>NC_061111.1:182573439-182807761 GCF_002878395.1 Capsicum annuum
GAACCATAAACTACAAAGCCATAAGAATCAATACTGAACATGATCTAAATGATATAACATCTGTGTGGGGTAATAGAATACCCAAAACAAAATTGAACATACTGAAGTTTGAAACATGATAGTCTAGAAAGCCTCTAACTGACTGAACTGTCTGAGTAAGGAGTTGATGGGACATGTCCCCAACTAACTCTAACTAATAAACTGATTAATGAGATAATAGGGAAATAATCATGTCCTCGAAAGATGAGGACTCACTGCTAACTCTGTCTGTGGATATCTGTAATCTACTGTTATTCTGGAGCTCATGTCTCTGAACCTATGGTATAAGATTAATACATGAGTGCATGACTTAATATATCTAAAATGAACTGATACATGAGTGCATGACTGAATATGTCTGATGCATAATTACATAACTGAATTGATACATGAGTGCATGACTGAATATGCAATGGTATTTGATACCAAGTTTATAATGGGAACATAAGCATGAAACTTTATACCAAGTTTGTGATGAACACTGAACATGAAATTGAGTAAGCTTAAGGAGACTATTACCTAGAGCTTGATCTGAGTTGGTGAAAAAGAGGTGAGGATACTTGGTACGCATGTCTACCTTTGCTTCCCAAGTATCTCCCTCGACAGACTAATTTTTCCAAAGAACCTTAACTAGAGGGACTTCTTTGTTCCTCAATCTACGAGTCTGATAGTCTAAGATTTTGACTGGAATCTCTTTATAACAGAGAGTGTTTTGAATATCAATGCTCTGAATAGGGACTACAACTGATGGGTCACCTATGCACTTCTTGAGCAAAGAGACATGAAAGACTGGATGAACTGAGGCTAGATCTAAAGGCAATTCAAGCTCATAGGCTACCTGGCCAAAGCGACTGAGAATCTTGAAGGGACAAACATATCGGATACTGAGCTTTCCCATCTTGCTGAATCTCTTCAGTTCCTTCATGGAAGAGATCTTTATATAGACATGATCACCAATCTCAAACTCGAGATCTTTTCTACGAACATCTGTATAAGACTTCTATTGGCTCTAAGCAGCCTGAAGTCTTTCTCTAATCAACTGTACCTTTTTCTAAGGCGTTGAATACCAACTCAGGACCTATGACTGAGGCCTCACTAACTTCGAACAAACCAATTAGAGATCTACATCTCCTACCATAGAGAGCTTCATATAGAGCCATCTAAATACTGGAATGATAGTTGTTGTTGTATGCAAACTCAATCAAAGGTAAGTGGTAATCCCAACTTCCCTAGAAATTGATTGCATACGCCCTTAGCATATCTTTTAACATCTGAATTTTCCTATCTACTTCACCATCTGTTTGAGGATAAAAGGTTGTACTAAGATGAACTTAGGTACCAAAACCCTTTTAGAATGCTTTCCATAAATGAGAGGTGGACTAGGTACCTCTATCTGAGATAATGCACAATGAAACATCGTGCAATCTAAAAAACTCTTTGATGTAGAGTTTGGCATAATCCTTGGCTGAATAAAAGGTATAAACTGGAAGGAAATGAGCTGATTTGGTCATTTTGTCTACAATGACCCAAACTGAATCATACTGATGACGAGTTCGAGGTAAACCCATCACAAAGTCCATGTTCACAACTTCCCACTTCTAAGTAGGAATACTAAACTCCTACATGGACCCACTAGGCTTCTGATGCTCTATCTTAACCTGCTAACATATAGAGCACTTAGCCACAAACTCTGTAATGTCTCTCTTCATCCCACTTCACCAATAGATTTCCCGTAATTTGCGGTACATCCTTATGGCCCCTGGATGAACAGAGTAGCGTGCACCATGCACTTCTATAAGAATTTTCTACCTTAAGTCATCTACACCTGGAATATAGAGACGACCCTGACAACGAAGGACACCATCTCCTCCTTGGGAGAAAACCTCTACTTTCTGATCCTGGACTAACTCTTTCAACTTGACAAGGCTGGGATCTCTATGTTGCTTTTCTTTCACCTCAGAAACTAGAGATGATTCTTAACTATTCTGAACCCATATATCACCATCTTCTTTATCGACTAAGCGAACGCCTAGTCTGGTAAGCTGATGGACTTCCTGAGTTAACTTCTTCTTACTGTCCTTAACATGAGAAACACTACCCATGGATAGTCTACTGAGAGTGTCAGCCACTACTTTGGCCTTGTACAGATGATAAAGAACACTCATGTCATAGTCTTTCAGGAGCTCTAACTACCTTCTCTGACAAAGATTAAGATCTTTCTTAGAAAAAACATACTGAAGACTTTTATGATCAATGAACACATCTACATGAACACCGTATGGATAATGCCTCCAAATCTTCAAGGCAAAGACTACGGTTGCTAACTCAAGATCATGAGTAGGATAATTCCTCTCATGGGGCTTGAGTTGTCTGAAGGCGTAGTCTATGACCTTACCATGTTGCATGAGGACACAACCCAAACCAACTCTGGATGTATCACAATACACTATGAACCCATTTGGACCATCTGGAAGAGCTAATACTGGAGTTGAGGTAAGTCGAGTCTTCAACTCCTGAAAACTCTTCTCACAAGTATCTGACCACTAAAACTTGACTTTCTTTTGAGTCAATATAGACATAGGGGATGCAATAGAAGAAAATCCCTTAACAACCCATCTGTAATAGCTGGCCAAACCCAAGAAACTCCTATATCTAAAAAAGAGATAGGGTGAGGCTAGTTTCTTATTGCTTTGGTCTTTTGAGGATCCACTCTAATGCCATCATTGGAAATTATATGATGAAGGAATGCTACTTACCTTAGCCAAAATTTACACTTACTGAATTTAGCGAATAGCTGATGACCTTTGAGAGTCTGAATTACTGTTCTGAGATGGTTTGCATGATCACGCTCACTGTAGGAATAGACCAGAATATCATCTATGAATATTATGACAAACATGTCCAAGTACTGCTTGAACACACGGTTTATCAAGTCCATAAAAGCTTCTGGGGCATTGGTAAGCCCAAAGGACATAATTAAGAATTTGAAATAAACATACCGAGTACGGAAAGCTATTTTTAGAATGTCACATTCTCTAACTCTGAGCTGATGATAGTTGGATTTGAGGTCAATCTTAGAGAAATAACTGTCACCCTAAAGTTGGTCAAACAAGTCATTAATTTGGGAAAGAGGATACTTGTTCTTGACCGTAACTTTATTGAGTTGACGGTAATCAATACATATTCTGAGAGAACCATCTTTCTTGCGCACGAATAAGACTGGTGCACCCCACGAGAAAATATTGGGCTTGATGAATCCTATATCTAGGAGATCCATCAATAGTTTTCTTAGTTCTCTGAGTTTTACTGGTATTATTTTGTATGATGAAATAGATATAGGCTGAGTATCTGGAAGAAGATCAATGCCAAAGTCTATTTCCCTTTTGGGAGAAATTCCTGGAAGATCTTCCGAAAAGACATCTGAATATTTATCTACAACTAGAACTGATTCAAGGCTGGGAGTTTCGAAACTAGTGTCCTTAACTTAAACAAGATGATAGACACATCCTTTAGATATCATTTTCCATGGCCAAAGGTAGGAAACAAGCTGACCTCTGAACGCAAAAGTACTACCCTTTAACTCAAGGACGGGTTCATTTGGAAACTAAAACTGGACTATTCTGTTTCTACAGTTGACTGTGGCATAGTTGGAATAAATCCAATCCATGCCAAGAATGACATCAAAATCAGTCATTTCTAATTCGACTAAATCTGTTGAAGTGACTTTCTAAGATATCATAATCGGGCAGTTCCTGTATACCCGCCGAGCTATAATGGTTTTACCCACTAGGGTAGAGACTAAAAAGGGCTCTGCTAGAATTTTAGGACTGACTCTAAACTCAACTGTTATATAAGGAGTGACAAAAGACAAAGAAGTTCTTAGATCTAGCAAAGCATAAACATTGACATAAAATTTCTGTAACATACCAGTAACTACATAAGGAGAATTTTCCTGATCCTGTCAGGACTGAAGAGCATAGAGACGATTTGGGCGTTGCCTACTAGTAGCACTGGAGGTGGTACCCTGCTGCTTTGGGGGGCCGAACTGAGCTGAGGAGAGATTCTGTTGACCCTGAGGACCTAGCTGAGGGTAATCTCTAACTATATGGCCTGTCTTACCATATCTAAAGCAAATACCAATGCCAGCTCTGTAAATTCCTTGATGGTGCTTGCCATAAGTCTGGCAAAGAGGATTGGTGTGGGTACTGCTAACACTTTCCTGGGAGTTAGATCCTGGCACTCTGTCTTTGTTACCCTCTCTGAACTTAGGACCTGGAGCACTGGCTATAGAAGAAGCTGGAACTAATGACTTACGATAAAAATGAGAACAGTTTTCTCCTTCTGACTTAGGGTGAGTGAAGTTAAACCTACCTGTCTTCGCTCTCTTATATTTCTTCTCCCTCTTCTTAATTTTTTGCTCCTCTATCTACTGAGCATGAGTCATAAGCTTAGATAAATTCATATCACTATTCAGCATGGCAGATCTACACTCATTTACCATGCTATTATTTACCCCTGAAGCGAACTTACTCATCTTGGTTCTGCTGTTTGAAACCACATGAGGGGCATATCTAGCTAATTGAGTAAACTTAAGAGAATACTCTTTCACCGTCATATTGCCCTACCTGAGGTTGATGAATTCTAGCACCTTAGCCTCTCTAAGCTCATGGGGAAAGAATCTCTCTAAGAATATAGTGACAAAATCCTCCCAATCTATAGGACCTGCATCATTTGACCTCTCTGACTTCCACTATTTAAACCAATTATGAGCCATATCCTACAACTGATATGCAGCTAGCTCAGCACTCTCAACAGTAGTCACCCCCATGATTTTTGTCACCTTCTGAACCTGATCAATGAATTCTTGAGGGTCCTCATCTACCTTAGACCCGAAAATGATAGAGGATTCATTTGGGTGAAGTCCCAAATCCTAGCTACGGTTGAATTGGCCACTGGTTTGGCCAAAATAACTATTGGTCGTTCATTTGAGCGGCAACTGACTGAGCAAGAGTAGTAAATACGACCCTAAACTCCGCATAAGAAACATGATCGCCCAAAAAATCTTCGGGCTGAGGGGCTAATTAATTTCTGTTTTTTCTTTTAGGAGGCATCTTCTTTTGAAAAAAGGGTGAAACAAATTAGACTAAGAGATTGACTTGAGATTATGATCACTGGCACGATATGAATACTGAAAGAAGGGAAATTATTCTTAAAACATCTTATAGCCTCTTGCACATAAATATGGCGTACAACACACCCATGTACAAGACTCTACTAGATACAATTTTTAGACTACCTAGGACTCTACCTGGCTCTGATACCAAGTTTTTAATGCCCTAAATCTGGTACCCAAAATGTTACAAGGTGCTCATGATCCCGTAGGACCACAAGCTAACCCATGACTTATATCTATACCTGTATACTGCATAAAATACTTTATAATGCAGAACATGAACTGCAAGGCCATAAGATTCAATACTAAACAACAACAACAACAACAACAAACCCAGTGTATTCCCACCTGGTGGGGTCTGGGGGGGGGGGTAGGATGTACGCAGTCCATACCTCTACCTCTGAAGAAGTAGAAAGGCTATTTCCGATAGACCCCCGGCTCAAGACACGCGGTACCACACAAACACATAGTAAAGCACAGCCCAAGGTTACAAGATTAAATAACATAAATACGGCACCCATAAGTAATCTAAAACAAAGGAAAACACACAGATTCATAATAAAACATGGGACACGGACTCCTAACAGGAATAAACCCCCACCACGTAGTTCCCTACACTAGCGACTCAGGCTGGCCCTAGTCCTCTGCCCTGATTCGCGTCCTCCAGACCTTCCTATCTAGGGTCATGTCCTCGGTGAGCTGTAACTGCTCCATGTCTCGCCTAATCACCTCACCCCAGTACTTCTTCGGCCTACCCCTACCCCGCTTAAAACCATCCAACGCTAGCCTCTCACACCTACGGACCGGGGCATCTATGCCCCTCCTCTTCACGTGTCCGAACCATCTCAATCGGGCTTCCCGCATCTTGCACTCCACTGGTGTCACACCAACCTTCTCCCGGATGTTCTCATTCCGAACTCTATCCCCTCTAGTCAGCCCACACATCCAGCGCAACATCCGCATTTCTGCCACCCTCATCTTTTGGATGTGGGAGTTCTTCACTGGCCAACACTCCGCTCCATACAACATGGTCGGACGGACTACCGCCCTGTAGAATTTGCCTTTAAGCTTAGGCGGCACCTTCTTATCACACAGCACCCCCGACGCGAGCTTCCACTTCATCCATCCCGCCCCAATACGGTGCAAGACATCCTCGTCAATCTCACCGTAACTCTGGATCACGGACCCGAGATACTTGAAACTCTCCCTCTTACCTACCTCCTGTGATTCCAGCTTCACTACTACCTCATTCTCCCACCTCACGTCATTAAACTTACATTCCACATACTCTGTCTTGCTTCTGCTCACCCTGAACCCTTTAGACTCAAGGGTTTACCTCCACACCTCTAATTTGTCACTCACACCCCCTCGAGTCTCATCTATCAGAACCACATCGTCTACAAAAAGCATACACCACGGCACCTCCCCTTGAATACGCCGCGTCAACACATCCATCACCACTGCAAACAAAAAGGGACTAAGAGTAGATCCCTGATGCAACCCTGTCCGGACCGTGAAATGTTCTGAGTCTCCTCCCGCCGTCCTCACCTTAGTTTTCGCTCCATCATACATATCCTTGATTGCTCTGATATATGCCAGCGGTACTCCCCTCACCTCCAAGCATCTCCAAAGCACCTCCCTAGGGACTTTGTCGTAGGCCTTCTCCAGGTCGATAAACACTATGTGCAGGTCCTTCTTCCTCTCCCTATACTATTCCACCAACCTCCATACCAGGTGAATTGCCTCCGTCGTCGAGCGGCCAGGCATAAATCCAAACTGGTTTTCTGAAATAGACACTATCCGTCTCAGCCTCACCTCGACCACTCTCTCCCAGATCTTCATAGAGTGACTCAATAACTTAATCCCCCTATAGTTGTTGTAACTCTGGATGTCCCCCTTATTCTTATAGAGAGGTATCATGGTGCTCCACCTCCAAGCCTCAGGCATCTTTGCCATCTTGAAGATTTCATTAAACAATCCCGTCAACCACCTAAGACCAGCCTCTCCAACGAACTTCCAAAACTCGACCGGTATCTCATCCGGCCCCGTCGCCCTACCCCTTCGCATTCTGCGAATAGCCTGTCTAACCTCTTCTACCTTAAAATGTCTACAATAGCTAAAATCCCGACACTCCTCTGAGTGCTCCAGTTCCCCTAACACAATAGCTCTATCCCCTTCGTCATTCAAGAGCCTATGAAAGTACGACTGCCATCTATGCTTAATGTGGCCGTCTTCCACCAACACTCTACCGTCCTCCCCCTTAATGCACCTCACCTGATCGAGGTCACGACCCTTCCTCTCCCTAGCCTTAGCGAGTCTAAACAACTTTTTCTCCCCTCCCTTCCCCTGTAACCCTGCATACAGGCTCTCAAAGGCGGCCGTCTTAGCTGCCGTGACTGCTTACTTAGCCTCCTTCCTCACTAGCTTGTACTCTTTCCTGTTTACCCGCTTCTCCTCTTCGTCCTTACTCTCCACCAACTTGGCATACGCCCCTTTCTTGGTCCCCACTTTCTTCTCCACCTCTTCATTCCACCACCAATCCCCCTGATGGTGCTCGGCCCGGCCCCTAGAAAACCCCAACACCTCACTTGCATTCTCCCTGATGCACCTAGCCGCCCTATCCCACATACTATCCACGTCTCCCCTACACTCTCACACCCCCATTCCTGCCAACTTCTTCCCTATCTCCCACGTATTCACTGGCGTCAAGCCGCCCCACTTAATTTTAGGTCTACACTCCCTACTCCTCCTCTTTCTATTCTTCTTTATACCCAAATCCATAACCAAGAGCCTATGTTGGGTCGAAAGGTTCTCACTCGGGATGACCTTACAGTCCTTACACCACGCCCTATCCCTTTTCCTAAGCAACAAAAAGTCAATTTGGGTCCAGGCTACTGCACTTCGAAAGGTGATCAGGTGCTCGTCCTTCTTCGGGAAGCTCGAGTTCACCACCACCAGCCCAAAGGACCTCGCAAACTCCAATAGGGTAGCCCCCTCCTCATTTCTCTCCCCAAAACCAAAACCACCATGCACATCACCAAAGCCTCCCGGTAGCGCCCCGATGTGCCCGTTGAAATCTCCTGCTACAACAATCTTCTCCAAGCTAGGCACGCCTCTCACCACCTCCTCCAAAGCCTCCCAAAACCGCATCTTCTCCTCCCCCTTCGATCCCACTTGCGGTGCATAGGCACTATACACGTTCAGGGTAAACCCCCGAATGACCAACTTAATAGTCATCAACCTATCGTTGATCCTCTTTACCTCTACTACCTGACCTCTAAGCTCTTCATCCACTAAGATTCCAACTCCATTCCTACGCCTCTCGCTCCCAGAGTACCACAGCTTGTAACCATCCACATCCCTAGCCTTAGACCCTACCCACTTGGTCTCCTCAACACACGCAATGTTGATCCTTCTCTTACTAAGGGTCTTCACAAGCTCTATGGCCTTGCCCTGCAGGGTCCCTATATTCCAAGACCCAACCCTCAGCCTACCGTCACTACCCGCACGCCCTCCACTACTCCCTCCGCGGTCAAACCTTGGCCTCCCTCCCACTCCCGCCCTTTCCTCATCCCCCGCCCCCACCACTGCCCCCCGCCCCAACTCCCTCGGACATGACCCTATCCACCCATTACTGCCCACAGCCACAACTAGGCGAAAGTATAAGAGAATATAAAGATAATATAAAGATATAAAGACATAAACGATGGTAATAGTAAAGCAGCAGCAAGTAATACAAGGCTCACACAAATTCAAAGAAATATTCCAGCAACCAAACTATACTCAATTACCAGTATAATACGAAGAATGAAAGAATGCAGAATGAAGAATGAAATAAGTAAAGGTTAGAAGTCACCAGATTTCACTTGTAGACCAAGCCGGCAACCAAGCCCCGCGTCGACCTGCTACCGGGGGATCGCTGCTGAGATGGATCTGCGGTTGCTGGCGATGGAGCGGCGATTGCGGCTGAAGACCGAGCTTTGGCTGTTGCACTGTTGTAACGGCGCCGGAGGGGGGGGTCTGGACAGAAGAGGGTGGGGGTAGAAGGGGTGGGGTGGGGGGGTACAGCGGGGGGGAACCGGCGTTCGGCGATGGTGGTCGGCGTCGGTGACCGGCGGTCGGGGCCGGGGGTCGGCGTCGGTGACCGGCGATTGGGTCGGCGCCGTAGGTCGGCGACGGCGACGGGGCCGGAGATCGGGGCGCGGAAGAGAGAGAGGGTACGTCGGTGACCGGCGGTCGGGTCGGCGCCGTAGGTCGGCGACGACGACGGAGCCGGAGACCGGCGACGGCGGTCGACGCCGGAGGCCAGTGGTCGGGTCGGGTCGGCGCCGACGGTCGGCGACGGCGCCGACAATCGGCGACGGCGCCGAAGGCCGTGTACCGGGGCGAGGCGAGAGAGAGAGAGAGAGAGGGGCTAGTGAGAGAGAGAGCCATTAGAGAGAGAGAGGGGCTAGTGAGAGAGAGAGCCATTTTCTATGTGGGGTAATATAATACCCAAAACAAAACTGAACATATTGAAGTCTGAAACATGATAGTCTAGAAAGCCTCTAACTGACTGAACTGTCTGAGTAAGGAGTTGATGGGACATATCCCCAACTAACTCCAACTAATAAACTAATTAATGAGATAATAGGGAAATAATCATATCCTCAAAATATGAGGACTCACTTCTAACTTTGTCTGTGGATATCTGGAATCTATTGTTGCTCTGGAGCTTGTGTCTCTGAACCTATGGTATAAGACACCATAGCGTAAATGCGTCAGTACTTTGAATGTACTAGTATGCTTATGAGGTAGGTTGAATGCATGGGGTTCATATGCATGAACAATTATAATAACTGATTAGCTATCATGAGCGTGAGAATACATACATGAGACATAACAACTGATACTAATACTGTGATAACATGATTACTGAATCTGAATATAATTGATAACATGAGTGACTGTATCTGACATTCCTGAATCTGATGGAACTATCTAAGTTCTATACTGTATTTGAGTTGACTGTATTTGACAGTCCTAAAATTTAAAGAACTATCTAAGTTCTATTACTGAGACTGATTGACTATATCTGATAGTTCTAATTCTGTAATATGAAACTATGGGAAATAGTTATCTAATCGATATGCCCCTAATATGCCATTATGGTTGAGTTGGGGTCTAATCTGTAACCATAATTAGAAGGTGTCAATACCGCACCACTCGTAAGGACAAGATGTAGGTGACCCTCATCTGATAGTATCCCTAAAAGAGAATGGTGGGGCCCTTATCTGACAGTGCTTATCCATCTTATTAACCCTCATCAAAAAGTGTTGATGTCTCAACCTATGCTGGCTACATAGTTCTGGAATGCAAGGATGACTTTTAAGAATCACACCCTAATCTGATAGTGTGTGTTCCCATCCTTAGATTCACTCGGTGCTAATTCCTACTTCCATCTTAATAGACTCTGAATATGACTTACTAAACTGAATATGGGTTGAGTTACCGAATTTCATTGACTGATGGAATACTACTGATATCTGACAACTGACTGAGTTCATGAGATCATAGAGATTTCCTGAGTCATAAGACTGTCTAAAGTCTAAGGATTCATAGATTGACTGAGTGTATCGTGAAATCATGACATGGATCTAGGCACACAGCTAATGTTTTGGGTACGAGTACCCCCAGGACTCGACAGAAGGAAACTAACCAAGCACAACTTACTTGAACATATAATTAACGTCATAATCCATAATACATTTGTAGAAGCATTTCATCAAAACATGTGATAAGCATAACTTGTACATACATGGGGATTTCATGGTATCATTCTAGTTAGGCACTTTTCCTTCATCTAGGCATTTAATCAAACATATTGTACTCATGGTACATGTAAACATCATTGTACAATTATTAAACATCATGGTTCAATTCTAATTTCATCATTCAAGGGTTTAATCATAGGTTTTCATGAATTTATATCTATAATACTTTAACCCACATAGAATTTATCACCCAACATGGAGTAGAATTCAATTTCTCACTATCCACATAAACAAGAACAACCCAATCATGAAATTCATAAGAAAATCCATAAACTTGAATTTAGAAAAGGAATTTTTAGGCTTCATGAATGAAAGGATTCCATGAATGAACACTATGCATACCTTAGTTCATAATTTTGTAAGGATTGACAGAGGAAATTCTTGATGTTGAATCTTCTATGAAAAGATCTAGGTTGGTCTTGATAGGTTTTTGAGAGAAGAGAGTGTATTTTGGGTGAAAAGTGGCTGACCTTTTTAACCCTTGGATGTATTTTTTAAAATTATAAAAGTTTCTCAAACTGGACCTTTAGCATGATACGGTGCTATCGTGTTGTGTCACTGGATTTTGATAATTGAGAAATTGAGGGATGGCGCAATGAGGGGCCATCACGTTACCACTTGCTTTGTGACCTGGAACTTTGGTGCGATGCGGGGGAAATCGCGCTGAGACACTGAAAAATGGATAATTCTGAATTTGGGCCCTAGTGCGGTGCACCATAATCAGAAACCTCTATTGGAATTTTCCAAATGTCATTTCCTCTTGTGGCGCAGCGCGCCACTGACTAATATGGTACTGCTTTACGATGGGAACTTAAAATAGTCGTAACTTCTAACCTGATTATCGAATTTAGGTGAATCTTATATCGATGGAAAGCTTATTGAATTTCCCATATGAAAAAAATTAAAATCTTAAAAATTCCTCATGGAATAATCATCATTCAATTTAGAAGCTAATACTAGACATTCTTGAGATGAAATTATCTAAAAAAAAGTACGGGGTATTATAATATTTATAGATGACATCTTGGTTTATTCCAAGAATGAGGCCAATCATGTAAAGTATTTGAGAATTGTACTTCAGAGGTTTTGTGATGAGAAGTTGTACTCCATGTTTACCAAGTGTAAGTTTTGGTTAGATTCTATCTCTTTCTTAGATCATGTGGTGACCAAGAATAGTATTATGGTTGATTCGACCAAGATAACAATGATTCATGATTCAGCTATACCTATTTATTTTATTGAGATTTAGAGTTTTATTGGTCTAGTAAGTCATTATTGGTATTTTATAGAGGGTTTATCATCTATTATGGCTCTTTTGACCAAGTTAATTTAGAAAAGGGTGGTATTTCAATGGTTGGATGTGTGTTATAAGAGTTTCCAAAATCTCAAAGAGTTGTTTCAACTCATACTTTGACTTTTCTCAAAGAGGGAATGGATTTTATCATATTCTTTTATACTTCTGGTGTTGTTTTGGGTACGAATTTGATTCAGGATGGAAAAGTGATTACTTATGCCTCTAGTTAGTTGAAATATCATAAGAGAAATTACCCTACCTATGATTTAGAGTTGGCAGTAATAGTGTTTGTATTGAAGTTATGGAAACATTACTTGTATGGAGTTCCTTGTGAGATTTTCTCATATCATCATAACCTTTAGTACTTCTTAAATCAATGAGATGTTAATATGACAAAGAGACATTGGCTTACTTAAGGATTCTGTTCTCACTATTCCCTATCATCTAGGCAAGGCTAATGTGGTTATGGATGCGTTGATTTAGAAGTTAATTAGTGTAGAGAGTTTGGCTTATATCTGACTCAGGAGCGGCCTTTCTCCTTACTTGTTTAGTTTTTAGCTAACTATATAGTTAGGCTTGACATTTTGATACTTGAACATGTGTTATCCTTTATTGATGCTAGATCTTCTTTGATGGAGCAAATTTGAGCTCACCAATTTGATGATGATAGTTTGAGCGTTATTTGAGATAAGGTGTTAAGTGGTAAGGCTAAGGTAGCATTCTTAATTTTGATTATATTTTGAGGATTAGTAACCAAATTTGTCTACCAAGATTTAGTGGATGAGTGAGATTGATATTGGAGAAGGCGTATTATTCCAGATATTCTATCCATCTAGGATGACTAAGATGTTTCATAACTTGAAGCAGAATTACTAGTGGAGTGATATGAAGAAGGATGTAGAGGAATTTGTAGCTTGTTTCTTGTGTTATCAGCTGGTGAAGGTTGAGCATCTGAGATCAAGTAGTTTGTTTTAGCGATTACCCATTTGTGAGTGGAAATGGGAATGAATCACTATGGACTTCATGAGTGGATTGCCTTGCACTTTCATGATTCTGACAGTATTTGGGTCATCATTGATTAATTAACTTTCCTACCTATCAAATTTTCTTAAGTACCGATAGTTTGGCTCGTATCTATATTCGTGTGACAGTTCATCTTCATGGGGTACCCATGTCTATTATTTTATACGAAGGTTTTGTGTTTACTTTTAGCTTTTGACAGATGTTTTAGGAGGAGTTGTGTATGCTAGGTACAGATCCTAGCACGAGTACGACTCATAGAAGTTGATTTGTGTTTTTGAGTTTGTGATTTTGAGGTGCTAGCTTGCTTTAGGCTTTCAACGTCTACTCCAGACCTCTTCCTATCTATTTTTTATTGCCTTTATTTATTTTTGGAGATAGGAAGTTGTATCTTTGGTATTTTCATTCGTATTTATTAGATGCTCTACACTTATGACACCAAATGTTAGGATTTGTTATCTATGTTGTTCAAATTTATGCAAAATTATTTATGTGTCATGGATTTAAGGCACTTGAGATGCTTAAACTTATGAATATTTGCAAGTACATGGGTATGTTTATGTGGATATGATGGATTTTTGAGTGTTTACAAAATAAATAGGCACAGAGAAGGAAAGTGCTAAAAAATTGAACTTAGAAAGATCAGATGACTAGTGCCACGACTGTGGGATCTGACCACGAACATACTAAGTCTGTCATAACAAGAACTTAAAAGGTGTTTCTTAAAAGTCACTTAGACAGAATCATCCTAAGATCGTGCAATGATACCATGATCATACAAAGTGAACGTGGGAATGAGACCTAAAATCAGTCATGCAAGAGTCAAGTGCATTAAAGATCAGACAAGGGCCCTTCACAACTATGTGTTGATCATATGATTGTACCTTAATTCTACAGAAGGAAGGCCGAGAAATAAAGTCTGTAGAGATTAAAGTAAGGTTAGATCAGATGAGCACTAGGCACGATCGTTCCTAGGAACCATGAGTTTATACTAAGAACCATCACAACCAATATCCAAAAGATTGCAAGTCCAATGCTAACAATGAGAACCAAAGGACGATCATGGATTCTAACCACAATTGTACCTTCCTGTCATCTGAAGCAACCGACCCAAATTTCTTATTTTATTTAGAATAGGTTTTATTTTGTCTAAAATACTACTATGGGATTTTTTTGTATGAGTTAACACTCTTTCATATTTTTACAACATTATATTGTGAGATTCTAAGGCATATCCTTGGGAGTTTAGGAATATCAATTCTAGGGTTTTAATTCAAGATAAAATTTTAGAGTTTTGTTATTATTATTGTAAATTCATAATTATGTTTTCATATATGAATTATTCTTGTGTGCTTTCAATTATGAGTAGCTAAACACCACAACTAGGATTGTAGAGATCATGATGGATTAATGAAGAAGAGTTTGAAGTACAAAGTGATTCTCGAAGGGTAGTTGGGCATATATTGTTGTTTCTTAAGGTTTGGTTGTTTTCTAATGAGTATAGCATTGGAACTCATCCTATCTCTACTCTGGAATTTAGTAAAGGTAATTGGATAGGAATAGTGAATCAACAACAAGACTTGAAGTTATCTTCACTTAATTAGCCTTAAGACGATTAATGGGAAAGACTATATTGGGATCATACATAGGGGTTAGTAATGCAAAACCCATGATACATGAACCTTTGTGCTTGGGTATAGTCATCTATAAGGGGCGTAATTTAGTTGGTCAGATAATACATAACCAATCAATTCTGCATACCAAATACCATAATAGATCACTAACCTATAGAGATCCTATGAAGTTATTGGGGAAAAAGTCATAGTGTCTTTCTCATATTGATTACAAATCCAAAAGATCATTGTGTGTTACTACTAATTTTTTGTTTCACAACCCCCCCCCTTTTACTTATTGCCAATTACTTAGACAAACACGTGATAGAAATTCAACTTATTCCCTATGGGATAGACCCCAGCCTCGTTGGATTCTATATTTGATCAATGACCGTTTTTTGTTTTTAAGGAGTTATAATTTAGGCGAGATCATATTTTGGCATTGTTGCCAGGTGTAATCAAAAATTATTTGTTTTTGTTTTATGACTTTAATTTTCTGTTATTTCTAGGTCACGCTGGTGTATGCCTAGTACCCAGAGTTAAGGCGATCCCCAAATTCAACTTAATATGGAGCTTGAAAGAACTCTGATACACAATCAAAGGATGATTAAAGAAGGAGTTCATAATCCAGTAGTCTTTCTAGTAGGTTTTCGTAGTGGTAGCAAACTTTATGATCACCACTACAACAACATGATGCTCAAGAGACTACAAAATAAGTCATTACTTGGTTAATGGTTGAGGAAAGTTCTAGTAAAGTAGTTGTCAGACGGTTAACAAGGGAAGAGAAGGCTAGACAAGAGTATGAAGATTGTCTAACCATACTTGATGAGAGGGGTATATAGAGAAGGAATATAGCCAACAACCTCAATAGTAATATCTCTCTTAGTTTGAAGATCCTGGGGAAGATTTGGATAATTTGGAGTTAATTAAAATAACTGCAACCATTTCACCAAAATTGCCTCAAGGTACTAGGTTTGACATTATGAGTGTAATGATCCAACTGCTAATTTTAAAGGGGGTATTTGTTGGCCTTCCTACTAATGATGCAAATACATATATTATGAACTTCATAGGGATCTACACTTCATACAATTTACCAGAAGTGAGTTAAGAGGCTATTAAACTAAGTCTATTTCGATTCTCTTTAACGGGAGAAGCTACTCTATGGTAAGATGAATTACCATAAAAATCTATTACTATGTGGAACAAGTTGAGATACAGTTCATCGATCAATTTTTCTCACCCTTCAGAATGCTATAATTAAAAGACAAGATATATAAATACAAATAGTTGCATTCAGGGGTACTATAAGAGATCTCTTTGAGGTTTAAAATAAAGCTGCAGAGTGTTCCAAACCACGGGATGACTGGTAAAAACTTATTGGAAATATTTTATAAAGCTTTTAATGCTAACACTAAGGTTGTATCAGAAACAATAATAGGTTGGACACTCATGAGTCTTCATTGGGAGCACGCTTCTGAGATCCTAGACTCTATCACGAAAACCAATTTAGAATGGCACACTTGGGAGGAAGACAGACTTGTAGGTACATATGCAATTAAATCATCTACAATCAATGAGCACTAGATGAGATAGTCGCTTAAGAGGTGGCACAATTGAGGACTGAAATTAGATTGCTTACTAAATAATTTACAGCAGTTGGATTGAAAAAGGTAAATATTACAGGTGCGCAAGGTAAGACACCTAGGTATAAAGATTCTAATTATGTGGAGAAGGATAAATATCTTGGTAGAGTGGTCACAAGTTACTGGTCCAAGGGTCAAGGGTTAACCAAGACAACAAGAACTCCAGGCAAGGGAATCAAGGTCGAATTACTATAGAGAAAATTATAATAAGTCTGGGTATAGAGATATAAGTAGAGATTGTGATGGTAATTGGAAGTGGAAATATGATTATAAAGACAAAAAAGGCCTTTAAGTTCCACCAGAGAACCGTGATATTGATTCTGGCAATTCGAGGATGAAAGCGTTGCTTGTAAACTTGGTACGGGATCAAAGAGTCAAGAAAATTACCTTAAGGAGATAAAGACAGACATTTTGATGAAGATCCAAAAAGTTTAGTCTCATGTGATCTCCATTAGATAGCTTGAGCAATAATTTAGGTAGATATCTATCTCATTAAATCAACGTCAACTAGGTATTCTTCCAAGCAACATGAAACCCTCTGGTTTTAGATCCTTGAAAATTTCTTGACCTGTGAGCTTACTGCCCAAACTACGACCCTTCCTATGAGTTGTAGGGTGTGTTAATGGGTAAAAGGACCCAAGTCGTAAGATGTACAGTGAAATTTTCCTGAGTTACTACCTTGGTGATGACTTGAGATTACGAGACATAATGACTCCATACGAGTTGTAAGGTAGAAATCGTTGGGTGTCTAGTGTATGCTATAATAGTTTTTGTCTTGATTATGAGTGGATCTTATGATTCATAATGTTTGGATATGAGTTGTATGGTATGACTTGTAGCTAAACCAGTTTGATGCCCATGGACGCTCTCCAACCTATGACTGGATCTCACGAGTCATGATGTGACACTACGAGTCATAAGGTCACACGTAATGACTGGCAATGATTTTTAGCTTTACATAAAGGGGCACTTTTTTCACTTTCCTTACTCACCCAATTAAATCCCCCATCCACAAAATACCTTTGGAGCTTTATTTTTATCCCTTAGCAAATCGAAACATATTCTCTCCTCTCAAATTCTATTAAGCAAGAGTATTAGGGTTTCCAAGAGGTTGGTCAATTAGAGTTTCCAAGGGCAAATTCTCTCCATAATTTTTGATATTTCAAGCATGAGACTCTACCCTTAAACTTATTTAACTTATGTCATGAAATTACATTATTTTTTATGTGGAATTGAACAAGGGTTTTGACATAGGTTGAGGATTTTGGCATGATTGACTCTTGACTTGATTTCCCATGATTTATTTTTCTTTTTTCATGCTTTATTAATGATTTTAAACTTGTGGGGTGCATGTGAATGGTAAATAAACTAAGGTTTAGTGGTTATCCCCAATTTGGTGATTTTGCCTTGACATATGGTTTTGGAAATTGTGTTCCCTCAACCCAAATTGTGAAATTGATAATGAATATAACTTTTTCATATGGTTTGACTTGATTATTTACACTAATGCAATGGCATACAAGGTTAATGAACCTTGGATTTATTTTATTGAACTTTTGGGTTCATGGATTCCTTGTATGAATTGATAATTGAACATAAGGGGTCATGAATTCACCCTTGCAATGGATAATAGTTACGGCATAATAATGACCTTGCAAGTGCGCTT
This sequence comes from Capsicum annuum, assembly GCF_002878395.1. Classification (NCBI taxonomy): domain Eukaryota; kingdom Viridiplantae; phylum Streptophyta; class Magnoliopsida; order Solanales; family Solanaceae; genus Capsicum; species Capsicum annuum. The sequence continues at coordinate 182,591,704 of NC_061111.1, forward strand.
GGTATGACGATACCAATGGGATACCTTAATGTATAATTGGTTCAATAAATGGGAATGTTTGTAAATGTTTTAATTGGGCTTAGTAAAGGGTTGTGTAGTCGGGCCATGAAAGTAGAGGTCTTGAGGGACCGATATTAGAAACCGCAGTTGCCGATGAAGGGGGAAAATGAATGAAGGGGTTCTAGTCCCCCTTATTGTATGATTTGTAGGTTTGATTCCCCCATATTAAATGATTTGGTGCTTGAGTCACCTTGATAAATGCTGGGAGGTTCGAGTCCCTCATAAGGCATATGCACGTATGATTATCCTCTGGTTCATCTGGCTACACACACGGGGGCCATTCCAACTGGGGTAGAACTGGGACCATATAGCCCGTAGGTGCCTTATTATGATGGTTATGCTACACAATCCAGACTAAGGTTTTAAAATTTTATGCTAAGCCTTATTCCCTACCCCAGTACGTTATATATTTATATGTATATGCATATTCTTGTGTGCATTTGGATTTTGGACTAATTTTGGATTATTGATCATGGCATTATTTTATCTCTTATAACGAGTTAAATATTACCTCTCAACCCGCTAACCATCTTCGGATGTCATATACCCACAAGATCTAGGCACCGAAAATAATTCTACTTTTTCTGCACAGTGACTAGATAATCGTGGGATCGTGACTCAGATTGAAATGGTGAGCTTTCGTACTTCGGAAGACCCCATTTTATGTGTTGGGTTTGTTTATGTTATTGACTCTTTCCTTTGGACTTTTTTTTAACTATTATTGAAGGCATGTCCGGCTCTTATTGATATTTGATTGGCTAGAGGCTTTGTGGATATTAATGTGGACTTAGGTATTAGTCATTGGTTTTTGACATATCATAGATGTTTTGAGTTTATCTTTTCTATCTTATTATATATTCAGAATTCAGTCTCTGTTAGTGAGTATGCTCTGTTTGACTAGGTAAAGGGGGTGGTCTCCGGTCCACAATGGACTTGAGACACCCATCACAGTCAGGCCCTAGTTTTAGCATGACACCATCTAAAATCCTAAGAATAAAGGTCATTGCCTAGACATTACTACTATGAGTGGAAAAACTACTACTGATTCACCTATGCCTTTGGTTGATGACAAGAGGGATAGGCCTATGACTATTAACAATATGAATAAAGTAAAGAATTTGGTGGTAAATGAGGATACATCTCAAAAGCCTTTAGTTGCTGAAAAAGCAGTTAAGTCTGACAAAATAAAAGAAAAAGAGGTCACATAATTATTGGAGCCCATTCCACAACCTTCTCCTCCTTTTCCATGAAGATTGAAAAAGAAAGCCGAAGAGGAAAAATATCAAAAGCTTATCTTAATGTTGAAGGAGTTATCAGTGTACATCTCTCTTGCAAAGGATTTATAACAATTGTCAAGCTATGAGAAATTTAAGAAGGACTTGGTGATGTAAAAGTAATTGGCGAGTTTTGAGCTCATGGACAAAGTGCACCATTGGGTGCTAGCATTAACTTGATGCCACTAGCAGTTTACAAACAGTTGGGGTTGGGGTCTCCCAATCCAACTTTGATGAGACTTCTCATGGCGAACCGCACTATGAAAAAATCAATGAAAACCTTTTGTGATATCTTGGTGAGGGTTACATCCTTCATCTTTCCAGATAATTTTCTCATCCTTGACTGTGAGGTTGACTTTGAGGTTCCCATTAGAGAAAACCTTTAGGTTCCCATTATCTTGGTGAGAGTTGAATTCTTCATCTTTCTAGATGATTTTGTCATCCTTGACTGTGAGGTTGACTTTGATGTTCTCATTGTCTTGGTAATGTCTTAATGATGGTTGTATCCTTCAAAATTAATTCAGACTAAAGTCACCAAGTTTGATTGAACATAACATTTTGATCTCAGATTCCAGCATTATGTGCAAATGTAAGTAACAACTATTTAAATCAACTCATCCCTCTTCCAACTGCTAATCATTCCTAGATACATGCAAAAAGAAATAAAATATAAATATTACTATATCATCAAATTTGTACACCTAAAGAGCACTTAATTGACTAATCACCTTCTAGGAAGGGTGTTTGGCTAGATACATACAAAAATTATCAATTTAAAAACCTATAAAAAGTAAAGAAAGTTATTATCAACACATAATTAAGGCGAAACATGATGCAAAATCATAACTATACTTATATGATATAAAAAACGAAAGGTGGGGGAGGGGTGAATCTATCAAAAATTAAAAATAAATTAATATTAAGTTATTTAAAATAATAGTTACCAAGTTTGATTGAACATGTATCTTGATCTCTGACTCCTAACCTATGTGTGAATATAACTCACAGTTCAATCATCAAATCAACGTATCTCCCTTCTACTTTCAAGCATCCCTAAATACATACAAAAATTGTCAACTTAATAATTAATAAAATGTGAACGAAATTATCAACCAACACATATAATTAAAGAAAAACATATACTACAATGTATTTGTACTATATGTGTGTTTGTATGTATATATATAACAAGTACAACAGTGTATACACCTCTTATATATTCATCTATATCTATATCTACACTATATTAAAAGTGTGAAGACAAATAATTTGAATATATATATTATCACGACCTGACCCGAGGCCCTGGCCGCAACAGGCATCCCGAACCACAAAGGCTCGAGAGACCCTCTTAGCCCATCCACTAGTGATATTATCCACTCTAGGCCTAAGCCCGAATGACTTTAAAATATGTTACTAGGGATTAAGGCTTACTTACTTATATACCCAGCATCCCTCCTATGTTTTGCTGATGTGGGACTCTTTATCCTAAGTTGGGGTGTTGCATACACCCCCCTTATGAACTCAGCGTCCTTGATGAGGTTTGTCCCACCGAATGGGATTTGCCTACCCTCAGGACTGAGGTTTTCCTCGCCTTACCAGGATTTTTCTACACTCAGTTTGAACTCTAGCCCACATCGACAGGGCTGCACAGGAGTGGCTCTGATACTATTCTATCACAACCCAACCTGAGGCCCTGGCTGCGATGGGTATCCCAAACCATAAAGGACTAAGAGACCCCCTTAGCCCGTTCACTAGTGATATTATCTGCTCTAGTTCGTGATGACCCGAGCTAAGGCCTTAGCCGCGATGGGCATCTCAAACCATGAAGGCCTGGAAGACCCTCTAACTCTCCAACCCACTAGTGATATTGTCCACTTTGGGCCCAGACCTACACGGCTTTAAAACGCGTCACTAGGGAGTAAGGATTGCTTACTTATATATCCAGCATCTCTCTTGTGTTTTGCCGATGTGGGACTCCTTATCCTAAGTTGGGATGTTACATATATATGTGTGTATGTGTGTGTGTGTGTGTTTGTAACTGTTTTAAATATTTGTGCCCTAGAGAAATCAATAATTGATTCTTCCTTTTTGTTTGAATCTACGTTCTTATTTTTGTGTTGTTAGAGGTTCTTTCTTCCAACTTTTACTATTGTTGAGTCATAATTATGAGAAGATTACATAAGTATGCAACATTAATCAATATATACATTGTTGATTTTTAGCCAAGGAGTGATTATAACAATTATAGCCAAATCTTTATTATCATATTGACATAATCCTATTAAATAGCTAAAATAGTTTGTACTTAAAAAAGAATTAAAAAAAAAACAAATTTATATCCCTTACAGGCTGCCTAAAAAATGAGTCTTTCCATATTATTTGCCAATAAACTCTCAATTAATAAGAAGTAATTCCATATTCTTTGCAAAGTAACAAAATAAGATATTGCATCTTCCATAACCAAAGAGAAAAATACAAACTATAAATTGAGAGAGGATTCACAATCTCTCTTTTTTCTTTTTGACATTCAAATTTTGAAATTATATGGTTTATTTTAGGAAAAACTACAGGAAGTAGCATACTTAATACTTGAATTATAAAAAATAGCAACACTTTAATGAAATTACATTGTATAGAAAAAATAGCATTATTTTAAAAGTGTTCCCCCACTAATCGCCTTTGAGAAGTTACCATGTAAATGGTTCCTTTTTTCACGCCAAATATATTTTCTCTTTCCTTTAATTGTTTTGTACTTTACCATTTTTCACACTTCTTCTCTGTTTTCTCTTGCAAAATTTTTTTCTTTCTCACTTATTTTGCAAGATCTAATAAGGATAGTGTTTCACAATTTCAGGTAACTAATAAATTCATTTATTGCATGTTATCAATTTCTCAAATTTTTTTGTACTGTAAACAATTAGCAACTTCGACTTTGAGGTTTTTATGCTCTAATGGCAGAACACACACTGAATTATGAACAAATAGGAGTATACAACCTATTAATATATTATCTAATAATGCATCATTTTTTAGTCTTGGATTAACTCAAGACGAAGTATTTAAAGTTGTTTCTACTCCTATACAGTCGAAGAAATCACAGAGTATGAAGGAGATTAGGTCCAAGTTTCATAACGACCCAGTGAAGATGGCTGATATTTAAAAATAAATGATTCAAAAAACTCCTTCTCTAAAAGAAAAATTTTTAAAAATATGAGGAGAAAAGAAAAGTTAAAGAAATTACAGAGTCAAGCAATGTCGATGATGATGTTGAAAGATCTTACGGTAATGAATCGAAATAAGACGAGGAAGAAGAGGTATTTTTTGGGGTATATGTATTTTTATTTACCTATATGTATTTAGGAATTTCAGTAAAACTGATATCCTTTTGTGGTATATGTATCTTTGGTGAAGTTAATATGTATTTTGGTCAAGCTGTTTGTTTAATATTTATTTTGGGATATTATGTATTTATTTATTTTTGTATGTTAAAGATATATGCTAAATTTCATGTATGAAAAATACATTTATATACGAACTATTTTATGAAGAGGTATTTGCCTATATGTATTTTTCAGTATATTGAAATGTTGAAATATACATGTGGGTATTTTTTGTTTAAATATGCAGTTGTGGTTATGGACGCATTTGTATTTGTTGTAATACAAATACATTTTCAAATGTTTTTTCAATACAATATATATAGGTTTGCCATATATACAATTTGACTGACTAAATATACGTTTAAGGTTACATATGCACTTTCATTTGTATTTTTGTTCTGTTCAATATACATTTAAGCTATGTGGAAGCATTTATATTTTTATACATACATATACAATTTCATATGTATTTTTGTGTAGTGATGGTTTTATATTTATGTTCTAGTCAATATACATATGCATATTTATATGTATATATTTGATGTGTTGATTGTGTTTGTTGTTTTTCACAGTGTACTAAGGTATAATTTTATTTTGTATAGGTGATGTGTGATGAAATATTCATGGCAAGAAAACTTCCAAGGTTTGCACCACATATGTGCTGCTACAGTGATAATGATATTGAGGAAAGTTTACAGACCATATTAACCAAGGAGCAGTACAAACATTTTTGTGACAATAATATTTTTGGGTATTTCATGAGGAAGAAACAATACGTAGTTCAAGCATAGTTATGCAAATGTGTTATGTCCCTCAAGACAAAGGGAAGTTCTACTACTGCTATAGTTATTTCAGCTAATGGTACTTCTCTACGCTTCACTCCTAGAGAATTTACTATTATTACTGGGTTGAATTGTATCGGTAATAGGTATGACTTCATTTTTTATGAGGAGTTACCTAATAGGATTGTAGAGCAGTATTTTAATGGTTCTAATTTTATACCAAAAAGACAAGTGTTTTTAGCAATATCGAAGAGAGTTTGGGGGAAGAACAATGATGAGGATGCCGAGAAGTTTGCAGTTCTGTATTTCCTTCATTCTTTTATTTTATCTAATATTTATTCTATTGTTATTTCCCGACTCCATTTTGATTTGGTGGAGAGTGGTAGATATAAGGATTTTTCATGGGGGACTTTATCATTCGAGGATTTAGCTAGAAGTTTGAACAATAGGTTGAAAGCAGGTGGACAATTTTATTTGTTACAGGAAATGCCATTTGCTATTCAAGTGTGGCTTTATGAGTGTTGTTTGAATGTTCTACAAAAGGTTGCTTTCAAGGTTGACAATCGTACTCCCCGATTATTAAACTGGAAGACAAAGGCACCTCGACCACGCTTTGAGTATCTGATGGCCGCTATGTTTAGTAGAGATGGCAAGGTTTGTAGTGATTAAAAACTTATGTATTAATATGTATTACTTTTACTAATATGTATTCTACATATGCATATATAGTCTACATATAAACATTTTCTTTACAATTGTTTTACAGATACTTTAACATACATTTTTGTATATTCCTAGGTTGTATTTAAGAACATTGAGCCATCTCAAAGGGAAATTTCAAAGTTTAAAATACCACAGTAGGATGCAGTTGTAGATGAACCTTCAGTAGATTCAGATGATGATTTCCAGAATCCACCACCAAAATAAATTTATGAAAGATCCAAAAAAAAAAAGTGTATTCATCATCCTCACCAGTCCTATTGATGAGCATACATAAAAGAGGACACCACCTCCTCATGCTACAAAGGTACCCAATTTGAAGACACCAGTATTTAAACCCATTAAAACTCAACAAATAACTGCTTCAAATCACTAGAATGTGAACCAAACAGCAAGGGTAATTTTTACTCCAGTCCGCTCAAAGTCAAAGAGTCTTGTAGATAAAAAAGCTATTATTCAAAGAAAGTGTTTGAAGAATTCCCCGATGAGGCAAGTTTTTTTATTAATACTATTTGCACATGAAAATAGGTTTGTGAAGAGTTGAAAGAAATTTATACTCTAGTGGAGAAAAAGTTCGATATGATTATGAAAGCAATCGAACAAAGCAAGGTAAAATGTTTACTATTCAAATAAGCTTAAAAAAACATATCATATCTGATTTAGTTATGTATGAATAGTTGAATATAATTATATACATATTTGTAGCAACAACTTGAAAACAAAGAACCTGATCACTCATATATGAATGATGTTAGTGTACAAACATTACCAACACGCTTCAGTCCCGATGTGGTAAGGAGTTCGGATAAGAAGTTTGATGGTACAATGGTAAATACTTAACTTACATATGTTTATTTATAAATACTCTTGAATATAATTTCATTATGTTTCCTTTGTTTTACATATTAATGTATATGATTATATACATATGCAGTTACACTTTCATATGTAAAAAATGTATGTAGTGTACATATGTATTTTTATACTTTTGTTATACAAATATATATTTTTAGAGGATTGATATATACATATATAGTAAAGGTTGTGTATTAATTGGTAAATGTACTTATATATGTATTTGTAGCAACAATATGAAGACAAAGAACCTGATCACCCACATATGAATGATGTTGGTGTAGAAAAATCACCGCAATGCTTCAGTCACGATGTGGATCAGAGTTCGTATAAGAAGTTTGATAGTACAAAGATAATTATTTAACTTACATATGTTTATTTGTTACTACTTTTGAATGTAATTTCATTATGTTTCTTTTGTTTTATACATATGCAGTTACACTTTCATATGTAAAAACATATGTAGTGTACATATATATTTTTATACTTCTGTTATGCAAATATGTATTTTTAGTAGATTGAAATATACATATACAATATAAGAATATATATTTTTAGTGGATTGATATATACATATACAGTGAAGCTTGTGTATTAATTTGTGAATGTACTTATATATGTATTTGTAGCAACAATCTGAAGACAAAGAAACTAATCAACCACATATGGATGGTGCTAGTGTAGAAAAATCACCACAACACTTCAGTCCTGATGTGGTTTAGAGTGCGGATAAGAAGTTTGATGGTACAAAAGTAATTATTTAATTTACATATGTTTATTTATTACTACTTTTAAGTATAATTTCATTATGTTTGTTTTATTTTATATTTTCATGTATATGCTTATTGTAATACCTTGTACTTTTTTCTATTGTCTCAATAATGTTAGAAACTTACTTTGAAAGAATAATCCACTTCTGTACATGTGGTATTTTTTTAAGATTTTTAATTTTTCATATGTGTAATTGAATTAGCTTTTCAACGATACCAATTTCATCAAAATCCGACATCAGAAGAGAAAGTTATGGCCAAAATACAGAAGACAATAAAACCGCACACGTGCGATGGTAAGGCCAACGGACCGTCGACCACGACCATCGCAGCGAGGCAGTGTGACTACCTTCTTCCTAGGAGCAACGGCCCAGGCCAATGCTCCGTTGGACTAGTGATGGACCGTCGCTCAGACCGTCGCAAGGAAAATAGTGAGCCACCTTCTGGAGAAGGTGCGACGGGTAGGTTGACGGACCATCACCCAAGACGTCGCAGCCAAGGAAGTGAGACCCTATTCAGGTCCACGTGCAATGGTAGGAACAACGGACACTCGAGCCAGCGACGAACCATCGTACGAGCCGTCACAGGTCCCATTCAGTTATTTTAAGTTATTTTTTAAAAGGGGCATTTTTGGTATTTTACCACTCATTTATATACCCAATTATATCCGACCTTAGCTTATTTTTTTCATCATTCTTTCACAACAACAAAACTAGGGTTTTCTCTCTATCATTAATATCCAAGAACAAAATCCAAATCTTCTTCAAGAACTAAGAGATTCAAATTCTTCAAGTTCAAGAACCTCAAAAAACTCAACCCAGGTATGCATAGTGTTCATTCATGGACTCCTTTCATCCATGAAGCCCAAGAATCTCTTTTCAAATTTCAAGTTTATGGATTCCCCTTATGAATTTCATGATTGGGGTGCTCTTGTTTATGTTGATAATGAGTAATTGAATTCTATTCCATGTTGGGGAATAAATTTTATGTGGATTTGATTAGTATACATGTAGATTCATGTAAACCTATGAGTAAACCCTTGAATAATGAAATTAAAATTGAATCATGATGTTTAATTATTGTATAATGTTGTTTACACATACTATGCCTACTATGTGTTTGATTAAATGCATAGATGAAGGAAAATGCCCAACTAGCATGACATCATAAAATCCCCATGTATGTACAAGTTTATGCAGATCACATGTTTGATGAAATGCTTCAATAAATGTATTATGGATTATGATGTTAGTGATGTGTTCAAGTAGGTCATGCTTTGTCAGTTTTCTTCTATCGAGTCTTAGGGTTACTTGTACTCGAATATTAGCTGTGTGCCTAGAGCCATGTCATATTTTCATGATACTCTCAGTCAAGCTATGATCCTTAGACTTCAGACAGTCTTATGACTTAGGAAATATCCATATCTCATGAACTCAGTCAGTTGTCAGATATCAGCAGTATTCCATCAGTCCACGGAAGTCAGTAACTCAGTCCATGTTCAGTTTTAGAAAAATCATGTTCAGACTCTATTCAGATGGGAGTAGGAATTAGCACCGAGTGAACCCAAGGATGGGAACATACACTGTCAGATAAGGGTATGATTCTTAGAAGTAATCCTTGTGTTCTAGAACTATGTAGCCAGCATAGGTTGAGACATCATATCCTACTATATAAGGGTAGATGAGGTGGCTTAACCTTCTATATGAGGGTTCCCACCATTCTCACTAGAGTTACCTGTTATATGAAGGTCACTCACATGTTATCCTTACCAGTGACGTGGTACCCTTCCAATTAGGGCACAGATTGGACCCCAATTCAGTTATAATGCATCATTTGGGGAATGTCGGTTAGATGACTACCTCCCATAGTCTGAGTATCAGTCTTAGTAAAAGAACTCAGATAGTTCTACAAAATTCAAGACTGTCAGATATAGTCAACGCAGATACAGTATGGAACTCAGCTAGTTCTATTAGATTCAGGACTGTCAGATACAGTCACTCATGTTATTAGTTATCAGAATTCAGTCATTAGTCATGTTAGTCATCAGCTTACTCATGTTATCACAATTTCAGATATAGTTACTATTATGCATGTATGTATTCTCACATTCATATTAGTCATTTAGCTAGTATTGTTAATGCATATGAACCCGATGCATTCTGCCTACCTCATATACATACCAGTACATTCAAAGTATTGATGCATTTGCGCTATGGTGTCTTATACCATAGGTTCAGAGACATGAGCTCCAGAGCATCAGTAGATTCTAGATATCAGCAATCAGAGTTAGAAGTGAGTCCTCATCCTTTGAGGACATAATTATTTCTCTATTATCTCATTAATCCGTTTATTAGTTGGAGTTAGTTGGGGACATGTCCCATCAACTCCTTACTCAGATAGTTCAGTCAGTTAGAGGCTTTCCAGACTTTTATGTTTAGACAGTTATTTTAGTTGTTTTAGGTATTTCATACCTCATTTAGATGTTATGTTTTACTTCATTTATGTGAACCTTATGGACTTTTAGTTCATGTATCCGCATTATTCAGTATATTATGCGGTATACAGGTACAGATTTCAGTCATGGGTCAGCTTGTAGTCCTTTGAGGTCATCAGTACCATGTAGCATTCCGGGTACCAGATTTGGGGTAGATCCTAAAGTTCAGTAGAGTCCTAGGAAGTCTGAAAGATACATCTAGTAGATTCTTGTGCATGGGTGTATTATGCGCCATATTTATGTGCAGGAGACTATAAGATGTTTTGAAATAGTTTCCCTTCTTTCAGTATTTATATCGTGCCAGTGAGCATATTCTTAATCTAATCTCTTAGTCTAATCTATTTCTTCTCCTTATTTCAGAACATGCCTCCCAAGAGAAGAACCCATCCTGTCCAAGAAGATCCCTTAGATGAATATGTTTCTCATGCGAGTTTAGGGCTATATTCACTACTCTTGCTCAGTCAGTTGTTCCTCAGAATGAATGACCAGCTATTGTTTCAGCCAATCTAGTGGCCAATTCAGTTGTAGCCAGGATTTAGGACTTTACTCGAATGAAACCTCCATCCTTTCTTGGGTCTAAGACAGACGAGGACCCTCAGGAATTCCTAGATCAGGTGCAGAAGGTTACAGACATAATGGGGGTTACTCCTAGTTAGAGTGCTAAGCTAGCTGAATATCAGTTGCAGGATGTTACTAACACTTGGTTCAAGCAGTGAAAGTCAAAGAGGGAAGATGATGCAGGGCCAGTTGAGTGGGAGGAGTTTGCTTCTATTTTCCTTGATAGATTCTTTCCCCTAGAGCTTAGAGAAGCTAAGGTGCTAGAATTCATCAACCTCGGGTAGGTCATTATGATAGTGAAAGAGTATTCTCTTAAATTTACTCAATTAGCCTGATATGCCTCTCATCTGGTTGCAGATAGCAGAGCAAGGATAAGTAAGTTTGTTTCAGGGGTAAATGATAGCGTGTTTAATGAGTGTAGATCCATCATGCTGAATAGTAACATAACTTTAGCCAGGCTTATAACTAATGCTTAGAAGATAGAAGAGCAGAAGATTAAGAGAGGGAGAAGCAGAATAAGAAAGTAAAGACAGCTAGTTTCAACTTTGCTCAACCTAAGTTAGAAAGAGGAAACCATTCTTAGTTTCGTCCTAAGTCATCAGTTATAGCTCCTTCTTTAACCAGTGCTCCAATTCCTAAGTTCAGAGAGGGTAACAAAGATAGAGCTCCAGGCTCTAAGTCTTAGGGAAGTGTTAGTAGTGCCCACACCTATCCTCTTTTCTAGACTTATGGCAAGCACCATTAGGGTATTTGTAGAGCTGGCAATGGTATTTTTTTGAATGCGACAAGCCAGGCCACAAAGTCAAAAATTGTTCTCATCCAGGTCCTTAGGGTCAATAGAATCGCTCCTCAGCTCAGTCTGATTGCCTAAATCAGTAGGGTGCCACCTCCAGTGCTACTAGTGAGCAATACCCAAATCATCTCTATACTCTTCAGTCCCGACAGGATCAGGAAAATTCTTCTGATGTAGTTACTAGTGCATTATAGATCTTTCATGTGCACATTTACACTTTGCTAGATACAGGTGCTTCTTTGTCTTTTGTTACTCCCTACATAGCAGTTGATTTTTGAGTCAGTCCTAAAATTCTAGCAGAGCTCTTTTCAGTTTCTGCCCCAGTGGGTAAAACCATCATAGCTCAGCGGGGAAACAGGAACTGCCTGGTTATGGTATCTCAGAAAGTTACTTCAGCAAACTTAGTCGAATTAGAGATGACTGATTTTGATGTCATTCTCAGCATGGATTGGCTTTATTCCTGCTATGCCACAGTCTACTACAAAAATAGAATAGTCTAGTTCCAATTTCCGAATGAACCCATCCTAGAGTGGAAGGGTAGTGCATTCGATTTCAGAGGTCAGCTTGTTTCCTACCTTCGGGCATGAAAAATAATATCTAAGGGATGTGTCTATCATCTTGTTTATGTTAAGGACACTATTTCCAAAAATCCTAATCTTGAATCAGTCCCAGTCTTGAATCAGTCCCAGTCATAAATGAATATTCAAATATCTTTCTCAAAGATCTTCCAGAATTTCTCCAAAAAGGGAAATAGACTTCGGCATTGATCTTCTTCCAGATGCTCAGCCTATATCTATTCCGCCATACAGAATGGCACCAGCAGAACTCAGAGAATTGAAAGATCAATTGAAGGATCTCTTAGATAAGGGATTCATCAGGCCCAGTGTGTCCCCGTGGGGTGCTCCAGTATTATTCATGTGCAAGAAAGATAGTTCTCTCAGAATGTGTATAGACTACCGTCAACTTAATAAGGTCACGGTTAAGAACAAGCATCCTCTTCCTAGAATCGATGACTTGTCTGACCAACTTTAGGGTGCTAGCTATTTCTCTAAGATAGACCTAAGATCTGGCTATCATCAGCTCAAAGTCAGAGAATGTGACATTTTGAAAACAGCTTTTCGTACTCGGTATGGTCACTTCGGATTCCTGTCGTTTGGTCTCACCAATGCCCCAACAGCTTTCATGGGCTTGATAAAGTGTGTGTTCAAGCAGTACTTGGACATGTTCGTCATAGTCTTCATAGATGATATTCTGTTCTATTCCCACAGTGAGCGAGATCATGCAGACCATCTCAAAATAGTACTTTAGACTCTCAGAGATCATCAGCTATTCGCCAAATTCAGTAAGTGAAAATTTTGGCTAAGGTCAATAGCATTCCTTGGCCATATCATTTTTGGTGATGGCGTTAGAGTAGATCCTCAAAAAATTGAAGCAGTAAGAAACTTGCCTCGCCCTATCTCTCCATCAGATATCAGGAGTTTCCTGGGTTAGGCTGGTTGTTATAGATAGTTTTTTGAGGGATTTTATTCTATTTCATTCCCTATATCCAGATTGACTCAGAAGAAAGTCAAGTGGTCAGAACCTTGCGAGAAGAGTTTTAAGGAGTTGAAGACTCGAATCATCTCATCTCCAGTTCTAGCTCTTCCAAATGGTTCAGATAGGTTCGTAGTGTATAGTGATGCATCCAGAGTAGGTTTGGGTTGTGTCCTCATGTAGCATGGTAAGGTCATAGCCTATGTCTCTAGACAGCTTAAACCCCATGAGTAGAAATATCCTACTCATGATCTTGAGTTAGCCGCCGTAGTATTTACCTTAAAGATTTAGAGGCATTACCTATACGGTGTTCATGTAGATGTGTTCACGGATCATAAAAGCCTTCAGTATGTCTTTTCTCAGAAAGATCTCAATCTTTGTCAAAGAACGTGGTTAGAGCTCTTGAAAGACTATGACATGAGTGTCTTTTATCATCTGAGCAAGGCCAACATAGTGGCCGATGCTCTCAGTAGACTGTCTATGGGTAGTGTTTCTCATGTTGAAGATAGTAAGAAGAGGTTACCTCAGGAAGTCCATCAACTTTCCATACTAGGCATTCACTTAGTCGGTACAGAAGAGGGTGATATATGGGTTCAGAATAGTTCAGAATCATCTTTAGTTTTTGAGGTAAAAGAAAAGCAAGATAGGGATCCTAGCCTTGTCAAGTTAAAAGAGTCAGTCAAGGATCATAAAGTAGAGGTTTTATCCTAGGAGGAGATAGTGTTCTGCATTGTCAGGATCATCTGTGTGTTCCACTTGTAGATGACTTAAGGCAGCAAATTCTTGCAGAAGTGCATGGTGCGAGCTACTCTATTCATCCAGGGGCCACAAAGATGTACCACAATGTATAGTAAATCTATTAGTGGAGTGGGAAGAAGAGAAATATTACAGAGTTTGTGGATAAGTGCTCTACATAGCAAAAGGTTAAGATAGAGCATCAGAAGCCTAGTGGGTCCATGCAGGAGTTTAGTATTCCTACTTAGAAGTGGGAAAAAGTGAACACATACTTCGTGATAGGTTTGCCTCGAACTAGTCATCAACATGATTCAGTCTGGGTCATTGTAGATAGAATGACCAAATCAGCCTATTTCCTTCCAGTCCATACCTCTTATTTAGCCCAGGATTACACCAAACTCTACATCAGGGAGTTTTTTAGATTGCACTATGTTCCGCTATCTATTATCTCAGACAGAGGTACCCAGTTCACCTCTCATTTCTGGAAAGCATTCCAAAAGGGTTTTGGTACCCAAGTTCATCTCAGTACAGCCTTCCATCTTCAGACAGATGGTCAAGCAGAAAGGACCATTCAGACTTTAGAAGATATGTTGCATGCATGTGCAATTGATATCAAGGGAAGTTGGGATGACCACTAGTATTTGATTGAATTTGCATACAACAACAGTTATCATTCCAATATTCATATGGCTCTATTCAAAGCTCTCTATGGTAGGAGATGTAGATCTTCAATTAGTTGGTTTGAAGTTAGTGAGGCCTCAATTATAGGGCCTGACTTGGTAATCGATGCCTTAGAGAAAGTCCAGTTGATCAGAGAAAGACTCTGGTCTGCTCAAAGCCGATAGAAGTCTTATATAGATATTCATAGAAAAAATCTCAAGTTTGAGATTAGTGACTATGTCTATCTAAAGATATCTCCCATGAAGGATGTGAAGAGGTTCGCCAAGAAGGGAAAGATCAATCCCAGATATGTCGGTCCCTTTAAGATTCTCAATCACTTTGGCAAGGTAGCTTATGAGCTCGATTTGCCTTCAGATCTAGCCTCAGTTCATCCAGTCTTCCATGTCTCTTTGCTCAGGAAATGTATAGGTGACCCAGCAGTTGTAGTCCCTATTCAGAGCATTAATGTTCAGAACAGCCTCTCTTATGAAGCGATTCCAGTTGAAATCCTAGACTATCAGACTCGTAGATTGAGGAACAAAGAAGTCCCTCTAGTTAAGGTTCTTTGGCAAAATCATTCTGTTGAGGGAGCTACTTGGGAAGCAGAAGCAGACATGCATACCAAGTATCCTCACCTCTTCTCCGCCAACTCATATCAATCTTAAGGTAACAGTTCTCCTTAAGCTTACTCAGTTTCATGTTCAGTGTTCGTCACAAACTTGGTATTAAATACCATTGCATATTCAGTCATGCATTTATGTATCAGCTATGTTATATAATTATGCATCAGACATGCATTCTCATTGTGAGAAACTTAGTTCATCAGAACACCCAGTCATGCATTTATGAATCAGTTACACATACATCAGATATGCATGTTCGGTATGATATGTTCAGTTATCAGTCATGATATCATGTTACAGTTATTCATGTTCAGTATGTACATCGGTTATTTTCTCTCCTCACTCTCAGTATCATTTGAGGATGAATATTCTCAAGAGGGAGATATTGTAATACCCCATACTTTTTCCTAGCTTGAAATCATCTCGAAAATGTTAGAAACTTACTTTGAAAGATGAATCCACTTTTGTACATATGGTATTTTTTTAAGATTTTAACTTTTTTCACGTCAGAAATTGAATTAGCTTTCCACCGATACCAATTTCATCAAAATACGAAATCGGAGGAGAAAGTTATGGCCAAAATACAGAAGGCAATAAAACTGCCCAGGTGCAACGGTGAGGCCAATGGACCGTCGGACTAGCGACAGACCGTCGCCCATGACCATCGCAGCGAGGTAGTATGACTACCTTCTTCCTAGAAGTGACGGCCCAGGCCGACGAACCGTCGGACTAGTGACGGACCGTCGCTCAGGACGTCGCAAGGGAAACAGTGAGGCTACCTTCTGGATAAGGTGCGATGGGGCAGGTTAATGGACCATCAAAATTTCAATGAAACATCACCCAATACTTCGCAGCCAAGGCAGTGAGACCATATTCAGGTCCACGTGTGACGGTCAAAATGATGAACCATCGCACAAGTCGTCGCTGATTCCGTTCAGTTATTTTAAGTTAGTTTTTTTAAAGAGGCATTTTTGGTCTTTTACCACCCATTTATATACCCAATTATATCCGACCTTAGCTTATTTTTTTCATCATTATTTCACAACAACAAAACTAGGGTTTTCTCTCAAACATTAATCTCCAAGAACAAAATCCAAATCTTATTCAAAAACTAAGAGATTCAAATTCTTCAAGTTCAATAACTTCAAGAAACTCAACCCAGGTATGCATAGTGTTCATTCATGGACTCTTTTCGTCCATGAAGCCCAAAAATCTCTTTTCAAAGTTTAAGTTTATGGATTCCCTTTATGAATTTCATGATTGGGCTGCTTTTGTTCATGTTGATAATAAGTAATTGTATTCTATTTCATGTTGGGGGATAAATTTTATGTGGATTTGATTAGTATGGATGTAGATTCATATAAACCTATGATTAAACTCTTGAATGATGAAATTAGAATTGAATCATGATGTTTAATTGTTGTATAATGTTGTTTACACATACTATGCCTACCATGTGTTTGATTAAATGCATAGATAAAGAAAAATACCCAACTAGCATGATATCATGAAATCCCCATGTATGTACAAGTTTATGCAGCTCACCTGTTTGATGAAATGCTTCAATAAATATATTATGGATTATGATGTTAGTGATGTGTTCAAGTAGGTCATGCTTTGTTAGTTTCCTTCTATCGAGTCCTGGGGGTACTTGTACCTAAATTATTAGTTGTGTGCCTAGATCCATGTCATGTTTTCATGATACTCTCAGTCAAGCTATGATCCTTATACTTCAGACAGTCTTATGACTCAGGAAATCTCCATGATCTCATGAACTCAGTCAATTGTCAGATATCAGTAGTATTTCGTCAGTTAATAGAAGTCAGTAACTCAGTCCATGTTCAGTTTCAGAAAAATCAAGTTCAGAGTCTATTTAGATGGAAGTAGGAATTAGCACCGAGTGAACCCAAGGATGGTAACATACACTATCAGATGAGGGTGTGATTCTTAGAAGCAATCCTTACGTTCCTGAACTATGTAGCCAGCATAGGTCGAGACATCATAGCCTGCTATATGAGGGTAGATGAGGTGGCTTAACCTACTATATGAGGGTTCCCACCGTTCTCACTAGAGTTACCTATTATATTAAGGTCACTTACATGTTGTCCTTACCAGTGGCGCGGTATTGACACCCTTCCAATCAGGGCATAGATTGGACCCCAATTCATATATAATGTATTATTTGGGACATATCGGTTAGATGACTACCTCCCACAGTCTCAGTATCAGTCTCAATAAAAGAACTCCGATAGTTTTTCAGAATTTAGGACTATCAGATATAGTATGGAACTCAGCTAGTTCCATCAGATTTATGACTGCCAGATATAGTCACTCATGTTATAAGTTATTAGAATTCAGTCATTAGTCATGTTAGTCATTAGTCATGTTAGTAATCAGCTTACTCATGTTATCATGATTTCAGATATAGTTACTATGTATGCATGCATGTATTCTCACGTTCATATTAGTCAGTTAGCCAGTATTGTTCATGCATATGAACCCCATGCATTTTGCCTACCTCACATGCATACCGGTATATTCAATGTACTGACGCATTTGCGCTATGTGTCTTATACCATAGGTTCAGAGACACGAGCTCCAGAACATTAGTAGTTTCCAGATATCAGCAATAAGAGTTAGCAGTGAGTCCTCATCCTTTGAGGACATGATTATTTCTGTATTATCTCATTAATTAGTTTATTAGTTGGAGTTTGTTAGGGACATGTCCCATCAACTCCTTACTCAGACAGTTCAGTCAGTTAGAGGCTTTCCAAACTATTATGTTCAGACAGTTATTTAGTTGTTTTGGGTATTTCATACCCCATTTAGATGATATGTTTTACTTCAGTTATGTGAACCTTATGGCCTTTCAGTTTATGTTTCCACATTATTCAGTATATTATGCAGTATACAGGTATAGATATCAGTCATGGGTCATCTGGTGGTCCTTCAGGGTCATGAATACCATGTAGCATTCCGGGTACCAGATTTGGGGAGTTACAATTATATACATATGCAGTTACACATTGATATATACTTCTGTTTTATATGTTATTTTATATATATGTATATAAACATATACAACTGCATGAATGTTTAATATTGTTTTACCTTTTTTATTTGCCTGGAAGGGGTTTACTGATTTTCAGTCAGATCAAACAAAAGATGCATTCAATTCTCAATTTTTAATATCTGATGAGCTTCTCCAAAGCATTAATTTGGCTTATGTACGTTCTGAGTTGGTTGTTCAAGATGATAGTCGAGTATATATAATGAATATTTTTTTGAGTGAGGTTATGTCATTTATAATTGCCAGAACAAACTAATATTATTTTTTCATTTTTGTAGACTAACAAAGAGGATTCAGATATGAGTGCAACTACGTCGGTTCTTTAGAGGAGTAAGTTAGGACACCAGCACAAACACATGTATTAACCAGCGATGAAAAAAGGGATGAACCAATTTGGTCATATTCACAAATAAACAATCCTTGATGGGTTGCTGCCTAGTCTCAATGCCTACATGAACCCACAAAAAGCATCATAGTACATCCATCAACAAATCATGAACAACAAACTCCAAGGATTAGGCGATCATATAAATTCAAGGAGTCTCCATACACTATTTAAGTTTGGTTCAGCAGCTAGTAAGTACACTAACTTATATATATTTTTTACTGTCATATGTTTGTTCTATATTTGTATTTTAAACAAAGTGTAAAACTTTTTTCCAAATACATTTTATCATTTAGTTTTTTGTATTCTGTAATTACAAAGGAAGCTCAGCAGGGCGACTACATACATTCTCTCAGAAGCATCTTTTTGTTTCCAACCTAATTCATTGGAAAGAGGACACGAATGTTGTTAACAAGTTCTTAGAGTGGGTTTCAATGGACCTTCTTAAAGGTCATACAAAAAGGTATTTCTGTTTAAATCATCAATATTGTTCTTTTTAATATTTTTATGTTTCATAATATAGAAATGTATTGAATAAATTAACAGAACAAAAAGTCAACCACTGCATGAGTTGATGTTGTTCCTTCCAAACATATCCCTTTCTAATTTTCTACAATTTTTCTTTGCAGGTCTTCCAGGAGGTCGTTTGTATTTCGAAGGCAGTACTATTTAACCAAGAATGCTTTCTGGAATTATCCAGTCATCTTGGTGTGGCAAGGGATAGATTAGAACATCTTATATTTTCAAGGCAGTTTTTGGCTTATACAGATCATAACAATATGGCCCCTTGGTGAAATTCTTATTGTCCAAGACTGCACAAGCATGTTCACATGGTAACTCATCTAGTTGAAATATATTACATGAACATATTTTTTCCTTGAGGCAAATAATGAAATGCTTTTGTTTGTCATGCACCGAGTAGACATACTCTATGGTGGGTACAACCTAATATTATTTTTTTTAAAATAAATTTAAAAAGGCCAAACTCAAATATGTAAATGTATTGCTACAAAAAGATGCGAAATATATATTTGGTTATTGAAAACACAGCTGCAAAAATACAAATATAGATATTGCTCACTGCATTTGTATTTTCTTGCTTACTGCATATGTGTGCTTATAAATACAACTACAAATAAATTCATACCAAGAAATTCCACAATTGTACATATTGGTTACTGCATATATATTTTATTTCATAACAGAGACTAATGCATATGTATTTAACAAAGAACATTGATTACTACATATTGCTTACTGCATATACATTTTTTTTGAATAAAAGAGAACATTGATTACCTTAAAAAAAATTTAAAGCACATACGTCCATATATATTGATACATATAACTACAAACAAATTCATAGCAACAAATACCACAAATGTAAATGATCATACCATTATAATAATACACGCTGCTTCGTTCTCTTTCAGTATGGCATTAAATTTTTCAATTAGAGTTGTGAATGTATATGAAGCCTCTTGTCTATTTTCACAGTTTTATATTCCAAACATCAATCAATCTTGTTCTAGAGAATCATATATCGATTATTCTCTAGCCGATACAAGTACACCAATTATTGACTCAGCAATATTTGATGTCAAAGTCCATCCTCTATGAACTGTTGCATAGGACCTAGCCCACTTACTGTAACCCACCAATTCCAAGTATTTCTTCAATCTAATATCAACTGCCTCTACCTTTTTCATTAACTTGTGAAATTTAAACTTTAAATATGATTTGGCCATTGTACAAAATATCTCTGATAACGCATCATGCGACTTTCTGTAAAGTTTTTTCACGTTCCTCTATAAATGCCACATACATGCATAATGTGGTATATCTTTGTACATATCACCAATAGCCTTTATGTTGGTTGTATTCCAATCAGAAATAACACACATGTTTTGTCTTTCCCCGTATGCTTTCTTTAGATTCTCAAAGAACCAAGTCCAAGTTACATCATTTTCTGAATCAAGCACCCTATATGCCAAAGAAAATATATGCCTTACATATGTAAATATAATTTGCACAGTTATATATAAATACATATAGTAACTGCATATGTATTTATTACAGATATAGTTGCAAATATGTATATATTGTTGCAATAGATAGTTTCAAATACATATACTAAAAAGTAAATGCACAACACACACATACATTATCAACTCTACATGTATCATTCACAAACATTTGATAAAATACATATTTTTTAGAGATATGTATATATTAGTTATACATATATATTTTTTAGAGATATGCAAAAATACATATAACAATTAAAGAAGGTCTACAATGTATTATAAAATGTTACATACCTGCTTTATCCATGGTACAGGCAGTTACAAATGTTCCAAGTATACATTCCTCTTAGATGACTACCATCAACAACTACGACAGGTCTATAATTTTTGAATCCTTTGATGAATACACGGAGAGCTATAAATACATATAAGAACTCATTTTCATCCATCTTCTTCATTCTTATATGTGACTCAGGATAAGTGTTGTTCAAAACATATAAGTGAGATCGTAATTTTCCGTAAGATGTTGATGGTTTCCCCCTCAATTCTTATAATGCTCTTTCTTTGACCCTCCAACATAAAGTGTATGTCAAATCCATACCAAATTCTTCCTTCATGTCATTTTTTATTTCAGTTGCACTGTATTTTTGTTTGTGATTTTTGAGTTTTTGTTTAAACATACCACCTATCAATATACTTGTAGCATACATCTTGGGATAAACTTTGTCCTTCAGCAGACATACATGTTCTGGTATGAATTATCTAATTCTAAACATCCTAGAATCTCCCATACCGGAGGCATGATATAAAAAACCATAATTACCTGATTTGTACACCAATGTGTAACTGCATCCAACAAAAGAAAATACAATCAAAATACAAATCCAAATTTATTTTAAACATGAATAAATTAATCTAGAATGAACTTACGATTTCTTACTTGACCTTTCACTTCGTTTTTGAAACTTCTCTCTAATTGTATCATCCTTAATGACTGATTTTAGAAAAAAATTGTCAAGTATACCTGGTCAACCTCAATATTCTTATGATGTGGGTCTGAGATAATCACCTAAACCGTATCCATCTCAAATGCATCTAACGTTGTTGTATTTTCAGAAACCACCAGTGCACCTTCAGTATTTGTATTTACCACATTATGCAAATTGTTACAGGCGTCTCTTCTTTCAACAGCACATACAAATGAACTTCCAAAGGTGCTCACAACATCTTTCTTCAAAATGCTTACATATAAAGGAAGACAATTCATGTCTTGTACCTCTTTATTTTGCAAAATAAACACTTTTAAACTCATTTCATTATTTATTTGTATCTACCCTGCATTACTAGTGAATTGATATTCAATTTGAATATGTTTGGTGCTCAAATCCACACTAATGTGAGATGCCAAAAGATTGTATAGTTGATTGTATAACATTGTCATGCTCAACAATGTTTCATTAGTAATGTACTCATCATAGTTTTTTTCATACGTCCACCTACCAAAATGCTTCACAAGAACTGGGATGCTTCGCATTTGCTAATGTTATAAAAAAATACATATCAGTAAGCTATCAATAGTTATAATATACATATACAATTACATACAAATACAAAAATATAAAAACCAGTAATCAAAATATACAAATAAACTTATAATTATACAACTGGGCATAGAAATATTCAATTACGCTACGAAATACAGAATTTCACAAAAGAATATGCAAACAAAAATACAATATAATTACAATAAAAAATTAGACAAAAAATTTTCAAACAAACATCTACAGTTATTAACATAAACAAAGCATATATACACGGCCAAAATTCCAACCCGTAAATACAATTATAAAATTTTTGTTCAACAAAAAATACAAACACAGTCACAACGCCCATATTTCAATACAACCAATAAATCTATAATCAAACTTTATGGAAATACAAATATAATCTTAAATTTCGAGAGTCAGAACTGCAAAAAATTGTTTTTGAGCATCTTGGAAAGTGATTTGATCACTATATTATTTGATCAATTCAATTTACTATTTCATTACTTTTTTCGAGATTCATTTACAAATTATTCAAAAATAATTTAACAACAAAACAAAAATTTAAACAAAACATCAGTAATGCCTCAAAAAAAATTTGAACGACATAGCAGTAATTGTTCCTAAAAATATTAAGAAAACTTTTTGATCTATTTCAAACATATACCTTACGACTTTAAACATAATTTTTTATTGATTTCAAACCTTTTTTTTTGAACGATTACTGATGAAATTCATATGAGGTAAAAAAATTACGATTAAATATCTTCAACAACAGTAATGTTTGAATTTGAATTTTTGAAGATATTGAACAGAAGAAGCTTCAGTTGAATTTGATTTTACTTTTTGTGAAAACTGAAATTTGAATTTTGATTCTATTTGGTAACAAGTAACGAAAATCACTTTCATTAAGAGTTTTTAATGGAAAGGAATCTCCATATTTAATTTGTAACACCCCGCGTCTGCACCCCAATGCTACATGGTACTTACTACCCCGAAAAACCACAAGCTAACCCATGACTGATATCTGTTGTGAGCACTGAATAATCACATGGTAATAATTATAATACTAAAACAAATGCGAAAATTAGTATGAAGTTGCCATAAGGTTCACAACTGAAACAAATACAGAATACTGATAAATGACTACTGAAAATAAATATTTGTCTGAAATACTCTAGTCTGAAAGCCTCTAACTGTCTGAATACGAAGTTGATGGGACAAGCTCCTAACTAACTCCGTCTACAAAATGTACTGAGCTACTGAAATACTAAAAGATAACATTGTCCTTGAACTATGAGGACTCACCACTAAATCTACTACTGATAATTCAAGCTGCTAAGTGCGGTCAAGAGCCCGTGCGTCTGAACCTATAATATAAGACATCATAGCATAAAAGAAAAGTATACATCAGTACTTTGAACGTACTGATATGCTAAATAAGGTAGGCTGATATGCATGGGTTCATATTTATGAACAATAATTGGCTGAGTAACATGAACATAACTGAATGAGAGTACATGCATGAATACATAAACTGTAACTGAGGTCATGATAACACTGAATACTGAATTTTAAATACTGATTAACTGATATCTAAGTTTACTGATATTGTATTACAGATAGCTGAATGGCTATTTCTTATAGTCCTAATTATGAAGAACTAATCTGAGTTCTATACAGAACTGGGTGACTGCATCTGACAGTCTTGAAACTGTAAAACTAAACTGAGTTCTGTACTGAGACTAGAATTAAAATTAAAATTATGGGAGGTAATCATCTAACCGATATGCTTTTTTCCAAATGGACTAGGGTCCAACCTGTAACCCCAGTTGAAAGGATGTCAGTTCCATGCCACGGGTACTAACACTGGCTGTGTGGATTACTATACTGATGTACTGTATTGTCCTGAAGGACTAAGAGTGTCAAGCTTGCCCTAACGGGTGACCCCTGTGAGAAAGTAAAGCCTAAACTGACGGGTGACTTCTCATATCCTACGCTGGCTACGTAGTTTTAGAGTACAAGGACTGCTACTAACGGCTCTGCCTATCTGATGAGGAAGTCTTCATCCCTGAACTCCCTCAGTGTTGAATCATACTCCCAATTGAATAGACACTAAACTAATTTCTAGACTGCACTAGGCTTGACTGAACTGTTACTGATCGTGTTGTCTAACTGAACTGAGTTCATTGGGTTTCGTTGACTGATGAAATACTACTGAGTTCTGTTAACTGACTGGGTTTACTTGAGGTCTGAACTAAGACTGGGTAATGAGTGCTACTGTTTGTGACACTACCGAGACCATTCTATAACTACTGTAGCTCTAGGTAAACAGATAGATTTTTCGTTATTAAATACCCCTAGGACTCGATAGCATGAAACATAAAGCATTCCATAACTTGAAAAGCATAACCATATGCACTTATTTCTAACTCATTCATAGAGACATTTCATCAAACACTTGTAAGATATGAACTTTCAGATAAGCTAGCATGACATGATTTTTCCCCTTTAGTTCACATGAGCAATTCATTAAGTACTTGGGGAAACATAATCTATACACGTGATACTAAGCATCTATCAGTACTTTTGGACTCATTTTAGGCTATTGGGTGTAATTTGGTTAAAATACCCTTAGGTGTAGGACCCATATTTCATTGAAAAAACCCCGGATAAAAGTTTTAATAGTGTCTTTGAGTCCAGAATGTCGAATTTGGTAGGATAGCATAGTCTATTTGCGTTCATGGAATTTCAAATGAATCTGAAGGGTTCAATCATAAACATGGCAAAAGGCCAAATTGCTAGTGCAACTTCAGCTGATGCAGTAATGTTTTGGCTATCGTGTTTGTGAGGCTTGGATACATTTGCGAAGGTCATAGAAACTTGGTCTTCGTGTTTGGGAGCTGGTATTTTTGTTCACAAATGGGATCCAATCTTCCTCCTTTGCATTTGCAGTAAGAGGCTCTTCGCGAAAGGTTAGCAGGTTCACATGTCACAATCATGATGGGGTCCCACCGTTCTCGAAGAAGGGATCCATTGCAGCATTTAAATTTGTAGTACCCAATTCTCAACTATTTTTCTTAAGTCCTAACTTTATTAAAACCCAAGAGAGCCTATAGAAAATGAAGTTTGATCATTGGGTGTTTGGAGTGAGTTGGAGACATTATTTTGGTCATTTTCACATCAATATTTCCGTAAGTTTCCATCTAATCTATTGATTTATTTACTAGTTTAACTTTAAATCCCTAGTTACTTTCTAGGTTGATTTAGGTCTCATTTGTGGTTGGATTTCACCCATTTTTAAGGATAAATAACACTTGAGCTTAGAGAGACATTTTGATAGTTTCAAAGTTGTGACTCCATAAGCGAGCCCCACATGGGATTTTTAGCTCAATTTTAGACCCAAAATATTTATATGCAATATCAGTATCATTATTCTCATTGTAATGATTAGATTACATTTTTGATAGCGTGGCAACATACAAAGATTTCTTAGAAGGAAAACGCTCTAGTTTAGTGGAGTTTCTTGAATGTTCTATAGTATCCAGATTGGCTAGGCTTACCTTCCTCTTAGAATAATATTAATTATGATATTAGTGTAATATTATGCTAGATTTGGGTGGGTACTTATGGCTTGGTTGATGACTTAGCAATTTCTGGATTTATTAGCCAATTAGTAAGCCTTTTGGATAGAATTCAGGTTGTCCTTCACCATATTGAATTAAATTGATATATTATAACTCATTAGGCTTACTTAGTACCTTGATATGGAATTATAAAGCCTTAATTTAGGTCTGGGTAAGTGCTTACTCTAGTATGGATTCTCAAAACTAATAGTGGGTTCCAACGAGCTTGCTCTAGGTAGTATGTTTAGTTTAGCTCTGAGTATACTTAAGAAGCCTTTTAAACATGGACTTACATTAAATATTAGGCCTTAGGATGACTTAGGAAACTTAATAAATTTCAATTAGCTTTGTGAACTCCGATAAACTGACCTTTCAGCTTTTTAAACCACTCATCGAGACTTGTTAGCTAATATTACACCACTTATTGGTTTGACCATGGTATCTGGTATCCATATTAAAGAAATTAGAAAGAAAGTCACAACCTTGAAACTTTATGACACTTGGCCTGATTATTAAGTTTTGATTTGAGTTCGGTGATTTGTAGCTCCCTTATTTATTATATTGGGTTAATTTATGTCATATTTGCTTCACGGGATTATTTACTAGTTTTGGTTCAAGCACGACAATCATGATCTAAATGTGGCAATCTACTATGATGATTTTATTCTTAGTTTTGGTTCAAGTTTTGCATTTGTGATTCAAAAGAGAGGTGCGGGTATATTATCACATTGGGCATATTTTAAAATTTCTATTGTCAACATTTTCTCCTTATTTGCATCCGTTGGGCTTCTGAGGGCTCGATAGGGTTATTTTTCTCTTGCCTGTGCCTTTTGGGATTACGGAGGCCTCGTTAGGTGATAGTTAGATGGTATTTATTTTAAGTTATTTATTCTATTTATTTACTGCTTAATGCTTATTTGGAGTATTATTTTAGATTTATCCTTCGCTTGAGTTTATGTTCTTGCATTTTATCATGAGTTTATGTTCTTGCATTTTATCATACTTTTATTATGATTTAGCTCAGTCAGTCGATGATGACTATTGAGTACCCATTATTTTTTGTATTCATTCTACACTTTTGCATGTTTTTTTGATGCAGATCCAAGTACTAGCTATCATTGTTGATGTTTATTCAAACTTTCTTTGATGGATTAAGAGGTACGGTGAGCTTTTAGAGTCAAAGTTGGTTCTATCTCCTTCTGCTATTTTGAATAGGTTTTACTTTCCCGAGACTATCTATATGTTTGATACTATCTATTACTCTATCTTATTTTTGGTTTAAAGGCTCTTGTACCAACCATACTAGGTCATGGGATATTCTTTTGTACATTTTCTTCCTTTCCCTATCTATTAGTGCTTTTATCATTATTTATGCTTTTAGATATTCTACTTGAATGATTAAATTTTGTACTCTTTAATCCTCTGTTATTTATCCCGTTACTTGCCATTTCAGGCTATGGTTTGGCTCACGTACTGGTAGATTAGACTAGGTGTCATCATTACTTGAGAAATTGGATTGTAAAAAATCAATATCAGAAACTAGGTTCACTGGTGTTGTTGGTATAGGATCTAGTGACTAGTAGAGCCCCACGAATTGGTACGATGATATATATATCCTATCTTTCGAAGGCTACAGGATATTTTTAGAAAAATCTCACTTTCTTTATTCATCTCATGTGATAAGTCGATGTTGGTTTCTAAATTCTCATTTGTTTAACTCTTTCATAGATAGATAGGATGCGAGCTATGAGGACCATCAATGGAAACCCTGAGTTCATAGCTAGGGCACCTATTAGGGGCTGAGGTTGACCTACAGGTTGAGGCCAGGCCAGGTGAAACACCCTAGGTTTTGACCCTTAGAAAAATTTCTTGATTTTGAGATTTTGGACATCATACGACTTGAAAGTACTTGTCGTATGATGTGGGTAAGGTTTAGGGGGTATTGGTCATATGATGATTAATGTGCTCTGGGTTGCATTCTATCCAAGGTATGAGTGGACATTATACTAGTTGTATAATGATGGTATGAGATAGGTTATGGACTCATATGATTCTTAGTGTGTCAAGCCCTTGGTAGGCTACCTAGGGTATGGTTTATGTGTACCAATCCTATGGTAGGATATGAGTTAGGCTATGAACTCATATGCTAGACAGATTGGACTTCAACATTATCTCTAGGGTATGAGTGATGGGTACCACTCATATGCTGTAGGTACGAGATGAGTAGGGGAGTCGTACCCTCCTAAGCATAATTTTTAGCTTTTAAGCTGGGGGTATTTTGAATATTTCCCACACTAAGACCCTTTAAGTCCCCACATCTTAAAACATATTATGTCCTTTCATGACACACTTTGAAAGATCAAAACACTCCAAAAACTCTCTCTAAACACTTTATTGAAGATCGGGCCAGGGTTTCTACAAGGTATTCATCTAGAGGCTCAAAGGTCAAGTTCTTTCTCTGAATCTTAATAAATAAGTCATGTTACTCCTCCTTCATTGTTAGTTCAAACTAAAAGCATGTTTTACTTAATGACTTTCATGTCATTATTATGGACTTGTGTTGATTTTAAAATATATGTTAGGGGCTTTGGTTATTAATGTTTGGATAATGTTTTCCCGTGTTTTTACTTATGGTTTTCATGTTGTAATGGTAGATTAAACATGTGGTTGCATGGGAATGGTTAATTGGTACTTGATTTTGGTTTTGGAAACTATAAGCCCTCAACATGTTTGTTAAAATGCCTATAAGAATGCTTTTAGTACATGGTTGGACTTTCATTGATAAACTTTGTATGGTATGATATGGTAATGGAACCTAAATTGGTTTAAATGGTTTTAAATAGTTAAAAGATAAGGCTGTGGTGGCTACGGTTTGGTTTAATTGAAATACTTATGGGGTAATGGGAATCCCCCAAGCAAATTTAATAATAGAATCTATGGGGTACATGGGAATCCTTTAAAAGATTGGCTAATGACATTTCTTGTAAGCTATAATCAGTATGACGATACCACTTCATAAAGCCATGGTTAATAATACATGAAATTGGTGGTTTGGTTGTGTGCAAGTGGTTTTAATTAGTGGGGCAATAACAAGTTGTTATAGCTAACTATAAAGGTGTGAGTCCAATGAACGGACACTGAAAACTCATATTTGCTGACATGAGGATTGGTCATGGTGGCCAAATACTTGTAGGGTATATAGGAATCCCCTAAGTTATACTTGTTTATATGTATCATAGAGGGTGAAGTGTACAAGGGAATCCCACTGCCCCAATGATATCTCCAGTTCGTGTGGCTACATGCATTGGGGCCTATTCAGCGGGTAACACTGGACCCGTATAGCCCGTGAGTGGTTCTAGGATGGTTAAGCTACCTAAACCAAGGTTAATGGTTTTAAATGCATGCTAAACCCAGTTTTTTTCCCGACATGAATTATATATATGTATATGTAATAATGTGGATGCATATGGTTACTTAGTTTTTAACTATTGGCATCATTTTATCCTTATCCTGAGTGCATGCTAGTGTTCACCTACTAACCCATCTTTGGGCACTGTATCCCCATGCAATGCAGGAATTGACCATACTCCTCCTGCTCAATGATTGAATTTGGGGACAACTTATGTTGGATTGAAGTGGTGAGCTTCCATACTCTGGAAGGGTCAATTTTATGTGATGGATTTCTCTACATATTTTTGTCATTTCATAGACTTTAGTTTTGGCTATAGTCGGGGGCATGTACCGATCGGATATTATTTTACTTTTGGATAGAAGCTTTGTATGACTACTATGGATTGGTATGGACGGTGTCGGTATGAGTGTCAGCCTTGGCATTAGTATTGGTATTAGGCTGATACTATTGGATTGTATTTGATTTATGATGGTTCAATTTTGTTATGTTTTATATATATTCAGAATTCATTTGGCTTGGGGTATTAAGCGATTATGGTTAGGTCTTAGGGGTAGTCTCCGATCCTGGTCAGACCCGACACGACTAGGCCTTGGTTCAGGTTGTGACAGATTGGTATTAGAGTCGTAGGTTCATGGTCACTTGGGATTCCATAAAGTCGTATTGCGTAGAGTCTCTTTTAAGGATGTGTAGCACGCCACACTCATAAGGGAGAGGCTATAAGACATTTAGGAATATTTTTCTTTCTTGTGTTCTATTATTAAGTTGTAAAGTCTAAGGTCATGAATACTCCTCTAATCACTCTTTGTTCATTTCTCAGAACATGCCTCCATGATCTAATACGTATGGAAACTCCTCTGTCCCAACTGGAGACAATATTGATAGGACATGCGCTACTCATAGGATCTATACCAGGTCTAGCGATCCATTTCGGGATTGTCCTGGAGTTCCACCTGTTCCCTCTAGTCCTCCTCAGGCTGACATGATGAATGTTGAGTTTTGTCAATTAATTCATATGATTACTCAGTTGGTATCTTCTCAGGCTGAGCGTGGTACATCTACTACTCCATCTTCTAAAGCCATAAGGGTTATCCAGTTCATGAGGTTGAGCCTTTTGACTTTTACTAGAGTTAAGATGGAGGAGGATCCTCAAGGTTTTCTGGATAAGTTGGTTAGAAATTTCTAAGTTATGTATGCCACGAATATGGAAGGGGTGGAGTTTCTAGCCTACCAGCTGAAGAATATGGCGTACCAATGGTACGAGGAGTGGGATCAGACAAGGGCTGATGGTGATGAGTCATCTTTGTGGGAGGATTTTTCTAATACTTTTCTAAACTACTTTTATCCTCAGGAATTGAGGGAGGCTAAGGCGGAAGAGTTTGTTAATTTGAAGCAAGGAAAGGTATCCGTCAAGGAGTATGCCTTGAAGTTTTACCAGTTATCTCGGTATGCTCGGAGATGGTGTCTAATATGAGGGCCTAGATGAGAAAGTTTGCTTCAAGACTGTCTCATGATTTGATCTTTGAAAGTAAGGTTGCCTTACTGATCAAGGACACGGATATCTCTAGGTTAGTTATTTACATGCAACAGGTAGAGAAGAAGAAGAAGAAAAAGTAAATTGAGATAGGCAAAAGGTAGGGTAAGAAGTTTAGGTTCTCTAAGCAGGGTGGTGGCCAATAGCAAAATGGAAAGAATGGTTGTAAGTATCCCAAGAATAAGTGTGGAAACTCTGTGTCTTACTCGATGGCTAGTGACCCTACCCAAAGTCATTGGGTGACAGGCGTCCGCAGGGTGGCGACAACTTCAAGGAATAGAGTTCCCAATTTCAGGCTAATGGGACTCAGTTAGCTCTATTATGTCCTCTCTATAGGTTTTATGGTCATTTGTATCAAGGTATTTGTGATAAGAGAAGGGATAGGTGCTTCAGATATCGCCAGCTAGGGCACATGCTTAGAAACTATCCTATTGGTAAGGTTGCTTCGGGGGCGAACAAGGTTCCAGTTTCTTCATCTTTAGCTCTGGCACCAAAGGGTGCACCATCTGGTTTCATCACTGGTTAGAATCGTCTCTATGCTCTCACTACTCGATAGGAGTTCGAGGAATCACCTGATGTCGTGACTAGTATGTTGAAACTTTTATCCCAAGATATGTATTATTTACTTGATCTGGGGTCTACTCTCTCTTATATGACCTTATTTGTGGCTATGCATTTTGGTTTTGGTCCAGAGTGTGTTTCAGACCCTTTTTCTATTTCTACCCCGGTAGATGACTTTGTGATTACTAAAATAGTCTATAGCGGGTGTGTAGTATCTATTGGTAGTAAGGAAATTTTGGTGGATCTATTTGAATTATATATGGTAGATTATGATGTTAGATTGGGTATGGTTTGGTTGCACTCGTGCTATGCTTCTCTGGACTGTTGGACCCGTAAAGTTTTCCTTAAATTCCCTAATGAGCTGGTTATTGAGTAGGAGGGTGGTTCTCTAGCACTTAAGAGGAAGTTCATATCATATCTTAGAGCTCGAAGGTTGATCTCTAAAAGGTGACTCTATCATCTAGCTTGGGTTAAATATTCTAACTCGGAGGGTCCTTCTTTGCATTCCATCCCGGTGATGGATGAATTTCCTGAGGTCTTCCCTGATGACCTCCCTGGTGTTCCTCCTAATAAGGAAATTATGTTTGGGATTGATCTTACTCTGGACACTCATCCAATTTCTATTCCCCTAAATAGAATGGCTCCGGCTGAGTTGAAGGAGCTTAAGGAGAAACTCAAGGATCTTCTGAATAAGGGTTTTATCCATCCTAGTGTGTCCCTGTGGGAACACCGATATTGTTCGTGCATAGGAAGTATGGTTCCCTTCGTATGTGTATTGACTACCGACAGTTGAATAAGATGATGGTTGAGAACAAATATCCTCTTCCAAAGATAGATGACTTGGTTGATCAGTTGCAAGGTGCCAAATTCATTTCTAAAATTGATCTTTGACCCAGGTATCTTCAGCTTAAGATTAGGGAGGTAGATCCCTAAGACTGTTTTCCATACTTAGTATGGGCACTTTGAATTCTTGGTGATGTCTTTTAGGTTGACCAATGGCCCGGCAACATTCATGGATTAGATGAATAGGATCTTCCATCAATTTTTAGATTTGTTTGTCATTCTGCTCATACATGACATCCTGGGCTACTCTAAAAGTGAGGTGGATCATGCCGATCACCTCTACATTGTGTTGCAGACCATGAAGGAGCATCAGTTGTATGACAAGTTTACGAAATGTGAATTCTAGTTAAATGTTATCACTTTTTTGGGTCATATTATTTCTAGTAAGGGGGTCATGGTGGATTTACAGAAGGTTGCAGTGGTTAAGAAATATCCTAGACCCATGACTCTAACCGACATTCAGAGTTTCTTGGGTTTGGTTGGCTACTATAGGAGGTTTGTGGAGAGATTGTCCCATTGACTAAATTGACTCAGAAAAGGGTAAAGTTCTCTTAGTCTGATGCTTGTGAGGGTAGTTTTTTGACACGACCCAACCTGGGGCGCCTTATCGTAAGGCGCATCTCAAGTCCAACCAAGACTAGAGACCAACCCCGATACCCAACCCAACCACCCAATATATGCCCTGATTTAGATGAATTCTAAACATATAACAAGATAGCATGTAATTGTATCAATTTAGATTCTAGGATAGGTCTACGACCGAGACTGACCCAAACAATCCAAATAGTCCCAAATCCAACCAATGACCATAATTAACCAAAATCGTAAGCCAAAACCAAAATAATAACCAAACCAAGTACCATAACATAACATAAAAGGATAGCACAATGTGAAATTCAGTGCAAGAGTATCAGCCCCAATACCAATGCCAATACTAAGGCTGACACCAATACCGATCCTGCCCATACCAAAACATAGTAGTTCCACAAAAGCCTTTAACCAAAAAAAAAACCAATATCTGGTTGGGACATGCCCCCAACCATAGCTAAAACCCAGGGTGTTCTAAGAATAAGCTGAAGGATAAGCTAATCGTACCCCAACATATGATTGGTACCCCTTAGTCTCTACATACTTTTATCATTTCATAGACTTTGGTTTTGGCTATGGCCGGGGGAATGTCCTGATCAAATAGTGCTTTACTTTTAGATAGAGGCTTTATGTGACACTATGGGTTGGTATGGGCGGTGTCGGTATGGTTGTCAGCCTTGACATTGGTATTGGTATTGGCCCTGACACTGTTGGACTGTATTTGAGCTATGATTATTCTATTTTGTTATGTTATATATATATATATATATATTCAAAATTCATCCGGCTTAGGGTATAGGGCGGTTATGGTTAGGTCTTGGGGGTGGTCTCTGGTCTCGGTCGGGCTTGAGACACCCAACAAAACTAGGCCCTGGTTTGGGTCATATCACCAGGCTAGAGCTACAGCCCTAGCTAGGGGTCAGAATAAAGAGCCTTCACCAGATCCTGCTATTGCTCTCAAGCCAAAGATAGCTCTAGGGGTTCATTTGCCCTAACCATCGATGATCCAAGGGGCAGATCAGGCCCCATAGAGGTTATTTGTTCATCAGTACTCAGATATGCCTTACTTCAGCTATTTGGACTTGTAGGTGGTGTACTGTTTGATTATGCTCAGTTGACAGATAGATGTGGTATGAATTTAAGGGCACAGCCTATCGTTGTGCATCCCAAAGTTGAGATTCCGTAAGCATTGGTAGTTCCACAATCGGCAGCTGGTTAGCTAGTTATGACATTAAAGAGTAGAAAATGTTAGAATTAGGAGAAGATTACTAGAGACTTTATGAGTGGTTTAACTCGTACTTTCTATGGTTCCAAAAATATTTGGGTCATTATAGAGATTAATTCACATATATGTTAGGGAGATAGTTCTCCTCTATGGAGTACTCTTGTCTGTTATTTCAGATAGAGGCTCAGTAATAACTTTTAACTTATGAAGGATATTTGATTACTCAGGTTGATCTTACCACCAGGTTTTACACCCAAATAGACAGTCAATCAGAGTGGACTATTCAAGTTTTAAAAGATAGTCTTAGCACATGAGTGATGGACTTTGGAGGTCAGTCGGAGCAGTACTTAACCTTATTAGAGTTTATCTATAATAATAGCTACCGTTTGAGTATTGAGCTAGAACCATTTAAAGAGTTGCATAG
The DNA here is from genome assembly GCF_002878395.1 of Capsicum annuum. Lineage (NCBI taxonomy): Eukaryota > Viridiplantae > Streptophyta > Magnoliopsida > Solanales > Solanaceae > Capsicum > Capsicum annuum. The sequence continues at coordinate 182,626,180 of NC_061111.1, forward strand.
CAGGCATTGTCGATCTCTAAGGAAGTGTTATATGGTACGCATTATCGATATCTGAGGATAGAGACTTCTAAGGTTAGACCCCATGGTACCAACTTGCTCCCTGAGTCTTTGGATAGGTTTTGGGTGATTTAGGATCGGATACGATTAGATCAGAATAGGCAGAAGAGTTATACTAAAAATAATATTTGGGCATTGAAGTTTGGGATTAGCAATCGTGTTTTCCATTGAGCATTGTCCATAAATGGAATAATGAGGTTCAAGAAGAGGGTAAAACTCAGCTTTAGGTATATCGAACCATTTAAGATACTTTGGACCCTTAGAGAGGTGGCTTATGAGTTGGCCTTGCCCCCAGACATTTCATCCATCCACCCAATCTTTCATGTATCCATGTTGCGACTCTATATTCCTGGTGAGTCTCACTTGCTTTATTAGGACTCGATTTAGTTGGATGAGAGGTTGATCATTATGGAGAACCAATCTCTATTTTAATCAGGGATATTAGACGGTTATTCTCTAGAGAGATTTTAGTGGTTGAGGTTCAGTGGAGACAATGTCTAGTAAAGGAGGATATTTGGGAGATTCAAAGTGAGATGTGGGCTCACGAGAGATGCAGGCCCTGTATCCCCACCTATTCGATCCTTAAGGTATATCTCCATCCTTTACTTTAACAGATGAAAGTCCTTTTAGTAGTGGATATTGTAATGACCCTCCTGGTCATTTCTTGTCTTTCTGTACCTTTTTACGTATCGATATTCCCATAGCTAGCCCAAGTCATTTATGACTTACTGGAGTTAACAGTTCAGTTACCGAGCATTTAATTTGATTTTTAGAGCCAATTCTCTATTTTGAAGACTTCGTTGTTAAGAAATAAATATCGGACCTAAACTTAAGGTAAATGGCTTCGTACGCCAATTTTGTTAATTCAATTAGCTCTAGAACATTAATTTTTGGCTAAGGGACCGTTGGTTTGAATACCAAGGCTTTCGTACTTGTTTTAGGTCATTAAGTGGAATTTGGGTAAGATGACCTTTCGGTGTGGAACTCATATTTTATCAAATGACCTCGGATAAAAGTTTTAACAGCGTCACTGAGTCTAGAATGTCTAATTTCATACAGTAATATAATTAATTTATGTTAAAGGGATTCTGAATGAATCCTAAGGGTTCAATCTCAAACTTGACAAAATGCCAAGTTTTGGCCGTCACGTTAGCAAGGCTTGGCCAGTTTCACTAAGGTCAAGGAAACTTGTCCTTCATATTCATGAGATGGCCTTCACATTCATGAAGGGTGAGATAGACGATTAGTCCAAGTTTATCCTTCCCACTCCTGGTAGACCGCCTGTGTTTGCGAAGGGTTGGCCGATTCACGTATCGTAATCGCAATAGAGTCCCCGTTTTGACAAAAAAGGGACCCCTGGATGCATTTAAAGTTGTACAACCCAATTCTCAATCATTTTTCTTAAGTCCCAACATCATAAAATCCTAAAGAAATTATAAAGACGGTAGTTTGATCATTGGATATTCGGGGTGATTTGGAAACGTTATTTTGGTTATTTTCCTATTGATTTTTTGTAAGTTTATGTCTAATTTTTTTATTTATTCCCTGATTTAGCTTTAAATCCCTAGTTACTTTACATGATGATTTGGGAGTCATTTATGCTCAGATTTCACCCATTTTTTAGGATAAATGGTCATTGAGCTTAGAGGGACGTATCGACGGTTTCAAAGTTGTGATTCTTTAAGCAGGCCCATATAAAATTTTTTGCTCGATTTTGAATATGGAGTATTTATATGCAATATAGGTATCATTATTCTTGTTAAAATACATAGATTACCATTTTAATAGCGTAGTACCATGTGGAGGTTTCTCAGAAGGAAAAATTTTTGGTTTAGTGGACTTTCTCAAGCTTTCAATGGCGCCCAAGTAGGCTAGACTTACTTTCATCTTATTTTGAGCTTAATTATGATATTAGTGTGGTATTATGCTAGATTTGGATGGGTACTTATGGCTTGGTTGATGATTTAGCAATTATAAGATTTATTAGCCAATTAGTAAGCCTTTTAGGTAAAATTTGGCCCATCATTCCCATATTGAATTATATTTATATGTCATGACTACTTAGTCTTACTTAGTACCTTGGGATGGAATTATAAATCCTTAGTTTAGGTTTGGATAGGTTCTTTCTCCAGTATCAATTCTCGGTACTAGTAGATGATCCCACTACACTTTCTCTAGGTAGTATGCTTAGTTTAGCTCCTTGTAGACTAAGAAGCCTTTTAGTGATAAACTTAGATTAAATATTGGACTTTAGGATGACTTAGGAAACTTAATATTTTTCAATTAGTTTTCTTAAGCCGGATAAAGTGATCTATTGAATTTTTGGACCACTCATCGAGACTTGTAGCTAATATTACACCTCTTATTGGTTTTGCTGTGGTATCTAGTAGTCATATTAAAGAGAGTATAAAGAAAGTTATGACCATGAAACGTTATGACACTTGGCCTAATTATTAAGTTTCGGTATGAGTCTGACTATGGTAGCTACCTTAATATTTACTATATTGGGCTCATTTATGACATATTTGCTTCATTGCACTGTTTACTAGTTTTAGTTCAAGTTCGACAATCATGATCTAAATACGACACTCTACTATGATAATTCTACTCTTAGTTCTAGTTCAAGTTTGGCATTTGTGGTTCAAAAGAGGGATTCAGGTATATTGTCACATTTGGCATACTTAAAAAATTCTATTGTTGGTCTTTTCTCTTTGTCTGCATTTTTTGGGCTTATGAGGGCTTGATTGGGTTATTTCTTTCTTACATGTATCTTCTGGGCTTATGGGAGCCTAGTTAGGTGATAGTTACATGATATTTATTTTAAGTTATTTATTCTATCTTTTTACTAATGTATGCTAATTCGAAGTATTATTTCAAATTTACCCTTATCCTTGACTTGAGTTTACATTTTTGTATTTTCATACTTTTATTGTGGTATAGCTCAATCGGTTAATGATGCCTACTGAGTACCCATTGTTTTTTATACTCATTCTATACTATTGCATCTATTTTTGATGCAGATCTGTGTACCAAATATTGTCGTTGACGTTTCATTTGGTCTTTCTTTGAGGAATCCAAAAATAGGTGAGCTTTTAATGTCAGAGTTGATTCTCTCTCCTTCAACTATTTTTGAACAATTTAACTTTTTCAAGGCTATCTGAATATTTGATACTATCTAGTTGAAACATCCAGGGTTTTTACCCTTAGAAAATTTCCTAGAATTTCGTTCTCCGAACCCAATATGACTCATGGGTATGAGCCATATATTGGGATACGAGTGGTATAGTCCTATCGTATGCTGACCAGTGTTAGTTGGTGGAATGGTTTTGGTCACTAGAATGGGTACGACTTAGGGATATGAGTCGTAAGGTCTTTGTACGAGTTGTATCAGGAACTCGTATGGTGGGCAGTGTTTGATTCTTCTGGTATTTCATTCTGCCTGGGATACGGGTCATGGGTACGGATTGTATGATGTGGTTACGGCTTGGTTGGATGAGTTGTAACTGGACAGTGCCTGATCCAAGGTTGAGGCTTTGATATGAGTGATGTGTACCAATCGTATTGGTGGGTACGAATCGTATGGGTCAGTCGTATCCCTGTGATGGGTTTTTAAGGGACTTAAGTGGGGGGTATTCTGGATATTTTCCTACTTACCCTAATTAGGACCCACGATCTAATACACTTAATAGGTTATTTACCCTATTATTCTATTCATTAACACTTAGAAACTATTACAAAAACACTTCATAATTCTCTCAAGAGCTTTTGGGCAATAAGACTAGGGTTTCATCTTGAGGATTGCTTTGGGGCTTGCTTTGGTGATTTCTTTCCGTCAATTCTTTGGTATAAGGCATGATTCTCTTCTCTTATTGTAATTTCAACTAAATGCATAGTTTATATGATTGTTTTCATGGTTTTACTATTTTATGATTATGGCTTTAAACTATTATTTGGGGGTTTTGATATTAAATGTGTGGTTATGGTTTTAATTATGCTTTTATATGCATTAATGGTAGTTTTGGACAATTGGATTGCATGGTAATGGTTTAATGGTCCTTGGAATTGGTTTTGGTTATATTATACTCCTAAGGTGTTTGATAAAACACTTATAAAGATATGTTCACAGCATTGACTTCTTTTAATAAAACTCTTGCATATTTTAAACTTGGTAAAGGAACTTTGCATGGTTTAAATGGTTTGAAAAGGCTAAATGGTTATTCTTGTGGAGAACATGGAAGTCTTCCAAGTGGTTTAATGTGGTATATGGAAGGGCACTTGAAAGTACCCTTAACCTAAATGGTTTGCCTATACATATTACTTGCAAGTAAGGGGTGGTATGACGATACCACTAATATTGGCCTTGGTTAAAAAAAGGGTAAATGGATTTGGTTAGTTATTTGGAAATGGTTTTAATTGGGCATTAATGGAGGGGTGTGTAGTAAAGCCGTGGAAGATGGCGGTCCCGAGGGGACCAAAACTGGAAAATCGTATTTGTCGATATGAGGATTGGTTTTAGTGGACCGTGTGCATGATGTCACACTATTAGGGGATGTACTAGTCATCCCATGAGATAATTCCCTAGTCGTGTGGCTACACGTACTGGGACCCTTCCAGCATGGGGAGCTGAACCCATATTTCCCTTGGGTGGTTTAGGACGGTCAAGTTACACAGCCCAGGTAAAGGTTTTAAATTCATACTAAACTCGATTCCCTTTCTGAACACTTATATATGTATGGTTATATGCATTATGGATAGTTTTACTTGGTTTTTTAATTGGAAATCATTTATCCTTATCCCGAGATTTATATTAGCAGCCACTCGCTAACCCCGTCTACTGGCGCCTGTATACCCATGCTATGCAGAATTATCCATTCTACTCCTCCTGTTTAGAACACGAATTTGGTATCAGCATTGGACTGAAGTGGTGAACTTTCATCCTTTTGGAAGACATCATTTCATGTATGATTTTTTTAGACACTTTTCTTTTATTTTGGATATTAGTTTTGGCCATGGTTGGGGGCATGTCCCAACCGAATTTATTTACTCTTTTGGATAGAGGTTTTGTTGTACTTCTAGGGGTTAGTATGGGCGGGATCGGTATTAGTGTCGGCCTTGGCATTGGAATAGGCTGGTAGGCTGACACCATATCACAGGATTCCTCACTATTCCATTATATTACATTTTGGGATTAATGGCCTATGGTTTGGTTTGGTATGGTTAGGTGGTTGGCGTGATACAGTTGGACTCAGTTGGGTCGGTCACGGTTGTGACCCTATCCCAGAGTCTTGTTGAGAACATTTATGCTATCTTGTTATATGTTCGAAAATCAGCCCATCAAAGGTTGGATAAAGGTGGATGGGTTGGTAACAGGGAGCAATCCACGATCTAGGTTGGACTTAGGATGCCCATTACGACAAATCCCGGGGTCAGGTTGGGTCACTAGTACTCTATTCTTTTTGGTTTAGAGGCTCTTCTACCGATCATACTAGATCGTGGGGTATTCTTTTGCACATTTTTTCCTTTCGCCATCCTTTAGTACTTTCATCATTATTATGCTTTTAGGTATTCTACTTGCATGATTAAATTTTGTACTCTGTAATCTTTCATCATTTATTTTGCTACTTGTCATTTTGGGCGACAATTTGATTTACTTACTGGTGTGTTGGAGTAGGTGCCAGCATCTTGATAAATCAAATCGTGACATAATCACTCCCTATCCTAACTCTTTTCAGTATTACTAAAAAATTCTGATTTAATCCATGATTTTACACTTATAATCACATTCTTCTGTGATGTATCCGTGAGTTTTAAAAGAGAAAGAGAAATATTAGATGGGATGTAATTAAATAAAAGAGTAGGAATTTTAAGTAGATATAGTAAGTTGATTCGTATTATTATGTAACTATGTAATCTGCCCGCGCTTCTGCGGTCATAGAAAATTTAAATATGTTTTTCCTAATATTTGAATATTAGAACTATATTAGGTATTTTGCTACTTCTTTTGGGTATAAATAAGCTTCCTCTCTGTTATTTCTATTTCTTTTCTACTTCTCTCCTCTTTCCCCTCCCATGAATATCATCTAACCAATTTGACTAATTCTTATATTTTTTTCTTCCCAACTATATATCATCAATGTATTTTAATTGGAGTATGTTTTAAAAAATATTATGACATGAGAGCAAGTTCAAGGACAGTTAGGTTGTTCATTCCACTTCCTTCAATTAAAACTTTATCAGTAGATGTTCCCTTTATTGTGCTTACAATATTTTCTCGGGCAACAGTTACAATAAAATTGATAATGATTTTCTTTAATTTTTTATTTCAGGGAAACTGTCTAAATACTAAAGTAGTGGTTATTGTTCTTTTCCTTGAGGCTTAAAGTTGACTAATTTCTTAGTTCTCTTGAATTTATTAACTACAATAAGAGAAGAGGAAACGGACACTATGTAGCATTTTTCAAAACAAACAGCCCAAATTGAGATTTTGTCAAAAAGTGGCCAATCAAGTAAAGTATTTTCACTTTATAGCCATTTTCTAATTTGGGTCATTTTGACCCATGTCGTTCAAATATAGTCCATATACAATACTGATACAGTTTTCAACTTGGGGCATTCGATCCTTTTAAAAATAATTCATTTTTTTCTTGCTATAAATTTTTTAACTAAAAAATATTCTGCTTTTATTTTTTTATTGTTTAGAAATAGTAATTAAATATAATTATATAAAAACGGTGTAATTATTATATAGAATATGTATTTATATAAGATATATGTATAGAAATTATATAGTTCTATCAAATATGTATATGTATAAAATATATATAAAAAATATATAGAAAGTGTATAAAAATTATATAATTGTTGTATAAAATGTGCAAAAAAAAGTATAACTATTGTATAAATTATGTATCAAAACTATATAATTTTCATATATAATATTTATATGTATAAGATATATATAGAAACTGTATAGAAGTTGTGTAGAAATGGTATAGAACAAGCCAACAAATTAAAATGGCTAGAAAGTGGAATTTAAATTCCATGGCCATTTTTGTGGAAATAGTTTAATTTGAAGTGTCGTTTCTGTCATTTCCCCTAAGAGAAAATCATAGAAAAAAGGTTGAAAAAGATAAGTGAACTCCTAAAAAATGAGACGTGCCACATAATCGATAATATGATCATTCATAACAGCATAATCATTCATAACAACATAAGTTGACTACATCTTATCCAAACATAAATGGGGGAGTGAAACAAAATAATATTATATATCCTTAGTTTGAAGAGATTTATACAATCACTCAATGCATCACGAGACCTCATAAGACCACAAAAATGGACACAACTGACATTGTTAGCCCATATTTGTTTCAGATTTTGACCTTCAAATGGATTAAACTTTAAATTGTAAACATTCCTGGCAACATCTATGCATGTCGATTTCATCTTTATTTTTTTCTATACTTTCATAATCTGATTTTAAGCTACTACGTAAGAAGCATAAACAGCCTCACATTGAAATAAGTAAACAACAGTATTCACTAAATGAACCAATCTAGAATAAACTTGACTAATGCATCAACTTAACATGAGAAAACAAATATAAATATGAAAATTATCAACCAACAGAATCCACGTAAGTCACGACCCAAACTAGGGTCTGGCCGTGATGGGTATCTCGAGTCCGCCGTGGACCAAAGACCACCCCATTTGCCTAGCCAAACAAAATACAATACAGCTAGCAGTGGATGAATTCCAAATATATAATAAGATAAGATGAGTTCCGAATATATAACAAGATAGGAAACCAAGAAAAGAATTTAAGAATTTCAACACATCTCAATCCACGATAATCCACAAAACCTCTACAACAAAACTTAATACAATCTAGGTTGGTACATTCCCCCGATGATAGCCAAAAAGAAACCATATAAATAGTCTATGACATAAGAGAATGGCAGAACCATGAAATGAAGCTCTTTCGAAGAATGAAAGTTCACCACTTTTAGTTAACTGCTAATAACTCAGAAATCCTATCACTATGCAAGAAAAGTAGAAATATCTCTGTGTCCTACATCGCGTTGGGATACAGCATCCAAAGACGGTTAGCGAGTTTAGCGCTAGCATGTAAATCAGGGATAAGGGAATGAAATAATGCCATCATTTCAAAACCAATCCAAAATCAATGCCCATGTACATATACATGTATATATATATATAAGATGTTGGGAGAGGGAACAAGGTTTATCATGAACTTTAAAGCATTAGCCTAGACTGTGTAGCTTGACAATCATAAAACTACCCATGGGCTATATGGGTCCGGTAGTCTCCCCCTGGTCAGGCCCAATACATGTTAGCCCGTACGTACCAGAGATATTATAGAAAGCTAGGAAATCCTCGTACCCTATGCCATCCATGATGTAGGTATATATAGTGTGACATAAACATGCGGTCATCAAGATCAACCCTCACATCGGCAAACATGAGTTTCCAATATCAGCCCCGGGACCTTTCACCTTCACAACTAGCTATATAATACCCTTTAAGCCCGATTAAAACATTTAACACATAACCCATCCATTAGCTCAAGGACTCAATCATTAAGGCATCATTAAGTGGTAAAGTCATCTCGACTATAGCTTGCAAGTAAACGTCATTAAGCTATCACTTGGAGGAATCTTCAAACCCCCAGACTCCATTATTAAATCAACTTGGGGGATTCCTTGTACCCCTCAAGGTTCTCAAGAAAAATCATTCACTTGGGGAAATCCTAGTAACCCCATGAGGTTTTCAAGATTATTCTTATCTGTTAGCCATTTATGCAGTGCATTAATTTTAAGAGAAATAGGCCAAGCCAAATGATTATTCACATTCCAAAACCAATTATGCAAGTGGGTTGAGGTTCTCATCAATTTCAATACCAAAATCTAATTATTTTGGGGAATCTTTGCGTCCTTAGTTACGTTGTTTACAAATTTGGGGAATATTTGTATACCTATTTCATTCACCACTCTCATGCACCCCAATGAGTTCATAAATCATCAATTCAATGCATACTAAATTCGTAATAATCATAGGAAAAGCATTTAAACAATTTACATCCAAAAAACCCAACCCATCATTCAAAACCCAATATCAAAACCATGTGAATATTAAACTGCTTCATGAAATAATGAAAACACAAGTTTAGGGATAGATATGCATGCCTTAGTTTCCAAGAAATTTGAAGAAGAAATCACCCTTAAAGCCCTAGATGACCAATTTCTTCAAACCCTAGCCTTGTCTTTGAGTGGGAAATTTGAGAGAGTTTAAGAGTGTGTTTGATATGTTAAAGTTTTGAAAATAATCCCTTTTTGATATTTTATGGACGTAGGGTCTAAGTGGGGAGAAAGGGAAATTACCAAGATGCCCTTAAATAAAAGTTGAAAATCTATTGCCCAGTCCTTACAGGTCTCATGATTAGTTGTTAAGACTGGCTACGAGTCTTCACCATAACTCGTAGTCTAGGCAGTGTCATTGGTAATCCACAGTGTTAACCGTACGAGTCGTACCTTATGACTTGTAGTCATATATTACTTCTCGTAAGGTCCAGTCATGATCAAGACAGAATTACTTGGTCACTACACTGGGTTGGCCATGAAAGGCACACTACGACTCGTTAAGAGTCTATACGACTCGCTACGTCTAGTTGTAATAAGGTAGAAGCTAGGTGAATCCTTACTAGGCACACTATGATTGGGCTCTACAACCCGTATAGACACCTTATGACTCGTAAGGTGAGTCGTTACTCGGGCAATAGGCTTAAAAGTCAATAAATTTTCAAGGACAAAAAATATAGGGTGTTACATTTTCCCTCCTTAGGATCATTCATCCTCAAATAATGAGTCAAGGTACCTATTAGCATCAATACCAGATAGAAATACAACTACAATTCCTTTAACAAAGTCAAAAAACAAAGATGATAAGGAAAACACATACCTTAAGCTGAATCATGAGATAATGAGACATGACATAGACATGATCTAGGGCATTAGTTCTATGGAACGTTGGTGCAAGACATGAACTGGGATTCTCACGGGCATAAGAATAGAATAGAATCTTTCTCCACCTCAAATAACACAATTAATAGCCCTTAAATATAGATAAACTTCTCCACTATGTTTTTTTGCTATAGATACAACACTTCACTATTTCAATCTTATGATCCCCCTCCCAACACACACACACACACCAAACACATAACTATAAGAGTGAGAGATTTATATATTCAAGAAATAAGACAAGGATTGCCGCTTGAAACTATTGCTTCTCATTTGAAGAACTGGGAATGGTCATGAGTGTGCGTACATTGCGTAACTTTGGCTAAGACAAGCCATAAGATAAATTGATGGCATATAGAATGTAAGTTCCTTAGAATTAAGCATAAAGCGAGATATGAGTTTACGGATAACGAGCGTCATCCCATAGAGCTTGAATACAAGGTAGCTTAGATTTTCGTAAACCATTATTCCTTTTACTTTATGGGTTGGAGCATGGACATACGTGGAATAGAGAACGCAGACCTTAGGCATAAGCACTATAGAATACATAAATAATTGGTATAATGATCTATTAACAGAAATAAGAGAAAATCACTAGAATAGGATTAGATTCACCATAACTCCTCACCAAAGCTCACCACTAGGAGAAAGATTTAAGATCAGCCTTAGCTCACCATCTCATTAAACCTATAAGCACAACACTCTGCTTTAAGGAGTATCATTATATACATGTACTAGGTACACCAGGAACTTGTATACTTAAAACCAAATCTAATGAGATACTACCTACGGTCCAACATTTTCTTATAAACCTAATGCTCTTATTTACCAAATGACTTAACCCTAATTCATCGCTCTAACACTAAACTTCTGGTATACATCGCAATTATCGACTCCAATATTTCCTAAGTTATCAACCTAACCTCTTCCATACATCCAATTAAGCCTACCAACTTACTCCCTCAATTTCTCGCGTCTCTACCCTCAAGTTAATATTCTTTTCACCTCAATCAACATATAAAGTTCAACTTTGGTTTCTAGCGAAAATCCTGCACCACTAATGAAGCACCTCACATAATACACAAGCCCACCCAATAGAGAGGTCACCCTAAATTCCTTATCCAACTACCGATAGTCTATACACATCTGAAGAGGCCCATCTTTCTTACGTACAAAAAAATAGAAGCACCCCAAGAAGAAACGTTAGGGTGGACAAAATCCTTATCAAGAAGATCTTTCAACTACTCCTTAAGTTCTTTCAACTTAGTCAGAGTTATTCCATAAAGATGGATAGAGATAGGATGGGTGTTCGGTAGAAGATCAATCCCAAAGTTTATTTTTCTATTGGGAGAAATGCCTAAAAGATCATCAGAAAAGACCTTTGGAAATTTATTAACCACGGAACAGATTACAAAGAAGGACCCTCCTAGTTAGAATCTTTAACCCAGACCAAATAATAAAGATACCCCTTGGAGATCAACTCCCGGGCTCTAAGATAAGAAATAAACCTTCCCATTCTATAATCGGCTCATTAGGAAATATAAAAATAACCTTACAGGTCCGACAATCTATAGAGGCACAGTACAAATGAAGTCAACCCATCCTCAAAATAACATCAAAATCAACCATGTCCAATGTTATTAAGTCTACCAAGGTCTCTTCTACCAAAGATAGATAACGCACCACCCTATAGACCCTTATCACCACAACAGAATAACCCACTGGGGTAGATACAGAAAAAGGTTATTAAACACACTCGAGACTAAAACCAAAATAAATAGCCACATAAGGGGCCACATAAGAAAGAGTAGACCCTAAATCAAGTAAACAGTATACATCATGAGAGAAAAGTTTTAACATACTAGTGACAACATCAGAAGATGCCTTGGATTCCTGATGGGTGGCAAGAGTATAAAGACGATTTCATCCTGTGCCAGTACCAGAAGCAGCACCATGTGGTATAGGAGCTATTTACATAGCAACAAGGACCTTATTAGCCATAGTATCAAACCTTGAAGGGCACTCCCACTGCATGTGACTAAGCTGACCACACTTAAGGCATTTATTCCTCTCCTCACTACAGAAACCACAATGCAACTGACCACAAAATCGATAAAGAAAATAGGGTAGGGCTGACTAAGCTCCACTGGATTGAGACTAGGCACCCTATGCCCCAAACCCACGGTTGGCCCAAAAGCGACGATCACCAGAAGACATAGGATAAGGAGCACTGATAGTCACATGGGAACTCCACCAATTCCCCTTCTTAGTCCCCTATTTTCCATGCCTACTATTATTTTGTTGATCCTCACCCTACTCTAAATATCTGAACTTCTTGCTCTGCCTATCCCCCACCTTTGTCGGATTCATTCTTCTACTAAAAAGATTGGGCTAGCGTGACAAAGAGGCCACTATCTAGGTTAATAGATGAATAAAACAGCAAAACTCTACATTAGAAATATCTTCTTGAGGTGACTGAGCATGAGTGTCACTATCTAGAAAAGCATCAATAGGGATCGGTGGAACTTCACAAGGGTATTCATAAGCAGGGACCCTAGACCGGGTTCGTACCCTATAAGTAGGACGAGTTCCATCCATATTGTCCTCAATCGGGATGAAAGAGTCTCTACAAGTATCATATCTTTGAGAAGGCATGATCTGAAATATGATTAATTAAAAGTTAGAGAATTTTCAAGGCCTTAGACATTATAGCCCAAAAATAGAACATAAGAAAAAAACATTCCTAAATTGCTTGTAGCATTGACACGACCCAACTAGGGGCTTTGTCGTAATGGGCATCCCAAGTCCAACCAGGACTGGGGAACACCCCCTGTTACCCAACCCAACCACCATTAGCTTACCTTGAGTCAGCTGAATACCGAATATATAACAAGATAGCATAACTGGACAAGGACTAACTTTAGGATGGGTCGATTCCTAGACTAATCCTACCAAGTTATCCCGTCCACCAAACCGTACCAACCAAACCACCAAGATAAACCTATACCGAACCAAGGGCCATAAACCAATCCATAACCAAATGAGATCTAAAACATAATATGATTAATCCCAAAATGAAATACGATGGAACAACTAACAATATCGTCAACTGGTACTATCCCTGATACTAATGCCAATGCTAAGGCTGACATCAATACCGATCCGGCCCATTCCAACCCATAGTAGTACCACAAAGCCTCTAACCAAAAGAGTAAGAATATCTGGTTGGGACATGCCCCTAACCATAGCCAAAACCAATATCTAAAAATAAACCAAAATGTCTAAGAATATCTATAACATAAAATGGAACCTTCCGGAAAGATAGAAGCTTACCACATCAATCCAATAATTGTCCCTAAGTCAATCACTATGTAGGAGAAGTAGAATGATCAGTTACGTTCCTACATAGTATGGGTATACAACTTCCCAAAGACGGGTTAGAAAGTGATCACTAGCATGAACTCAGGATAAGGATAAAATAATGTAATTTATAAAACCAAGTAAAACCATCTATATGCACACAAACCATACATATATATATATCCATGCCTAGAAAGGGAACTGTGTTTAGCATGCCATTAAACCCTTTGTCTGGGTTGTGTAGCTTTGTCTTTCTAAATCACCCATGGGCTATATGGGTTTTGCTTTCCTTGTTGAAAGGGGCCTAGTGCGTGAAACCGCACGACCAGGGAAGAAAAACCTGGGATGACTAGTACATCTGCCAAATATAAAGTGTGACATCATGCACATGACCACCAAGACCAATCTCACATCAGCATATATGAGTTTTCAATTTTGGTCCCCTCGGGACCTCCACCTTCCACGAATTTATTATACACCCCACCATTATTGCCCAATTAAAACCATTTCCAAGCAACCAATCAATCCATTAACCATTTATTAACCAAGGCAATTAATAGTGGTATCATCATACCAATAATACTTGCATGATTTGTCCATAGCCAACCATATATAGGTTTTAAGGGATTCCATATACCCTTCATGATTTCCAATTAAACAAACCATAGAGACCAGGGCCTTTACAATTCATTTAAAATCATTTAAACCATTCATATCATTTAGGGTTCCATTGCTAAGTTTAAACCATGCATAAGATCCATCAAAAAAACTAATATTATAATGTAAACATTGTTAACGGTATTTTATCAAACACATTGGGGGCATAGTATTTTAAAAACCAAAGTCCATTACCAAAGAACCATTACTATGCAACCAATTATCCAAAACAACCATTAATGCATATAAAAGTATAATTAAAACATGGGAAAATCATAACCAAGAATTTATAATCGAAACCCCAAAATCATAGTTAAAAACCCAAAATCATACAATAATAAAATCATAAAAACATTGTATAAAACCATGCCATTAGTTGGAACTAACAATGAGGGAAGAGAACATGCCTTAATTGATGAAATAGATAAAGAGAAACCACCAACAAGATCCCCAATTTAGTCTTCTAGTTGAAACCCTAGCTTTCTTGCCCAAAAGCTTTTGAGAGAATTATAGAGTGTTTAGAAAGAGTTTCTAAGTGTTAATGAATAGAATAATATGGTAAATAGCCTCCCAAAAGAGTTAGAAATCCTGGGACCTTATTAGGAAAAATGAGGGTCAGTCTGACTGTCCATTCGTATGGTAGCCTCCATTCGTATCCTAGCTTCAACCTTTGTACCCAACATTGTCCAGTGTACGACTCATCCTACCCAATTCATATGAAAGCATACGATCTATACCCTTCACCCGTATCTCTGGCAAAATAGAATCACAGAAGGTTTAAACACTGTCCACTATACGAGTCCTGGGTATGACTCATATCCTAGCTTACGAATCTTGGTAAGCCACTCATACTCAGATCCAACTTAAGTTACCAAGTTTAAGGTTAAGTGAATGAACCAAAAAATCCATACCCTCCAATACGACTCGTACCTCTAAGTTGTATCCATTCTAGTAACCAAAATCAATCTTACCAACCAACACTAGTCAGCATACGACTGGACCATACCATCCGTACCCCCAACATATGGCTCATACCCATGAGTAGTATTGGGTCCAGAGACCAGAATTCTAGGAAATTTTCTAAGTTCCAGAAACCAAGGTATTTCAGTCTCCCCCACAAGGTACATTCATCCACGAATGATGGACAAGGTGGGGTAACTACACGCACGAGTCATTTGCATTATTAAATATATTTCTAATCCTTAACAAAGTTTGAAAACAAAGAGGCAAGGATATTAATCTTTCCTTTAATAAACTCAGAAAATAAAGAAGACACATACCTTCCGTACGAATCCTAAGAGCAGAGAATAAATGTGAATACTTGGACTTTATGTACTCCTTCGTTTCCCATGTAGGTTCTTTCACCTTATGGTTTCGTGATAGAACCTTAACCAAAGCCACATCCTTAGTATCCAAACGACAAACCTTTCTATCAAAAATCTCAATTATGAACTCTTCATAAGATAGAGAGTCTGAGATACACAACCACTCTAAAGGCACAATTGAAGAAGCATCACCAAGACACTTCCTCAACATGGAGACATGAAATACCAAATAAACTAAACTCAAGCTAGAAGGTAACTCCAACTCATAAGAAAAATTACCAACCTTCCGTAGAATTTCATAAGGACCAACATAGCGAGGACTTAGCTTACCCTTCTTACCAAACCGTATTACTCCCTTCATGGGAGATACCTTGAGGAAAACCTTATCCCCAACCTCAAACTCCAACTCTCTACGCCTAATATCCTCATAGGACTTTTTGCAACTTTGGGCAGCCTTAAGCCTATCCCGAATTACCTTCACTTTCTCCATAGCCTAGTAAACCAAGTTGGGACCAAACATATGCCCCTCTCTAAGCTCAAACCAACCAGTAGGATATCTACACCTCTTACTATACAATGCCTAAAAAGGAGCAATACCAATACTAGAATGATAGCTATTATTGCATGCATACTCTACCAAAGGCAAATGCTCAACCCAATTGCCACCATAACCAATTACACAATCCCGAAACATATCCTTCAATGTGTGGATAGTTTTTTTTTTGCTTGTCTATTTGTCTGTGGATAAAAAGTAGTACTTAGACTCACCTTAGTTCCCAAGCCTTTCTAAAAAGACCACAAAAAATGAGATGCAAACTGCGTGCCATAATCAGAAATAGTTAAAATAGGTACCCGATGTAGCTTTACGATCTCTTAAAGATATAACTTCGCATAATCCTCCACCAAAAAAAGTAGTCATCACTAGCAAGAAGTAAGCAGACTTTATCATCCTATCTACGATGACCCAAATTGAATCATATTAATTTTGAGATCGAGAAAGACCGATAATGAAATCCAGATTGATTACCTCCCATTTCCATTCGGGTAAAAGAATCTTTTGATATAACTAACCAGGTCGTATATGCTCAACCTTAACTTATTGATGCACCAAGCACTTGGCCACAAAATCAGCCACATCTATCTTCATACCATTCCACCAATACATCCCCTTAAGATCATGATACATCTTTGTGGAACTAAGATGAACAACATAGCACGACTCATGCACCTCAGCAAACATCCTTTGGCTCAAACCTTCGACATCAAGAGCACATAACCTCCCTTGGTACCATAAAGTACCGTCACTACTAATCTCAAACACCGTCATCTTTGCCCACCAATATCACCCTTGATTATTACCAAGACAAGATCTAGCACTTTCTTCTCCTTAATCTCTAAACCAAGAAATTATCGAACCACTTCTTGTACCATTACACCTTCATCCTTAGAGTCCAAGATTAGCCAACCGGTGAATATCCTTCACTAATTCCGACTTTCCTTTCTCCACATGAGCTAAAATCCCCATGGACAACCTACTAAGAGCATCAACAACCACATTATCCTTACCTGGGCGATAGTGAAGACTCATATCATAGTCCTTGAGAAGTTCCACCATCTCTTCTGTCTGAGATTGAGCTCTTTCTGAGTGAACACATACTATTGACTTTTATGATTAGAAAAAATGTCCACTTGTACATCATACAAATAATTCTGCTATATTTGTAAAGCAAACACAACCACCAAAAACTCCAAAACATGAGTAGGATAGTTTCTCTCATGTACCTTTAACTTCCTGGAAGCATAGGCAATCACCCTCCCATGCTGCATCAAAACACAACTAAGACCTACCCGAGATACATCATAATAGACCATAAACCCATCATTGCCTTTCAACAAGGACAGAATTAAAGTCGAAGTTAGCTTATCCTTCAACTTCTCAAAAATCCCTTCATAAGCATCCGACCCAGAAATTATTACCTTTTTCTGAGTCAACTTAGTCAAAAAAGCAGCAATCGATAAAAGGCCTTCCACAAACTGCCTATAATACCCAGCCAAGCCTAAGAAGCTCAGAATATTGGTTGGAGTCATAGGTATAGGCCACCTCTTAATCACAACCACCTTTTTTGGATCCACTATGATGCCCCCGCTAGAAATAATATGACAAAGAAAAGTCATACTATTCAACTAAAACCCACACTTGGAGAACGTATCATATAACTATTGTTTCTTCAAGATCTATAATACCACACGGAGATGATTAGCATGATCCACCTCACTTTTGGAATAAACCATAATGTCATTAATAAACACAATGAAGAAGAGATCCAAGACCTACCTGAAAAACTTGTTCATTAAATCCATAAATGTCTTCGGGGCATTAGTCAATCCAAATGACATCAGCAAGAATTCAAAGTGTCCAAATCGAGTACAAAAAGTCATTTTAGGGATATCTACCTCTCTAATTTTTAGCTGATGATACCCAGATTGAATATCTATCTTAGAAAATAACTTGGCACCTTACAACTGATCAAACAGATTATCTATCCTTGGGAGAGGATACTTGTTCTTGACTGTCACCTTATTCAACTGTCTGTAGTCAATGTACATTCAAAGGGAACCATTCTTTTTGTGCACGAACAACACTAGTGCACCCCATGGAGATACACTAGGTTGAATAAACCCTTTATCTAGAAGTTTCTTAAGTTGTTCCTTGAGTTCATACAACTCAGTTAGAGCTACTCTATAAGGAGGAATAGATATTGAATGAGTGTCCGGAACCAAGTCAATACCAAACTCTATTTCCCTATCCGGAGGAACACCAGGAAGATCATTCAAAAAGATCTTAGAAAAATAATTTACCACCGAGACTAACTGCAAAGAAGGACCTTCTGAGTTAGAATCTTTAAGCCGAACCAAGTGATAAAGATAACCTTTAGAGATTAACCTCTAAGCTCTAAGATAAGAAATAAACCTTCCCCTAGGAGCTAGGTAACCACCCTCCCAATCTACACCCGGTTCACCAGGGAACCTAAAGACAACATTAAGGGTCCGACTGTAATACCCTGTACTTTTCGTAGCTTAAATTCGTTTCAAGAATGTCAAGAATTTGCTTCAAAGATGAATACCATTTATTTCATGTGGTATTTTCAAAATTTTAAATTTTTATTTTTTGGAAAATTGAATAAGTTTTCCATCAATACCAAATTTGCCTAAATTCGACACTCGATTGAGAAGTTAGAGCATTTTTAAATTGACAGTGTACCATCTGGACTCTCAGTGCATCGCGGAGAAGGTAAAAATGGAAATTGTCAATTCCAGTGGACCTCCATGATATTGGAGCATCGTGGAATGGTCTATTTTCTCATTTGTCAAAATCCAGTAGCCCAACATGATCTTACCGCATCGCGTTGGTGGTCAAAATAATATTTTAAAAGGGCACCACGATTCCTCCGCGTAGCCCCAAGCCCGAAGTTCCCAATTATCTATTTCCAGTGGCCCGACGCGATCACAGCACATCGCTCCAGGTGCCTATTTCAAAAAATTTTGACTGAAATTAAAAGCTTCATCCAGGGTTAAATTGGCCTTTTTCCATAATTTTATTTTGTCCAGATATGGGATTTAATTCCTAAAATCATTCTCAACTCATTCTTTATTGAATTTTCCCCAAATCAAAGAATTCTCTCTCAAGGAAAATAAAACCCTAGATCATTAACTTCCTCCCCAAGAAATCCAAATTTTCTCTATTAATTCCCCAAAGAAATTCAAGATTAAGGGTTCTCGACACAAGAACTCAAAGAATTCATCTTCAAAGCATCAATAGAGATCCAAGATTCAAGTTTTATCATCTAAGATCATCAATTGAGGTATGTGGGATTTTGAACAAGGATAATCCTTTCGTCCTTGTGCCCAAAACTTATTTTAATTCTAATTTTACTAAATTTTATACGATTTCCCATGAAATTTAAGTTAGGGTTGATACCCAAATCCTTATTATTGTAGTTTATGACATTATTATGATATTAAAGGCTCCAATTACAAGAAATTAGATATATTCATATTTGCAATTATAAGATTTGTATTATGAGTTATATACCATTACCGTGACTGAGATTATTGAAAGCTTTTAAGATGATTATTGAGAATAAAGTTTAAATCTGATTATTGATGTAATTATTGATGCATTAAGGCTTTCTACTTTGATTCCTAAGTACTATTGATGATTTTATAAGGAGATTATGATCTCAAGTCCTATTGACGAGTTTTGATTAGTGCTTTCAAAAGCAAAGATTGATATTTTGATCCTAAGCTAAGATAGGAATCCACATTATTAATACGGTTTATGCTTTAAAACAAAGAGAAGCATAATTGGTTTTAATTACGAACCCTTGTGTTATTTTAAGGTGGATTTTTGAAAAGTTCTGAGCAATAAGTATGGGAGTAGTATTTAGCACCGAGTTGGGTATGATTCCAAGGTCTCATGCCCCAGAACTATGAGCCACCATAGGTTTTAAACACCCATAGTGGGCTAAGATAGTGATCACTTAAGTTAAGGTTCTATTCTGATGGAAAGGATAGAAAGCTCTTCCCAACGTGGGCAAGACATTGGACTCCATGTAAACTTACATGTTTTATGTTGGTTAGAAGAACTGACAATGCCCAAGTGCACATGCAAGTGTACGTTGTCTACCAAATAGTATAGTGGCCTTCAAGAAACCCGAGTTATCGATCCCACAGAGACTAGATTTGGCAATGATTTGATTTAAGTTCACAATTTAGATTCACTTGATACGAGAGTAACCAACAGATAGAATTGAGTTTGTATATTGCAAGTAAATTAAATAATGCGTAAAGTAAAGATCTTGTAACAATCAATAGGAGAAACCCAAGGGTTGAAGCACTCTGAACAATCATATTATGCTATTGGATTTAATTCGTTAACTTTCTTATCTTAGTTGTTGATTTGTAAGGTTAATTGTGTGATTACGGTTTCCCAACCTCTAATCTATTACCTAAGTTGAACCTTACACCTACATCATTGAGTGGGGATGTAATAATTCACTTAAGTTCTCAAGTGAATTAAGTGAATCAAGTAAGGTATCTAAGTACATTCTTGTCCTGGATACTAATTCAAGTTTCTTATTTTATAAAGAATCAAGAACCATACTCTGCTTATTCTCATGTTCTAGCGCTCTATTCCCTCTACCGAGTTCACAAGGTTGAAAATGGGTGTTTTCTAAGGGTCACGAATCCTTAAAATAGTTAAAACGAGAATAAACAAACAACCAACATTGATAAGCAAGGAAAACAAACTTAATCCATAGCAATAATAATCATGTTCTTGGCTTTAACCCCGGAAAGGGAGTTTTTAGCCACTCATAGCTATAATCAACATCCAATTAATTGTATGAATGATTAAAACCATAAAATAAAGCTAAATTAAAGAAATAAAAACCTAAAAATAAGTTTTTGTAGCCTCCAATGTTGTTCCAAGTGATCTAGGGGTTCAAAGATGTCCCAAAACATGTTTTAAGACGTTATATTTATAGTATATAAGTCATAACCCCACTTGGATTAGGTTTCCACATTGTTTTCCTTCAGTTCGGGACTTTTCTCCCAATTTTAGTCATTGGCGTGTTGCACCACAGTGTCAAATGGCATCCTGGTCACAACTGGGCACTTAACTCCTGATTTTGGTCATTGGCGCTAAGTGGTGCAATCGGATTGATACACTGTTTTGGGATAATTTTGAATTGGGACAGCTTTGTGATGTGGTGTTTCACCATTTTAGGTCCCTTCTGAATCCAATGGCATACATCACGTGTACAATGGACAAACACAAACACCACACGTGCTCAAAACTTTCCAGGGGTCCAAATTGGTGTCCAGTTTGCATCTTGTGCTTATGTGGTCATTTTTTAGCCCTTTTAAGTTATTTGCACTTGATTTAAATCTTGTATATCTTTCATATAACATCATAATCCATTTATAAAGCATTTTATAGCATTAAACACAACAATTTAGAGCTCAAAACAACACAACATCCTCAATAATGAACTAGAAACACGAGCTAAGCATAGGCTAAATTCACATTGAGCTTTAACTCATTGTTTTGACTCTTTTCTTGATTCAATTGACCCTTGAACATTATGACTAAGTTTTTTTACATATAAATACATAATAAAAACCTTAATAAATCATTAAAACACATTAGAACTCAACACAATAGACTAGAAAAACACATAGCTCAAGCTAGTTACACTAGTTTTCTCGGTTGAACTCTAAATGCTCAAATTGAATCAAAACTCATGTGAAATCACCATTTTTTTTTAGATGAAAGAAAATTTTTTATTCCAACCAGAACACTTTGAGTACTGTTTTCTATCCTTTCTAACTATTACAATGTCAACTACATTACATCAGCTAAAGGTAATAGTTCAATCTTGCTAGTTCATTCTGCCATCTTCTCTGTTACTGGCCTTTGATGTGTACTTGAAGATAAATATCTTTGATCAACTTGGCATTTTTTTGCATTGGCCCTTGAATCTGTATGCATTTCTTTCAATCCAGAGTTGGTAAACCGTTGCAGCAAACATACATATTAGAATATGTGATCTTGTCTTTGAGATGTGTGTTCTATTAATCAGCAATTTGATTTCATCATCCCATGTGTGCACCTGTCTATGTATATTTATCCACTTCAACAGAGTTCTCCAGGTGTTCCCAGAATAATTACATTCAAAATATAGATGCTGAAAAGTTTCTTTGGTCCCTGAACAACATAGGACACAACCAGCAGCTACATGTATGCCTCATTTCCCAAGCCTCTCAACTATTGCTAACCTACCATGAAGAGCCAGCCATGTTATAAATTGGTGCCTTGGAATAGTTCTTGCCATCTGAACCAAGCTTCTCTATGCTACCTTTGGTTGTTGGGGCAGCAATGAGTAATACAATTTTCTGATACTGAAGTTTGACCCAACTGTGAACTGTGTAAGGTATTGCAATGAGTTGCCAGCTGGGAGCCCTTGTCTATCATCAAATATTTTCCTAATAAGCCAACATGCATTGTACGTTCAAGGGTTTATCAAGATAATCACATATTCATCACACATGTTATTTAATTTCATGAAATTTCCATTTAAATCATGGATTGGAACCCAACTAATATCATGAACATGAATTCAATCTAAATCAAACATGAAAATCATAAATTTGAGATCCGGTAGGTTTAAAAAGGGATTCTTGGACTCTATGGGAGAAAGGAACCCATAGATAAACATCTAACATACCTGGGATAATGAATTTCTTGAAGTTCTGGGTGAGTTCTTGTGGATTGGCCTTGAATTTGAGAGCTAGGGTTCTTGTTCTTGAAAAGAGGATCTTTGATTGTGGGAGCAATTGAAATAATAATGACTAATTAGGGTGTTTAGGGGTTAAATTTAGTGCGTTCGGTTAATTAGGGACGTGAAAAAAGACCCAAATACCCCTGAACAAATTTTCCTAATAACCCTTGTCTAGAATAATAAAGCTAGAATGCATAAATACACCCAACATCACCACCCCACACTTAAAGCCTTATTCGTCCTCGAACAAGTCTTAACTATAAATACCATGAGATGAAGAGACTCCACACTTATACTACATGCAAGACACTCAAGCTATTACTACAATGACTACACGAATGCAAGTTTCTACACTAAGCATGTTATACACAATTGAAAGCTCAAGAATCCTACTCCAAAACATCCTAGCCTCAAGAATGGACTCCACAAGCAGCAAACTCATGCATATAATTCAATCAAGGACATCGTTCAAATCACCCATATTCATCAAACATGTACCTCTCACAACAAGAGAGTTACCCACAATCACTCAATGTAATGCAATTTATAATGTAATGGGTACAAGAATCAAATTATGCTCACTCTCACAAAGAATTCACAAGTTACACATAATGAACCATAGGTTTTCCCTTAGTGTAGTGCTCCACTAATATTAGAATATTGAATTTAGGATCAAATAGGTCTTTTTCGGGTTGTAATGTAAGCTAAGGGATGGGTAGGAACTATTTGGGAATAGTTACTAACCTCTCTAAGCGCTTTAATACACTACATTAAACAATTAAAATCAATCTCCAACAATCAAATTACACTTATTCATTCATCCATACCTTTTGTTTTTGCCCCATCTCTTTTAAGCATTTTCACAAACACTTGGTGCACACATAGTTTACTACCACAAGAATCAATTTTTTCTCTTTTTTTACAATCATGAAAATATTTTTAGCATAAATTATATCACAACCATCCACCACACATCAATTATACACCAATAACTATTACCTTTAGGCATTAATTTCACCTTTTTCTTCTTCAATTTCTCAAACTACTTACTAATTCAATTTTTTTAAAGCACTTAGGAGCTTTTTGGATCAGATTATGGTCTATCAAAGAAGAATTAGGCTAATTATGAGGTTTACAAAGAAAAAGTTAAAGGCTCAATGGGGGTTAACTAGGATAAAGCACAAGGGTAGGGTAACTAGAAGGTATAAAACAAGGCTATCAAAGAAATGCCTATATCATCTTCTAAATCCACATTCTTTATTTCTCTTTACACACACACAGAGAAGGTTCTAGACATCATAAGCAACAAGGAATATACAAAAAACTTACACACACATGGCACATACTCAACTCAATAGGATCATCATAGACTCCCAACCAAACAATAGCATAAATTTTAAGTTAAGCCAACAAAACTAGAGTCACAAACTTAAGCCTAAGAGTCTCAAAAATAGCAATTCACTCATTTAACATGCTTTTTCAAATAAACCCACTTGCATCATGTAATCAAAAATAGAACCAACAAGAATATCTCACTTATTCTTAACCTAAAAAAAAATTGACCAAAAATTTGAGAATTTTCCCACCCCATACTTAAAAATCTACTTTGCCCCAAAGTGAATTTAAAAGTAAAAGATAGAAATACTCCTTGAGGCCTCTAGGCCTAGTTAGTAGCATCTTCACACATAAATGGGATCCATGGGACCCCACACTCAATCTTTGCCATGCTTCAAGCTCAAGTTTATGGTACTCAGACTTTCCATGAACCTGCGACTCAACCAAAAACAAAAACTAAGTGAAATAAAAACTAAAAAAAATTGAAAAGAAAATATACCGAATTAACTTGGGTTGCCTCTCAAGTAGCGCCTGATTTAGCGTCACGGCACGACCCATACTAACTCAACTATATTCCTTCACCCTTTTACCCCCTTTTAGGAGCCATTTTTTTATTCATTTCAAACCTTTTTTACCTTTAGGAATTGGTGGTTCCATCTTAGACCGCTCAATCAGGTATTTGGAAGAGGTATTTAGTGGCTTAGGCACTCCACACTCATCCCTTTCAAACACATTGATCATGTATAAATCTTTATACAAGAAATTTTCCATGGGGTCCTTGTAAACATTAAATACCACCTCTTCATCATCTACCCTCATCTTGAGTGTTCCTTCTCTAACAGCAATTAAAACCCCTTCGGTTGTTAAGAATGGATGCTCCAAAATAATTGGTACCTATTCGTCTTCCACAAAATCAAGAACAAAAAAATTAGCAAGAATAACAAATTTACCAACCTTTATGTGGACATCCTCAATGATTCCATCTTGACATGCTATAGATCCGTCTGTTAGATGCATCACCACTCGTGTTGCTTTAGGCTCTCCCAAGCCCAATTTTTTAAACAATGATAGGGGCATCAAATTTATGCTTTTCCCTAAGTCACTCAATGTATGGACTTCGTTTCCCCCAATTTGTATGGGAATAGCAAACTTTCCTTTATCTTTTAATTTTTGGGGGATTTTCTGTGTCATCACAGTGCTACACTCTTCAGTGAGTATTATCACTCCCACATCTTGCAGTTTCACCTTCTTCGCCACCACATACCTCAAGTACTTTGCATACTCAGGCATACTCTGCAAGACATCTAGCAAAGGTAAATTAATCTGCAACTCTTTGAATGTGTCAATGAACTTTTTGAATAATGCATCCTCTTTCATTTTTATGTATTTTTTTAGGAAAGGGCAATGGCAGCGTCTTCTTCTTCTCTGGTTCAACAAATTTTTCATTCAAGTACTCAGACTTTCTTGAATTTTCAGCAACTTTTTTATTTACATGTTGGGTCACCACCGTAATATCTAACTCCTTTGTTGTCTTGGGAGGTTCTCCTTGAAGATCTTTACCATTCCTCAAGGTAATTGCCATGACTTGTTTTGGATTTTTTGTATCAGTGGGCAAACCACATTGTGGTCTGGTATTTAACGCTTGTTGTATCTGGCCAACCTACAACTCTAAATTTCTCTAGGCTACATTTTAATTCTGTAATTCTGTTGTTTAACTATTCAGATCCGCAATCAATTGTGTTTGACTAGCTATGAGTTATTTTATCATCTCTTCAATATTGCTCATTGACTGATTTGATTGGGTCTGTGGCTATGGGGCGTTTCATGACTGATTTAGTGGATGAGTTTGCCACTCTATGTTGTAGGCATTACCATAATTTAGACTTTGAGCATTGCCTACATACATCACAGATTCTGGATTTGAATCATATATGACAGCTGTATGACCACTATTTTCGCATACCTCACACCAACTTGTGGCTTATTGGAAAGCATTGACTGTGGCTGCAGGTTGTACTGCTCCCAACTTCATGGTGCTGAATGTTGTGTTGATCAAATTTTACAACACAGAAACCTGAGTTGTTAGGGCTGTGAATTGGTCCACCTCCAACACATCCATAATTCTTTTCGTGGAACTTCTAGAATCTGAATACCACTTTGGATTTCCTTGTGCTACGCGGTTCAGCAATGTGTACAGCGCATCATAAGTTAGCTCCAACGCTTGACCACCTGCGGCTGAATCTAGCAAAATTTTTGTATTGTGATCAAGAGCTTCTACAAAAGTATAATCAAGTACCTCATTCGATTATTAGTGGTGTGGACAATCCCAAAGAAGAGCCTTGAAGCATTCCCAAGCATGATAGAGGTTTTTATCAGGCTTCTGTTTAAAGCTTACTATCTCACTACGAAGTCTCGCAGTCTTACCTGATGGATAGAATCTGATGAGAAATTTTCTGGCTAAGTCATCCCATGTTGTGATTGAACTGGTCAGCTCTGCATTCAACCATCTTTTTGCTTCCCTTAATAGAGAATAGGGAAACAATGTCAGTCTCACATAATCTGTACTCACCCCAGTCAAAATGAATGTGTCAGTAAGCTTAATGAAATTATGTAAATGAACTTGTGGATCCTCATGTGAAAGCCCTGCAAACTGTCCACTGTTGATAAGAAGCTGCACCATATTGTGTTTCAACTCAAAATTCCCCTCAGCTGCCGGTTTTTGAATTGGGGAAGTCCAGTTTGTTGGAAGTGGGACTACCACTTCCCTAAACTTCCTACCAGTTGCTTGTTGTTCAGCCATAGGAACAGTATGCTCTTGGTTTTCTTGGAATTAAGGAATTCTGGGGAAAAGGATTGTTTTTCTCCTTTGTTGATGGTAAAGTTTCTCAGGTTCGAAACTTGGTTCAACTAAGTTGTGATCCCTTGCCAGCTTTCTACTTTGAAACCTGTTCCTGCAAAAACAAATCCAATACCAAGTGTAAAAAACACCAAATAAATCTAAAAGTAAAACTAAAATAAACAATTGCTAAATAACAAATCCCCGATAACGGCGCCAAAAACTTGACAGTGCACATGCAAGTGTACGTAGTCTACCAAGTAATATAGTGGCCTTCAAGAAAGCTGGGTTATCTATCACATAGAGACTAGATTTCGCAATGATTTGATTTCAGTTCACAAAAGAGAGAATTGAATTTGTATATTGCAAGTAAATTAAATAATGTGTAAAGTAAAGATCTTGTAACAATCAATAGGAGAAAACTCAGGGTTGAAGCACTTTGAACAATCATATTATGCTATTGGATTTCATTCATTAACTTTCTTATCTTAGTTGTTGATTCGTAGGGCTAATTGCATGATTATGGTTTCCCAACCTCTCATCTATTACCTGACTTGAACCTTACACCTACATCGTTGAGCGGGGATGTAATAATTCACTTAAGTTCTCAACAAATATCATCCTACATATGAATCAAGTAAGGTATCTAAGTACATCCCTATCCTAGATACTAATTCAAGTTTCTTATTTTATAAAGAATCAAGAACCATACTCTGCTTATTCACATGTTCTAGCGCTCTATTCCCTCTACCGAGTTCACAAGGTTGATAATGGATGTATTCTAAGGGTCGTGAATCCTTAAAATAGTTAAAACAAGAATAAAAAAAACAACCAATATTGATAAGCAAAGAAAACAAACTTAATTCATAGCAATAATAATCATGTTCTTGGCTTCAACCCTGAAAAGGGAGTTTTTAGTCACTCATAGTCATAATCAACATCCAATTAATTGTATGAATGATTAAAACCATAAAAAAAGATAAATTAAAGAAATCAAAACCTAAAAACAAGTTTTTGTAGCCTCCAATGTTGTTCCAAGTGATCTAGGGGTTCAAAGATGTCCCAAAACGTGTTTTAAGATGTTATATTTATAGTATATAAGTCATAACGCCACTTGGATTAGGTTTCCGCATTATTTTCCTTTAGTTCGGAACTTTTCTCCCAATTTTAGTCATTGGCGCGTCGCACCACAGTGTCAAATGGCATCATGGGCACAATTGGGCACTTAACTCTCGATTTTGGCCATTGGCGCTAAGCGGTGCAATCGCGTTGAGACACTGTTTTGAGATAATTTCGAATTGGTAAAGCTCCTCAACGTGGTGTTTCAACATTTTGGGTCCCTTCTAAATCCAATGGCATACATCACATGTCCAATGGACAAATACATACACCACATGCGCTCAAAACTTTCCAGGGGTCCAAATTGGTGTCCAGTTTGTATCTTGTGCTTACGTGGTCATGTCCGAGCCATTTTAAGTTGTTTCCACTTGATTTAAAGCTTGTATATCCTTCATATAAAATCATAATCCATTTATAAAGCATCCTATAGCATTAAACACAACAATTTAGAGCTCAAAACAACACAACATCCTCAATGATGAACTAGAAACACGAGCTAAGTATAGGCTAAATTCACATTGAGCTTTAACTCATTGTTTTGACTCTTTTCTTGATTCAATTGACCCTTGAACATTATAAATAAGTTTTTTTACATATAAATACATAATAAAAACCTTAATAAATCATTAAAACACATTAGAACTTAATACAATAGACTAGAAAAACACCTAGCTCAAGCTAATTACACTAGTTTTCTCGGTTGAACTCTAAATGCTTAAATTGAATTAAAACTCATGTGAAACCACCATTAAAAATTGTAAACACATACTTGGACATATAAATGATCATTTATATCATTATCAACACATATATCATGAGAATCATCCTCAAAACAAGGCTAAAAAGGCTAGAATAGTAACGCTAGAATGCATAAATACACCCAACATCAAGAACCTCCCAAAAAAAATATCCCCTACTCTTAAAACAGTCTATTAGTTTCAAGCCTTAAGATAAAGTGTTTTTATCACAGCCTAATGGTAAATATTTTCAAAATAGTTTCTCATAAAAGAACAACAGAAAGCTTTTATATATAGTTGGAACTAAGATATAGTTGGAACTATCAAACCTGCAAACTCGATAAGCAAGTAGGGTATCAATAGTCAAATATTTGAATGACTAAATATAGTTAACATGCGTTCGTATGATTTACCTTAAACAGCCACTGTGTCCCTGTAAGAAAATTTGTGATTTCTTATAATATTTAGCTTACTTTTAACTTGGTTAGTTCCATCACTCTTCTCTATCATACTAAACACGTAAAATTCAATAGAACCACAACAAATAATCTATTTTTCTCAATTGTGATAGCAAAATATCAAGTTAAAGGCATTGAGAAGTTGGCATTCTCAGGTTTACTTTTAAGTTGCGCAGACTCACTCTTCACTTTCGACGTCGCACCAGATCAAACTCTCTAAAATACATAACCTACACCCTTTAATATTTTTAAAGATTCCAAGCAATATAGTTATCTTACAAGAGAAGCTCAATAAGTTTGGAACTCTTTAATAATCATAAAAAGGCTCAATTTAATTTACACTATTAAGCAATCTAAGTGTCTATCCATGCATATTAGAATCAACAATATCTAGAAGCCTCCATCTTCCCTAAGTTACTATGCCTGCAAATATTTGATTCCTCTAGGTTTAGATACAGAGGTAAACCTCATTCCACAACTGTAATGAATGATCTATATTTTGTATACTCAAACATGTTGGAGGATTTAAAGGTTGCCTTTGGCAAAGTGACTAAGGATCGAATGAAGAATTAAAAAATGTCCTAAAATACCTACCAAGTAGTGTTTTCAAACCCAATCATGAATCGAATCAGATTGAAATATTTATTTGTAACAAATAAAGCTAGAACATCGACTACAAATGAAGGATGGACAAACAACTTTCAAAGGTCAACTTCTCCAATTTAGAATGCTAAAGTGAATACTCCTCCAACAAAATAGCAGAGAAAATATAACAACATTAAAAGATAACTAAAGTAGTCAATAAATCTAAAATGACCTGTAAAAGAAGCAAACAAGTAGATCAAATCTACAAGCTATGACAATCAATTAAAATACAAAATTTGTAAGGAACAGTGTGCTTGAATTTTAAACAATTTGTTGAGTTTTTGGAGGTCTTTTAACTAATTTTAAATCCAATCAACGAACGTATATTTGCATAGATCGAGAAAAACAGACTAAGCAATGCATATATGTAAGCTTTAGTCTTCTTCTGAATAAACTTAGAGTAAAAAATGAAAATAATTAGAGATTATTAAAATTTGGACATATACAACCATCACAGAACAAACAAAGCAAATAGAACATCCGACATGAATTTGAATAATTACGATAAACAAAAGCAACAGAGTTAAAGCAGATAATGAATAAATTAAAGAAAAAACATTTGTTATTTAGGTAGTTTGAAATACGCATTAAGAATGAAAATAAGCAATTGAAGACAAGACGAACTATGAGATGAAGATGCCCAAATGATAAAAAGATTTTGAGATCACAAATCGGTCACATCTGATCATTTTGCTCACATTTTGCTAACAATTTTTCTTGTAAGTCATGTGAACAATATAAACCTGGCTTGTGAGATTGTTGACATCTGTGGCCTTGAAAGGAATCTGATTGATAGTAATTTTTCATGAATAATAAGATTTCTGAAAAGAAAAAATTAGAATTGTAGTAAATTTTTCATGAGGTATAGAAGCGTTTAGTATCTTTATGTGAAAAAAAAATCATAGTGAAAGAGACACTATTATTAGAGAAAGATGGAGAGGGGACAAAGCTAGATGATTTGGGAAAAATTAGAGGAAAAGATGTCATTATTAGGTTTCATAAATAGTAATTAATAAATGTGACTTTTGATTTTTTTTTTCCTTATTGGGAACTGTCGGGAAAAAATGATAAAAAAATAAATGACATTTTCTAAACAAATTGAAAAAAATAACTCAAAAAATTTAAAAAAAAAAAAAAGATAAATACTTTTTATGATCATTGAGGCATGCCACATCAGCAGCCTACAATGATTCTTTTATATAGAGAGAGAAATTTTTCTATTAATTATGCTACTTATGAAAAGATACAAAAGTTGTACCACTTGTGCAATTAACTATAGTAACTGTGTCGCATAATGTCAAAATCTCTAAACTTAATAATTAGAAAAATACATCAAAATTATCCTAAATTATATTTGAAAAGTCAACTTCACACTCAAACTCATCTTGCGACCTAATACACCCCGAACCTTGCTCTAAGTGGTATTATTACCCCCTTTCTAAAATAATTTCAAATTATATCTAGAATGGTGTTATACACGTGCTTGACACGTGTACAATATCATTTTAATTTTTTTCATATTTTCCTGTAATATTTCCTTCTTTCTTTTCAAAACAGTTGTCTTCTTCTTGAGTTCTTTCTCCTCCGCCATAACATATATATTTCTTTTAGATTTCTTCTTCCTCCCATATCATTGACAAGTTGAAGGGAAAAAAGAAGGCAAAGAGAGAAAGACGAAATAGAAGACGATCATGATATATAGGTAGTGGAGCATCAATAAGCAACAATAACACCATTGTTTGGTGAAGCAAATAGAAATTTCAGATCTGTAAAATTGCTTTAAAAATTTGATAATTAAGGATGAAAATAATTGGCATATATTCTCAGTATGTAATGAAAAATTATGTTATTAATGACTTAAGGATGAAAGGACATTTTGATGGTTGTGGGTGGTGCTGGCAGGAATAGCGTAGCAGAGAGAGATTAATCATTTTCTTCGCTGAATCCTCAATAAGTGAAGAAAATAATCGTGAATTTCATATATAAATATCATGATATTTTCAGTATGAGTTTGTGTCTTCCTTAATTATTTTTTTCAGTGGACTTTTCCGATGAGTTTGACTCCAAAAAAAATTAGGAACTTTTGGGATAAATTAAATACCATAAACTTTTTTATGGAATCTTTTTCACTCTTTCTTTTTATTTATATTCCTTTTTCGACGTTTCAAGTAATAGGATTGGAGATGTTGTCATGGTGGATAGTCAAGAAATGCTTTGATGTAGAAGAACCCAAAAAGAAAGAAAAGAGAAAACTTTTTAAAAAAATAGGCCCACAGATAAAATGATAAATAAGTAAGAGAATTGATATAATTACTGTATTAAAAATTATTATATACTAAGAAGAAGAAAGAATACTTAACTAGTTATATAATGACCAATAAAATGATTGCGTGTGTCAGTGTGTCATTTTAATATTTTTCTTCTTTCTTCTCACGCATCTTAGGAAGGTGAATGCACTTTCTTCGCCATGACACCTTCTAAGATGGTAATAATATCACTTAGAACAAGGTTAGGGATGTAATAGGTTGTGAGATAAATTTGAATGTGAAGCCGACTTTTCAAGTATAGTTTAGAGTGGTTTTGATGTCTTTTCCCTTAATAATTACTGTAGAAGTAGTAGGGATGAAAACTATAGTACTTTACTGATGGTTATTGTTAAAAAAAAAATTCAAAAAGAGGCATTGAGGTGAATATAAGGGGAGAAAGAGAAGAGGTCTACGTGAGGTGGAATCTTGGTGTGATCAGGATGTATTTCTAGGATACGGCATGACGATTTTTTTTATGGCGCAGAGAAAATTGAAATGCTCCTTGAGCAAATGAATATATGAAGACGGGGGAGATTATTTTTTTCTTATATGGTAATCGAAAATGAAGATTGTCGTCAGATTACAGTAATTATGATTGGCTCTATTTTCACCCGTATATTTTTTCTCCATAGCTTTGTTTACTTTATAAATAACAAATTGTCTAGACAGGTGACATCACTACAAAAAAAACTATTAAATTATGGCGGTTTATTTATAGGGGTCATAAGAAACTCTCACTACACATTCAATTTGTGGCATTTGTGTCAAACCCTGTAAAATATTTTTTTTTGTGGTGGTTTAATTGTAGAGGTTGTAAAAAAAACCCACTATACAATTTGTGGCGTGTGCTTCAACCTCCTCAAAATTATTCCATTTGTGGCAATTTTCTTGTGCAGGTTTTTATAGTTGCATTATAACGGGACGATCTTCATGATTTATTTTAAGTAAATAAGTCATTTATAATCATTATAATGAGCTTAAATGACGTGTTTTGATGCCACCATAGTTCCTTTCGCTATTAGTACTAATAGACATTTTCAAAAAACTCACAATAAAATGTGTGCGCTTGATAATGCCTTATATAATTTCAAATCGCCATATAATGCACATTTTATATAGAAAAAATTTCATACATAGCTAATATTTAGGCAAAACACGAGGTGACATAGCTAAAGTTTGCCTAATTACAGGATATAGCTATACTTTACTAGCTAAATATACAAATTAGAGATTGTATTACGTATATACGGATACAAATTCACTTAGAGATTTGAATGTTCCCCAAAATTTACTTTGTGGTAAAATATAAAATTTTAGAGATTTGCACATAAGCCTCGAAACTAGAGAGAGCCCTCTGTCATACCCCCCCTACCTCACCCCCCACCTCACTCCAAAAGACAAAATTAGAGATTGATATATGAGTCTCATGATATACAAATGTACACGTACAACATAAATGTATATTTAGCTACTTAATTCAAATCTTAATTGCAAGTGGTAATTATTTTAAAGATTATCGACGACTTGTAATTATGACTTATTTTCTATTCCACATAATTTTTTCTTTTATATAATCTATTATAATTGTATAAGATAAGAATTTGGAAGTTTCACCATAAGCAATTAACAATTTTGTGATACCAAATTTTAGATCCTATTTTGCACCATTTTGAAATCAATCGTGATTCATAATAATTTTTTAACACTTGAAAGGACTAAATGAGTAAATATTCAATATCTGAAACATAGGTATCCCAAAAATTACATCGAGATTCAAGTTAGAGTTTCAATAGAAAAAAAATAGTTTGGATCCTCGTAATGAATACTAATTGACACTCGCTCTATCTCCATTATTATTTATATCGAAGGATCTTCTTGATCCAATTGGTGGATAAGTAACTCATCTTTACAATAATTTTTTAATTTATACCTTGGAGCTCGAGTCTTACTCTTTGATTCGAGTATTTTTATGTCAATATGGACATTTTTTGATTTACGTAACCTTCTAAGTACACTTTTAAATAGATCTAACATATCTGAAAATTTGATGAAAATGACCAGAGTGAAACGTTGAATTGGTTAATGTCAATTAAGCTACGAATAATTAAATCTTTTGAAAGTTAATAATCGGATGTGCCTTCTTAACTCCAATTCCAGATATCAAAAACTATTTATCTAAAAAGGGACTGAGAAATGCGAAGAGGGGGGAAGGGGTAACTTAGATAACAATCATGTTCTAAGATCCCAAGTAAGTCTTCTTTATTAAATAATGTCATGAACTCTCATGGTCTATTTAGTCATGTACGACTAAAATAAGTGGAGTTTCGAAAAGAATTTTTTTTTAAATATCCTATAAAGTCCCCACATTTTCACAATCGTACTATCTAATTTTTCATCTATGCTCCTCAACAATATTCATCATCCAATCTAGGAGAACCAACAAGAGAATCTTTATGTGTGTATGTATTATTTCGATAATTATTTACTTAATTATGACACATTTAGTTATTGTGTTATCGTTCATTTATAGTATCAAAAAATAATTAACCTATTTGAATTAATTATATTGCTTGTAACCTCATTCAAATAAATTTGACTTACTGACCTAATAATCATATTTTAGATTAAATAATTAATAATTTTAAAATTTTGTAATTTTTTCTAATTTATGATATTTTGTAACTTAAATATAAAAAGAATTATTTTAACAAATTTTGTAAGTTTGTTCTTTATTTTACTTTATTATTTATTTGGATATTTTTTTCATTGGTTTTCATATTTTTAAAGAATACTAATTTAGTGTACGTGTTTGGCACGTGTATCTTGCATTAATTAATATTATATTTATTTAAATTGTACTAATAAATATGGTGTCTTAAACTTTACTGTAATTTTTAATTGTTTTCTTAATTCGAAAGATTTATGATGACACACGTAAAACTTATCCTATCCTATGTTAAATTTATGTGAACTTATAAAGAGGAAATTTTTAGTTTAGTTACTTTCTTTAACAAAATTAAAAAATTTAAACTTTTGGAAAAAAATAAAACTTGACCAGCCAAAATAAAATTTTAAGACTTAATGAGTTTGAACTTCTTCCATGTCTTTGCAAATTCTTTTTAAGATTAATTCTAGTTGCATTTTAAATATGTGATTGCTAAACAAATTGAATTGTGTGCCAAGAAATCTAAAAAAATGTGAAAATCAATAAGAGCATCAAATAAATAGTTTATAAATTACGTAGTTAAAAAAATATACAAGAAAATTATGCAATAATCAATATGTGATTACAAATAATATTATATGTAAAATTACACACTCAATTAATAAAAAAAGAGGAACAATATTAACATGGATGATAAGAGAATTTCTATTTTTATTTTACATATTGCATAGTCTACTTATAAAAATCGAGCAATAACTTAATAATGTAAAGTGAATTTAGTTAGAGCTACACAATGGCCTCTTGTTATGAATCCCAGAAAAAATTATAGCAATGTTCACTCGAACGACATTATTTAATTAGTCAAACCTCTGATATACCCTTGTATTGAACTCAAATTATGAGCATATCGATGGGATCTATACAACGTAGTGTCGTGCGAAACCTAACAAAGAAATCTTAAGCGACCATAACAAAGAAAAAACGTGTATGATGACTACATTGTGAATTTAATTGTATAGTAAATTTAGTTAAAGCTACACAAAGGTCTCTTGTTCCGAATTTTAAAAAGAATCACGATGATGTTCACGCGAATGACGTCATCTAATAAGTCCAATCTCTTGATGTACCCTTAGAACATGATTGAACCCAAATTGTAAGCACATTGATGGATCTATACAACATGACACCATGCGAAAGCTAACAAAAAAATCTTGAGTGACAATAATAAAAGAAAAAACTTATTTGAGAACTACATTATGGATATAATATTGCGTAAAGAAAGAATTCTCAATTTATAAAAGTCTGAAACCTTATCCTACCAAAAAATAAATTAATTATCCAAATATAATAAATTTTATTTTTCTTCTATAAGTTATTTATTAATATAAGAATAATATGGTTGGTGTCCTTTTTCACTTCAAATTTGTATACGTTTCTGATGTCCTTTTTAACATTAAATTTGTATTTTTTCCTTTTATGTGATTTAATTAAAAATTAACATGAACTTATTTTTAGGGTTTAGTTTTTGTTTCTTTTTTCCAAGATGTTTTTGGTTTTCCTTTTTTATTCAAATTTGTATGCTTATATAATTTAAATAGAAAAATTTATATAATAGAGTAAATGACGATTTTATCTATTGTGGAATATTTTAATGAAGGGAAAAAAGTTCAAGTCACTTTTCTAAGGGTCTTCACACTTTTAATATATTATTATTATTACATTATTATTATTATTATTACATTATTATTATTATTATTATTATTATTATTATTATTATTATTATTATTATATAGATATAGATATAGATAGATTATAGATATAGATTATAGATATATTGATTATGCTTAAGAAGCAATATTTTTATTAGTAAGTTAGTTCCATTTCAAAATAAATAAATAAAAATCTTTATTTAAATATTAAAATAAAAGAGAAAAATAGGAAAAAGAATTAAGATGTCGTAAAAGAAAAAAGTGTAAACCATCTTCCTAGATTTTGATATTCATTGGGAGGGTTATTAGTAAATGAGACTAAAATTATGTGCGGCAAAATTTCCCTCTTCCCTCGCCCTTTCCTTCTCTAAAGAGCACAATTTTTCTTTTCCTTTTCCTTCGCCTTTGATTTGACTAATTCAGTTGAAGCTGAAATAATCTTCGTCCCCGTCCCCCCACCCCCTACTCCCTTGACCTGAAGAAGAGAGCGTATGCACATCAGTTAATGAGTACATTTGCCACGGAATCTCAGATTCACGTCCACTTGAGGTTTGTTTTACTGAATAGTTATTTCCTTTATAACCAAGAATTTAATGTTGGAACAGGCTAACATTCTTATGCTTTGTGATATTTAATGATTTAAGATGGGGATATTGTCAATATTGATGTCACCTTTTATCTTAATCTAAGTTGTTTGTTGTAGTTAATTAGTACCATTATGTGTCACTTAATTGCTTTAACTTTTCTGTTTAAACCAATGCTTTGTTATGCATCAATAGAGAGAAAATAGTTTGAGATGCCTTCTGGTAGCTATAAATATGATGCAATTGTTTGGTTCCTCACGTTTCTCCAAGATATCCTTATCCTTATTCTTGAGAACCAGGGTATTTTGCATCACTAATGGCATCTTTGATGTAATCTTCTAGTGTTGGTTTTCCTGTCTGCTGATTGAGATTTAAATCACTAGATTTGTAACTATTGGTACTTGTGAGAAATATAGGTGAAGAATATTATTGAATTGTTGTAACCAACATTATGAGACCCTATTTCTAGACACTAAATTCTAATCTTTTTCCAAATAGGACATTATATTAGAATCCTCTTTTCCAAGTAGGATGTTATCTGTTATTCCTATTCCTACTCATATTCTAACAACTTGTAATCTTTGAAATGAATTTGTGTTATCTTGGTTTCTTGCTCCTTCTTATGCTACCATACAAAAATGATAGCATAGCAGAAGAGGAAAGCTAGTTTTGAGAGGCATGCGTGCTATTAATTTGGGCTCTTGTCTTTTTTTTGGGCATCTTTGATCATGAAGAAATCTGAAAATTGCTTCAAAAATGTCTTCGAAGCCGAAAGCAAAGGAGACATCGGAAACAAGGCAACAACAACAGCTATATCAGTTGAAGATCTCTTTACTAACCTCAATCGCCACGCCCAACGGTCCAAATATTGTAAAAAGGCTTAGCAGTGGCGTTAGTGAAAGAAGATTGTATAGATGAAGCATTGGCTTCTATTGATCTTAGCTTCTTTAAGGTAATTATAATGCATGTTGTAGTTCAGAGGGTATTGATCCATTCGACTAGTAGTAGTAGTAGTAGTACTCTTGTTATTTGTTCTTCAATTTCTGTTATTGTGTATTGTTTTAACATGTAGGTTTGATGATAGTATTATTTTGGTGTCGTCTATGGTATGGTTCTGCTACTATAAGATTGTCATGTCAAACAAATAATTGTAGTACAAGCTAAAATCCTAGTTTCCCTTGACAAAAGGCTCAACCTCGAGAAAGCAACTTAGTTGTCTGTTAAGTTTTTGACTTAACGTTACCCATGTTGTTAAAAGAGTATGCCTAGCGAACCGTTGAAGGTAAATTTGTGTTGCTGACTATCGAATTAGTGTCTTCATTGTCATTGGATTTTGTTTGGATTTAAAGGAAAATTCAATCATCAAAAATAATCTGTATTTACCTTATCAATGAGTCAACTTTCGAATTAGTTTATCCCTAATCCGTCGTATCAAACGAACCCTTATTTCATTTACTTCTTCTTATAGACTGTTTTTATCTTGAACCTTGGGTCTATCAAAAATAGCTTCTCTACCTCTAAGGTAGAGGTCATGTCAGCGTACACTCTATTTTTTTCAGACACGATTTTTTGGGAATACACTGGTATATTGTTGTTTTCATGAACAGAATGCACATGCACTGGGAAGTACAATAGGAAATATACGAGTAGTCATCTCAGTTCCTGATCTTTTCTACGTGGGATATTTAACTATTTCATAAGCTTTTTTTCAGTGCCAAGTTTGCTTGGGTTGATCCATCACCCATCTTTATGAAAATTCTTCTTCTTCTTTTTTTGTGATGAAGTGGTTCTATTGAAAGAAATAAAGGAGGTGCAATATATTTGTAAAGAAAATAAGTGACAACTCCAGCATTGAAAAAAAAAGATCTGGGAGTTAAAACAATAACAAAACTCAAGCTATTAGGTTAACGAGATGGAGCTAATGAAGTCTACAAGGTAAATCATATCATTTACTGGGGAATAGTTGCTCCAACTAAAAGATTAACCAGTCTCTTAGATTTCAAAGAGAAGTTAGTAGTTGAAGTCCCTTCAAAATATCTGTTGTTTCTGTCGATCGATATACTCCAAAATATACAGGCTGGTATCATTTGCCAGATTCTCTTGATGGATCTTTCCACTTCCCATGAGCTCCAACTTTCAACTTCTTCTTTTAGGGTGGCTGGTATTGACCAGCTGAAGCCAAAAACTACGAGATACATAGACTAAATGTCTGTTGCGACAGGGCAGTATAAAAATAAATGATTCACTATTATTTTCTTAAGATGACACATAAAGCATCTGTTCGCTAACTGGAAGCCCTTCTTATTTAGATTGTCATGAGTGAGGGTGCTATTTAGTAGAGATGTCCAAAGAAAACACTTGATCTTAAGGGTTGGGTTTCGATACCAATTTCCAAGGACAGTGGTCAATTAAAGTATTTGGGATATTGAGTCTATTGTAGCCTGCCTTGATAGAGTAAACCCATTTGCTTGAGCCATTCCATTTGAGACTATCTGCGTCTTGGGAATTTACTGCGACACCTTCCAAAAGATTGTATAAATCAAAGAGCTCACGCAACTCCCAGTCTCGCAAATATCTTCTGAAGTGAAGGTCCCATATGTCTCTATCTTTGTTTCTTGCACTATGCAAGTTCTTATATATATATATATATATATATATTATGTTTACTGCTTATCTCCTCTACTTGATGAAAAGAAAAATAAGTTTCTTTCTCTTCAATTCTAGATTTTGTTTCTCTTATTAACATTTTTATTTTTTCACTGTCATGTTTTCTTTGAAAAGGCATATTGCTTATATCGGCAAAATAAATTGCAAGAGGCTTTACAGTCCTTGAAGAGGCAAGAAGGAAGTACTGAGTCAATGCTGTTGGAATCTCAGATTTTATATCATTTAGGAAAGATGGGTGCATCTATCAATATTTATCAAAAGCTCCCGAAGTCCACGATAGATTCGTTGGACAAAAATCTTGTTGCTGGTCTGGTTTCTGCTGGAAGGACTTCTGAAGTGTAGGGAACCTTGGATTCACTGAGAGTTAAAGCAACTAGTAGTTTCGAACTGTCTTACAACACTGCTTGTTCTTTGATTGAAAGGGAAAAGTATAAAGATGCAGAACAACTGTTATTATCAGCTCAAAAGCAAGTTTGCCCTACCCCTAATAAGCTTTTAATGATATCATGAAAGAATTAGATTCAGTTCATCCTGACTTGTTTTATTTGTATGACTTTATCCATTTTCTTAACACTTAATGAAACATGATCTATGACTAGTTAAAAAAAATCAGATATTTTCTCGTTTGGAAGTTATTCTTGAGGGCTCAAGTTGGCATCAAGATGTACGTACTTTAGCTATTATATTCTTGTCTCTATGAACTCAGGAGAATCTTAAGCATCTTTTTATTTTCTTATTTGGGTTAACTTTTTGTTGGTTTGTTATAACCCTTTATAGACTGATAATTTAGAACTAGCCTAATTGAAGAGATGTGCTAGCACAGGGGTTAAAATGTTTGCAAAGCTTCTATAGTTTCTTATTATGTCTTATGTAAATGGAATTTACAGTTTTATACAAGAAAAGAATGTGTGTGGGTTATAACAAGTAGTTAGAAGAGCTCTTGTATAGCCGGATTAGCAATCCTAAGACTGTGTCCATAGGTAGGAGCCTCTAGTCAGGAGAGTTTAAGTGTGGTAGGTGTCTTTGGTCTATGAGTGTATGTTACTACTAGATGGATGTCCTATGTCATATGTCTTATTTCTTATTTCATATTGTGCTTATTTCTCTCATTTCGTATTGCTCTGATTTCTACTTTTATTATTTCTTATTCCTTACTTATGTTGTGTCATCCTTCCTGTTTCACATTTTATTACGTTCTTGTTTACTATCCTTTATCTTGAGCCGGGGTCTATCGAAAATAGCCTTTCTACTTCTTCGGAGGTAGCGGTATGGACTGCGTACATTTTACCCTCCCCGGACCCCACTTCGTGGGAATACACTGGGTTTGTTGTTGTTGTTGTTGGTTGATCATGAATTTTTCATTCAGATATGAAGATATTCCACCATTTTTACACATTATTACGTCTTTACAATATTATTAGCTCACATCAAAATGATTTTAGAATCAAAAGGAACAGATTCTGAATAAAAAATCACTGAATTTTGAATGGCCACGAACTTGATCCTCTCTAACTTGTCTACACTTGGTCATGGTTGGAGTGTTGATTATTTTCATGAAAATTTGATTGCTTCTCATCATTGTATGACTTAACGTTATTGCTATGACACTTTTCTATCTGTATAGACTCATCAACAGCAAATGTAATTTTGTTTAAACTTCTTTTGTCATAGTAAATGAAATACAAGGTCAGTTGCACTATTACTAAACCCAAGCCAACGCATGTTGCAGTGCCAATACATGGGTCCATTCCTAGCAGAGCATAAATGAACCAACAGGAGCAGGATACGACAACGGCAAATGACAGGAAAAATGACATGTACTCCACGCTCTTTGTCCTGATTACTAGTCTAATGATAAACAGAGGAGATACATACATAACAATAGAGAAGATGGTGGAAGCAATAAAAATATTGTGGTGGAGTTAAACTACCACAAATTATTATTTTTTAAGTATTAATTTCATGTTGTAGTGGTTGAAAACTCCCACATAATTTTCTGAGAAAACAACTAGTATTTTATTGTGGCATTTATAGAACACCACATTATTTTTTTTGTGACATTGTGATCATATTGCGGGGGTTTATAAACTCCCACAATATTTTTTTTGAAACATTAATATTATATTGCGAGGGTTCTAAGCTGTCACTTATTAACTTAAAAAAATCCCACAGATTCAAAATTCATTTTGTGGCGGACGTCGGGGAGGTTTCGAAAAACCGCCACAATATTGCTCGTAAAAAGGTTTATTGTGGCACTTTCTGAAACCGCCACAATTCTTTTTGTCTCGGTTAAAAACCGTCACAAATTGACAAAAAATCCGCTACAGTTTACCAGTTTTTTTGTAGTGCATATAGCAGCTTGAATAAACGACTCTAAATATTTTGTCCGCATGAATACTTTTACGAGATTTCTCTTTTAAAATTGTAGTAATCTTGAAAATTTGATCATACTTTTTTGTAATAAATTGTGATTTTTAGTTTCAGGGTGTATAATTCAACACTGACCAACAGCTGCTAAGTAGTTAAAGAAGTCATTTTTAATGGAAAAAAATAAAATTAGAAAAAAATGCTTTTAGCTAAAGCACGAAAAGATTGTTCTAGAGTTTCATTTTTATAGCTTTGATGTCCAGCATGAAGTTCAAATTTTGCAACTCAAAGTTACAGGACAATTGTCTTAAAGTTCGCATAAAGAATTTTACCTTTCAAGCTGCAATTATATTTATTTGTGATGTACCATCGTAGTGATGTTTAGTGAATAAATTAGGAAAAAGCATGTTCTTCGTAATTTTAAGGAGATATCCACGATATTTACGGTTAGGTATCCAAGAATTAAGTACCACAATGATCGATTTTTATTTTCCACATCTCAGGAATTAATTGAATTTACTTTGAATATTACAGGGTTGCTTTGTTATGCTAAGTTTCTTCTGCAACTTTTGTGCATACGCAACTGACAACTCAAAACCTAATCTTTTACTCAAATGAATCATTTGAAGTACGTACACACACATGACACAACTCAAAATTAATTGGATCCTTTACAAGGGTACTTGTTCCACCAAGTTTCTTGTGCAATTTTTGGGCCAGTGAGTGTTGTGCAAGTGTGGCTCCTTTGGAATTGTCAGAGGCCTTCTTCCACGAGATAACATTCTGGAAGGCGTCAAGGTTTTAGCTGTATACACTTGTAAAACTATGTCCTGCATTATTTTATGTATACAATGCTTAAAAACATTATTCTAGCTTTGGTTCCAAAACACATTATAAAAAAGTGACAGAGATCGAAAAGATAATAACATGGAACTAGAGGTAAAGACGATGAAAAGCGTACACTAGCAAAAGGGATGAACTTTTTCGAGTTATTGTTATTCGTATCGAAATTTTGGTCCCCTTCTTTTTAACTTGTTCTTCTGTTTTGAACCGGATATTGTCCTAGAGTTTTAAGGTAATAA
The DNA here is from genome assembly GCF_002878395.1 of Capsicum annuum. Classification (NCBI taxonomy): domain Eukaryota; kingdom Viridiplantae; phylum Streptophyta; class Magnoliopsida; order Solanales; family Solanaceae; genus Capsicum; species Capsicum annuum. Next base: position 182,669,472 of record NC_061111.1, read on the forward strand.
ATATTGGGTTCGAAATCGAGAGAGCGTCATTCGGTAGCTAATAGTTTGCAAATCATAGAACGATACAAGAAACAAATACTAAAAATATATATTATTGATATAGGTCGGTCAATTAGCCTACATATAAAAAACTAAATTAAGAAGCATAAAAACTATTTGAGATAAAATCTCCTTCTAAACAAGAATTGTAAAACGACTACATTATGGATGTTATTGTGTTTTAATATGAAAAGAGGGTCTTCTATTTATAGAGTTGTTTGTTAAATATGAAAAAGTTTTATTTTTTTCTTTAAGGAAAAATAAAAGTAATTATGATACTACTTTTACTTTCGTTCAATACAAAATTAAAACTCAATTTTGGCAAGAAAATCAGGGCAAAAACTCTAATAAATCTCCCTTTTGACTTGATTTTCTTCACTTATCCACTTTCTTTACATCTTTGATCGTTGTTCTTCACATAATCTTCATTACTGCTATTTGGCATGCTTAAAAATGGAGCTTTTGGGTTTAAAAAATATATGAGCCCTTTCGAGTTAAAAATATTGGAATCTGTTGTGGGGTTAAAAGTGAGCTTTATTTTTAAATATGTAACAGCAGAATTATTGAAAATATGATTGACGATTGTCTCCACATGTAGCTTTATTTTGATAAAATATCTTCACTATCGTCAAATTGATTGTCAACATGTCTTCAATTTGAACCATCGGACTAGGGGTGTCAAATAGGCGGTTGGGTTGAGATTGAAAATATTAAAGGATAAATTACACAAATCTCATACTTATGAGACTATATTACCTAATATCCCTTACTTTTTTAAAATTTACATAAAATTCCATTTTTCAACTTTACTCTTGATACATATCAAGAAAACTCCACAACTTATTTTTGTTCCACCATTAACTCATTCAAGATTTCCTTCCCTAAAATATTTTCCTAATTATCAACATTTAATTCACCTTCCTTCTTGATTTTTTCTCTTCCATTAATGCTTAAATCATCTTCCTTCTTGATTTTTTTCTCCTACATTAATGCATGCAACTTTTTTTTCCTCTCCTAAAATCTCTCTCATTTATTTTTAAAAAATCTATTGATACATATATAAATTTATTTAGTTATTCATACATGTTTATTCGTTTAACGGTGATTCATATGAATGATAAATATGATATCATTATATGGGTATTATGGTGATTCATACAATAGATACATTTTGTATGATTTTAACAGGTAATACATATGATATTAATGGGTGATACATATTGTATTATGGTGATTCATATGGTAAATACAATTATTTATTTCAATTATTGGGTGATTCATATGATATTAATGGGTGATATATATGGTATTATGGTGATTCATTTATTTCAATAATTGGGTGATTCACATATATGGTATTATGGTGATTCATATAGTAGATACAATTATTTATTTCAATTATTGGGTGATTCATATGATATTAATGGGTGATATATATGGTATTATGGTAATTCATATGGTAGATACAATTATTTATTTCAATTATTGGGTGATTCATATGTTATTAGTGAAAGGTAATGGTATAGTCAGTGTAGGAAACAAAAGTAACAATATTTTTTTTAAAAAAAAAGACTAAAAGTAGAATTGAAACATAATTAAAATTAAATCTAAAAAAACAGACTAAAATTAAAGATGAAAAAAAAAAAAGGAAAAAGACCAAAAAAAACATATCTTTCATAATTAAAGATGAAAAAAGAGAAACATAATTAAAACACCTAAATTAAATGTAAAAAAAAGAGAAAAAATAGATATCTTTTCTTAAATAAAAGAATACAATGAATAAAAGATCTAGAATCTATTATTTTCTTAAATAAATATCTTGTTAGTTTCAAATGTATCACTTTTTTATATGTATCACCATTTCATAAATCTGGATAAAATGTAATTAACAAAATAGTCGGGATTTTATGTAATATCACTTAAAGATTCAGGGATTTATGTAAGTTATCCAATATTAAATGGGTTGAATTGAATATCGGGTTGGGTCATGACCCACCCGAATTCACTTTGTGTTGAAATAGGTTGAGTTGAATCGGGTAAAAATCGAGTTAGTTCTTGATCCACCCAATTTGACCCCCTTAGTCTAAAAAATATTACTCCCTCCGTTTAAAAAAGAATAACCTACTTTAACTTGACACAAAATTTAAGAAAATAAAGAAGACTTTTGAAACTTGTTGCCTTAAATTAACGTAATGTCAAATGTACCAAAATGTTTTTACTCTTGTGGTCATAAACATGTCATGTGGAAAGTTGAAATTAAAGTATTGTCAAAAAAGGAAAGGGTCATTCTTTTTTTAAACAGACAAAAAGGGAAAGTAGGTCATTCTTTTTTAAACGGAGGAAATACTAACATATTGATATTTAACCCTTGTAAACTCAATTCAAGAAAATAAATTTGAATGGGGTTGAGAAGTTGGGTGGATGGTAGAGAGTGAGGTGTGGTAAGAATTTTTTTTTAAATTTAATTTTTTAAACTGCAGGACGTTGTTTTAGAATTCTAAGTTACAAAGACATGTTCAAAGACAAACAATTGTTTAATGGAAATTCTTAGTGGCGTAGGAACAGATGTATGGCTTTCAGGACACATGAATGACATACCAGGGTAACCTTTTGATTTCATTTAATACTGGGATAATTACAATTCAATGTATGTCAGTGATCTAGTTATAAAATATGTACAAAATGTATAGATTTTGTAAATAGTAGGTATTTGAATATGTGGTATGAATCATGATTTCAAATCATCGTTTGGACATTGCAATTTGGGATCATGATTTCAAATCCCGAACTTTTTTGAAAACGTGATTTGGAATTCCGATTTGTTCAAAAATATGTATAATAACTGTATATTAAAGTGATAAATATTATATAAGAATGATACCGTTTTTACATAAATGATACTCTTTCTCTATAAATTATAGTGATATGTATTCAATTAAACAATGATACAATTTTATATACATATGTGTGTTTATACTGCAGTGATCATTTTTTCTAATACATGTCGAGTACATTTACTGATAGGAAAAGCTTCATTGGTTTAAATCTGTGGAAAAACTTAATCCTTAGTAGTAAACCTTTATTGTGAGTGTCACCCAAAATGTTCTCGGCATCATATCCAATTTTGTTGACATGAGCTTGATATAAAAAGTCTCATTAGATTAAGGGAATATGCTTGAGCTGAAGATTGAAGCCCAAACTGATAGGGCCTAGGGGAGCTGTTTGAATATAGTTTCTTTGTTCCTTTTTTGAACGCGGCGACAGAAAACAATATGAGATTGAATTCAAGATTTGTACGTCGATAGAAGTTGGATCGACAATACTGTTTGTGCTTGAAAGAACCTATATTTGGTTTTTGAAAACTAACGTGCAAAACATAAAACTCCATGAGCTGTCATTAACGAGCTTAGAGTTCAAGTTCGAAACAACGGATTGCTACAAATGAGTTCTTTGAGTGTGTAACAAATCAAAGCTCATATCTAAAAGTCGGTGATTTTGCATCCAAGTTTAATTGTTCTTTTAATGTGGATTAGAAGGGGAAACTAGTTTTAAAAGGCTATCAAATACATATCAACTATTTATGGTCAATCAATTACTCCCTTCGTTTCAAAAAGAATGACTTACTTTCCTTTTTAGTCTGTTTCAAAAAGAATTACTCATTTTCTTTTTAGCAACTTTTTAATTGTAACTTTCCACATGACATGTTTGAAACCACGAGATTGAAGGATATTTTGGTACATTTGACATATCTTTAATTTAACATTCAAAAGTTTTTTTATTTTTTTAAACTCCGTGTCAAATCAAACTAGGTCATTCTTTTAAAGAGAGGGAGTATCAATTATTTCACCAGGATAACTACTTTACAAACTTGTCCCATAAAGTAGTTCAAGAGCTTGCTGAGCCATTTAGCTCGTTGGCTGCGTCTCAGCACATCTGGTCCATGTTCTTTGTAATTTTGGGCCTCAGGAGTCTGGTTATTTTGGAGCTCAGCAGCATGATCAATAACTGAGTATCTCTTCCTCCTCTGTTTGTAAAATGCGAAGCGGTATGAGGAAGGGATATAAAAGATATTAAGTCATATCCACACGGGGCCGGTTGGTACATAGATTAAACTATCAACAACAACAATATACCCAGTGTATTCCCACAAGAGTGGGGTTTGGGAAAGGTAAGATGTACGCAGTACATACTGCTACCATAGAGGAAGTAGAGAGGTTGTTTCTGATAGACCCCAGCTCAAAGAAGAGAATAGTAAACAAAGGGATGAAAAACATAATAGAAAATCAGAAATAAGAAATAATAAAATAGACATCAGAGAAATATGAAATACTAGACATAAGGACGACACAGAATAAGAAAATAGGTACAAAGACATAAGACCTAGTGCACCCACCAAATAATAACCTACACTCCCATAACAAGGACCCTATGAACACGGACCTAGGCTTACTAACCCGGCTACACAAGACTCTCTAGACTGCAAGCTACAACCCACACATCCGTATTAGCCTTCTACCCTTATCCGCGACCTCCACACCTTCCTATCTAGGGTCATGTCCTCAGTCAGCTGGAGCTGCTCCATGTCATGTCTAATCACCTCCCTCCAGTATTTCTTCGGCCTACCTCTACCCCTCCTGAAGCCATCCAAAGCAAGCCTCTCACACCTCTAAACTGGGGCATCCACACTCCTCCTTATCACATGCCCAAACCATCACAGTTTTCCTTCCCGCAACTTGTCTTCCACTGAAATCACTCCCACTTTCTCCCGAATAGTCTCATTTCTTACTCTGTCACCTCTAGTAATCCCACACATCCAACGCAACATTCTCACTTCCGCCACCTTCAATTTTTGGATGTGCGAGTACTTGATTGGCCAACACTCCGCACCATACAACATGGCCGGACGGACTGCCACTCTATAGAATTTGTCTTTAAGCTTAAGGGGCACCTTCTTATCACACAACACTCCCGAGGCTAGCCTCCACTTCATCAAACCTGCTCTAATACGTTTAGAGACATCCTCATCAATCTCACCATTCCCCTAAATCGTAGACCCAAGATACTTAAAACTGTCCGTCTTACAGACATCCTAGGAGTTCAACCTCACCACCCCTTCATCCTCCTATCTCAAGTCACTAAACTTACATTCCAAATACTCAGTTTTGGACCTATTCAACCTAAACCCCTTAGACTCAAGGGTTTGCCTCCAAACATCCAATTTGTCATTCACACCCTCTCGCGTCTCATCAATCAGTACCACATCATCCGCAAATAACATACACCAAGGCACCTCGCCTTGAATGCTCCGAGTCAACACATCCATCACCAATGCAAAAAGGAACAGACTAAGAGTCGATTCCTAATGCAACTCGGTCTTGACCGAAAACTACTCTGAGTCTCCTCCTGATATGGGTACGACCACGAAGGTGGGTGAGTGCGAGAGTGAATGAACCCAAGACTTAGAGTGTACACGTGAAGTGCAAAGGAACGCCTAGCTAGGCTCCAAAATCAGTCCATACAATGTACTCCAAGGGAGCCCACTAGAAGACTTTGACTAAGGGGTCATTTTAGACATTTCACACTATTCTTGTAATACACTATAAATACAACCTTCTAGGGATTCATTCATTAGATTTTGATGATGATGAATGTTGTATAACATTGAAAGACAAGTCCACTCTCCTTGAGGCACAAATCTGAAATTGTAACTAGGGAAATCAACTTGAGTGTGGAATCACTCGTGTTGGATTCAAGCTTGGAAATATTGGTTATTGGGAGATCGAAATCCCTCTTGTGCCTATGTAGGAGATAGGTTAGTTTTGTGTGTAGTATTAAAGGTCCAAGGGTGTAACAATTCTTGGATTGTTAATATTATTCCCTCATTTGGTCTATCTATCTATCGTTATCGTATTGCACTTTGTAGATTCATAGTGGACTATTTTGTGTTCTTCTTGAATCCAAAATTTCTTCTCATTGTGTTCATCTTGTTATCATTGTGTTGCTGCTATTTTTGGTGTCAAATACACCGTTGTTATCTCGTATTGTTGTTGTTGTAGTGAATCCGAGAGTGGTCTCCATCTTAGTCCTCAAATCCTTAAGATTAGTGGACTATTTTAGAGCTGTTTCGTGTTTCCGTTTCTTTTTTTGTATCATTTGGTATCAAATTCATCGTTGATTTCGTTCTAACAAGATCAATCTTGGACTTTAGACTTGAAACTACAAAAAAAAAAGTTGAAAACTGAAAATTCCAAAAAAGAGAGCAATCTGTCCATTTTGTGTTCTTGACCGAAAATTGTGTTTTTGTTGTGTCTTGGCTGAGATTTTTACTTGTCTTTATTGTCTCTAAGTGTTAGTTTTTTTTTTCATAACTAACACATTGAGTCTATATCTTGAGTTGAGCTTGAATTGTTGAGATTGTTGTTGTCACAAGTTAATGGTCGTGTATTGATGTTGTTGTTCTTGGCCGTGTGGTGACCTTTCTTGTGGACTTGGGTTGGACATTGTTGGTGTTGTTATTATTCTTGAAAATTTGTTGTATTCTTATTGTTCATCACAATCTTCACCCCATGTTAAGACCAAAACACCACACTAAAGGACTTGGCCGTTTGTTGAAAGTTTGTAGTTGACCTTGTTGTTGTTCTTGGGAGATTGTTGTTGATTTTCTTGATGATTGTTGAAGTGTTCTTGATGTTCTTCCAAACCTTCATACCTTGTTAAAATAAAGTGAAAGTTAGATCCAAAAAGGTGAAGGAAAAAGTGTGAGAACTTAGTTAGTCTTGAAAGACTTACCATCACTCACCAACAAGTCAATCACATCTCAACCACTTTCCCATAAAACAAGGATCCATGTTTTAAAGAGGATTACAAGTCTAGTCCAAGACTTTGAGTCTTGAAATTTTAATTGAAAAAGAAGCTCTAAAGACTACTTTGTGTTTCCTTCTATTGAACAAGTTCCACCAAAGTCCAAATTGAAAAATTGACCAAGACTTGAAATTGGACAACAAAAGTTGTGTGCAACCGAGACCAATATGTGGCTGCCATATCATCATGTTTTACTGTTCACACAACATATTTAAGCTCAAATTTTAGATTTCTTAGTTTCCGTTTGTTGTTTCTTAGTTTCAATTTCGTTGGTTCCAATACTAATTGGCAAACTAGTACTTATCTACTAGATTGTTAGTTAGTTTTGTGTTCGTTCATTCGTGTTACACATTTTTTGTGTGCTTTTCTCTTTTGTGAAATCATTATATCTTGTTGGTTTAAGTACATAACAAATTTTGCTTAAGTCAACTCAAACGAAAATCTATTCCGAGCAAGAGTAGACTCGACCCTCAATCACACACGAAGTACAAGCCGGCTTTCAACACTTGTGAAACCAAGTGTGAGACGATCAAGTGTGCGAGAGTGTGGTGAGGTTGTTTTGAACTAAATTGTGTTTTGTTTTGTAGGTGTTCTTTTCTTTCTTTTTTTAGGTACAACTACAAGGAAATACGCGGCTTCCACCTCTCAACCCATGGACAACAATGCCACCAATGTTATTTTAGCCTACCTTGACATTATGTCCCGAGACCTAGTTATGGCAAATGAAAGGTTGGATCGTATGATAGGTCAAAGGGAGCAAGTGGGCTACTCGAACACACGTCAAGAGGAAGGTCGTAGCTCATGTGAGCTACAAAGTAAAAACAATGTTCCCTACACTCCTATGAACTTAGAATGTTGTGTTGTGGCTAGTAGTGGCCAATTGGATGTAGTTGTGGATTTACCTAGAGTAGAGGTATTTGAGTCTCCCTATGGTGATACTCTTGGTGTTGTTAGGTTACGTGAGGACCAAACTCTTTTTGTAAGTATGCAAGCACTAGTTGATCCTTTAGATGACGAAATTGATTCTTCTTGTAAGAATGATTAATGTCCATCTAGTGCTAGCCCTTATAACTTGAACAAGGTTCTATTACCAATTGAAAAGAGTACTCACACACTAGTTGACCCTTGTGCGAACCAAGGTGAGTCTACGTTAGTATGTGAGTTGCCAACAACTAGTGAGGATGTGAATGAAGATCAACTTACTCATGAATTTATTCCACTACTTGAGCATATGTGTAGTGTGCTTAAAAAATCTCAAGTTAGTGATGGTGTTTATAGAGTTAATCTTGATGGTGCACGTGACTCTTCGAACATCTTGTATGGTAAAAGCCTTGCTAGTAGTTTTGTTCATAGAGATCATGTGTATGAAAATGTTGTAAATGATGGCATATGTCTTTTTGAGGTAGGACTTCTAGGTCGTGTCTCTCTATTCTTAAATGTTAGTCTTCTCTTAAAGGCAAATGTCATACATGGTTGTGGGAGTGACATTCTAGGGGAAGGAAGGGCTAACCTCGGCTTAGACCCTTGGCTACTTCTCCCATTTGACCCCGGCACCCTCCGGGAATATGGGAATTTCTACACTTCCTACTTGATGCTTGGTCAAGACGACAAGCAATGTTTAATTGTAGGTGCTAATAAAAGAAGGCAAAGTTCTTCCTTTTCTCTTTTTGTTGATGATGACCTCTTCCTTTGTGCCATTTATACTAAGGTTTTCATGTTCAACACATAGGACCCGTGGGTATACTCCAAGTTTTTCCCACCTTGGCATGGCATGTGATGTGTAATTTTTGCTAACCCTAACCCCTCATGTCATGAGGATGTGTGTTTGTTTGTCTTCTCTTGATTTTGCAAGGTACGGATTCGAGGTCAAATCCTTTCCAAGAAGGGAAGAATGATACGAGTACGACCATGGAGGTGGGTGAGTGCGAGAGTGAATGAACCCGAGACTTGGAGTGTACATGTGAAATGCAAAGGAAGGCCTAACTAGGCTCCAAAATCCATCCATACAATGCACTCCAAGGGAGTCCACTTGAAGACTTTGGCTAAAGGGTCATTCTGGACATTTCACACTATTCTTGTAATACACTATAAATACAACCTTCTAGGGATTCATTCATTAGATTTTGATGATGATGAATGTTGTATAACATTGAAAGACAAGTCCACTCTCCTTGAGGCACAAATCTGAAATTGTAACTAGGAAAATCAACTTGAGTGTGGAATCACTCGTGTTGGATTCAAGCTCGGAAATGTTGGTCCTTGGGAGATCGAGATCCCTCTTGTGCCTATGTAGGAGATAGGTTAGTGTTGTGTGTAGTACTAAAGGTCCAAGGGTGTAACAATTCTTGGGTTGTTAATATTATTCCCTCATTTGGTCTATCTATCTATCTTTATCTTATTGTACTTTATAGATTCATAGTGGACTGTTTTGTGTCCTTCTTGAATCCACAATTTCTTCTCATTGTGTTTATCTTGTTATCATTGTGTTGCTACTAGTGTCAAATGCACCGTTGTTATCTCGTATTGTTGTTGTAGTAGTGAATCCGAGAGTGGTTTCCATCTTAGTCCTCAAATCCTTAAGATTAGTGGACTATTTTGGAGTTGTTTCGTGTTTCGTTATTTTTCCCGTATCACCTCCCGCCGTTCTCACCCAGGTCTTCCCTCCATCGTACATATCCTTAATAGCTCTAATGTACGTCATCGGGACCCCACTCACCTCCAAGCACCTCCAAAGAACCTCCCTCGGGACTTTATCATACGTCTTTTCGAGGTCGATGAACACTATGTGTAAATCCTTCTTCCTTTCTCTATACTGCTCCACTAATCTCCTCACCGGGTGGATTGCCTTTGTAGTCGAGCGACCAGGCATAAATTCAAACTGATTCTCCGAAATAGACACAACCCTCCTCAACCTTCGCTCGATCACTCTCTCCCAAATCTCATAGATTAAACTATCCCGGGATTATAATCCTAAGGGATCGTTTGGTGGAGGTATATAAAAAGTCCTAGTATAAAATGAAGGACTATTTGATTCCCTGTTTTGTGTGAGGTGTTAGTTAATACCAAAATTATTTATCTCAATATTTACACCAAAGTGATGAAATAAGTTATCTCATATGCATCGTGAGATCACTAATCCCGAAATTAATTATCCCAGAATAAATCTTTTCCAACCAAACAACCTCTAAGGCTATAATTCCTGAACTATCCCATGTGGGATGTTGTAGAGTATAATCGCGGGATGGGATAAGATATTATATCCAAGACTAAATTTGGTATTAAGATTATAACATGTTTGGTTGAAGGTTTAGTCCCGAATAAATTTATACCATCAACCAAACATGATACTCCCTCCGTTTCAAAATAAATGAATTGTTAAAGTATTTATTGGAGTTTCAAATTAAGTGAATCATTGAATTTTTTTCTAAATTTACCCTTATAATTTGACAACCAATTAACTTTTAAAAAATATTACAAGGTCAATTTTTTCTTTTTTAGGGGTAAAAATGAAAAGTTATGTTAAATTTATGTCTTTAATGTTTTTCCTTAATCTGTGTGCCAAAATTCAATAATTCATTTATTATGAAAGGGAGGGAGTATAAATTAGTATCAATCTTAATCATGAGATATTCCACCTACCACCTTATGTCGTGTACCAAACGAAAATTAACCTAGAAATTTTCCAAGAGGATTCACCAGGAATTTGTATCAAAGCAACTTTCCTGAGCAATAAGAATGTTACAACCATGTGAAACCTACATATCAAGAACCAATCTCTAACCTGTAGCAGAATTTTACAAGATAATTAAGGTAGCTATGCCACATGCATTTCAGAATATACACCTATTTGGTGTTCTGATAAATTAACCCCCAAAGAAAACCTCCGTCGGGGAGAAAACCTAGGAATTCCGACAGAAATTGTCAGCAATGACCAAAAGCGAGAACTGCGCTGAAAACATGATCACCCAAATGAATATACTTATCTGCAACCCCTATAAACTAGACAACCCCTTTTTAACCACATTGGAAACACTCAAAAGCTATTAACAGAAAGCAAAACCTCAAACCAAAAATCTGCCATATTCCCTCCCCAAGGCCGATTTTCTGCAATCAGCATCTCCAGTAATGCAACTAGTGATCACTTGGTTCAGTCGGTGATCCTGGAACAAAAGGTACAAAACCTCGTCCACCAAAAACAGGACGCATGAATGCGTTGTCAAACCTTCTCCAGTAACGATGCACAGTGTGAGATGGTGTTGATAGGAGCATCCGCAAACTGTGAGGACGGGGTACATTTTGGCCGAGATCAGCTTCTGAGTCGTGCGTACTGTCAAGAAGTGGCACAATGAAGGATTTTGGGGTCGTCGGTTCAGAAGAGATCATTCTGCTCAAATGTCTTGGCGAGGGCAGCAATAATCTAATTAAAGGTTTTGTCATCAACCCAAATACCTGCAAAAGACCAAAAACAAAGTGTAAAAACTCATTCAAAATGTTCCACTTTTCCTCAAGTCTTTTCTTTTTTCTCGAATTGTTTCTTGTTGAAAGAATGAGGTCTCAGATGAAATCATTACTTGGATGCATCATTTGAATCAGGATGTAGTTACTCTCAATAAAATGTACACATCGATGTAACCTAAAACCATTTCTGACATATTTCACTCCTATGCTGCTACCACAGACTGCCAGCATGACCACCATCAACAATATTAGAGCTCTACTAAGGGGTTTGTAATTTCTATTTGGAGTCACAGAGCTCTACTAAGGGATTTGTAATTTCTATTTGGAGTCGCACAGACTTTGGTTCCGAGGATTTTGCTGCATACATAACCAGTCAAACACATGGATTTTGAGAAGTTTCTAAATCTTTCACGAGTAGAGAAGTGTCCGCCAAGTGCTAGAGGAATATTGTTGCCAGCCTGCCTGGTCTAAAATTTTGTTTGAAAGCGCATGTTATTGAAGTTTCCAGAAGAAAAAACTTAAGATGCTCAATTTCATGACCATGAAGGAGCACGCTTTTTATTGTATGTTTCTCTACTTCATGAATGTATGTTAAATGTATACAAAAAGATATAATCTTACCCCTGTGCTGAAAAGGACAACAGTGATGGTACTTGTGATCATTATCGCGTTGCCACGTAACTGAGTATGACCTCCCCTAGTAAACTGCAAGCATAAAAATAAGGAATCATCAAAAACTTTCGAAGACTAAATGCAACATGAAAAAAAGGTTCCACCAAACTTGAACAGAGTGACATCGGATAATTGTAGTTTACCTGATTATAAGCAAGAGCCACTGAAACAGCACCTCGCATAAGTCCTGCCCACCATATTATAATCTGCAAAATCATCAAAAAGATATAATGGGAGACCATATGATTTGAGGAACTTTTAGAGTAACTAACAGGTTATTAGCACATACTTGCTGTTTAAAGCTAATCTTCTCCTCTGGAGACTTCTTGATCAAGTTGGACAAAGATGACAGGGGGAAAACAAAGGCTGCCCGTCCAACCAAAACAAGACCCAACAGTATTGAGCTAACTTGAACTGATAATTGAGGGCTGCAAATAGATTTTTTTAAAAAAATTAAATTAATAATGTAAGTCTTTTTCCACTTGCATATAATCCTATAGTATATGATGAACTTCAGTGACATAGAAATTCACCTGTCGCTTACAAATCTCCACTTCTCGATGTCCAAAGCATCCATACCAACATAAAGGAATATGAATATTTCAGCAATAAATGATAATGTAGCAAACGCGTGCCTGGGAAACAGATGAAGATAATATGTTAGGATTAAACCATCTCACGGGAGAAAGAGGAGCAATTGAATACACTCCATCAAAATAGTTCGGGAAGTTGGATGACATACTTGGTAGTGACTCTTGAGCTCTCAGTCACATTATGCCAGGTGTAGTGAGACATCACGATCCCAGAGAAAAACACAGTAAGGATTGCACTTAAATAGAATAACTGCAATTGACATAGTTTCAAACTTTCAGAGTAATAACTTTTATTGAAAGAGAAATATTCCAAGAAAGGAAGTGATTTGACTTTCCTTCAGACAGAGAAAAATGTTAGCAAGCTACTTAGTCGAGAAACTTACTTCAGCAAGCATGTATGATAGGTATGCCATAAGTATCATTATAGCAACCTCGCGATCAGTGGAGTGCCTGGAGATCATCAAGAAGTAAGTAATCAAAGTCCTTTACGAAGAGACAACATGTTTCTTGTCAATCATATAAGCTTAAATTCTGCAATCTAAGAGAGAGAAAAATTCTAAGAAGACACCAATAGTCAATTTTTTTGACTGTCGTTTGCACAAACACCAATTACCAACTTCAGCATTAACATGTATTGTAAGACATTATTTTATTTGTGGCCCAATTAATGTAAAGCCCATAATTAATATTTAATAAAGAACAGATCTTGTCCATACACTTGGACGTACAAAATTAAGTCTTAACCTCTATAAATGATTCTCCCTTCCCCCATTAGGCTTACCACAAGTTCTCTACATCTTTTCCACCACTGACGGTTGTGGTAACGTAAGGCTAGGCAAGGAGGTTGAAACCTGTTTCGCGACTAACGTTTCCGCTCTTCTCTAAAGGTCAAATGATGTGTAAGCTAAAGAAGTCAATATATGGACTCAAACAAGCTTCCGATAATTGTATATAAAATATAATGATACCATAACATCTTTTGGATTTAAGGAGATTACTGTTGATCGGTGTATATACCAAAAGATTAGTGGAAGTAAGTTTATATTTTTAGTCATGTAAACAATATTTAACTTGTTGCTAATGATTTAGGCATATTGCGTGAGACAGACTTTCTCTCTATGAATTTTGAAATGAAAGGTATGGGTGAGGCATCCTATGTGATAGAGATAGAAATCTCAGAAAGGCTATGTCGAAAGAGTTCTAGAGATATTTAACATGAACAACTGTTTCAACATGGGTTGTTCCTATTCAAAAAGGGGACAAATTTAGTCTTATGCAATGCCCGAAGAATGATGTAGTACGAAAAGAAGTGAAGTCAATTCATTACTCTATTGTTGAAAGTTTGATGTATGTTCAAACTTGTACAAGATTGGATATTATGTTGCAGTCAGGATGCTAAGAAGGTATCATAGTACCCCTGGAATTGATCACGAAAAGCTGCAAAGAAAGACTTGAGGTACCTAAAGGGAACAAAGGGTTACATGCTCATGTCCAGGAGATTTAATCACTTGGAAGTATTGAATACTTTAATTTAGATTTTGCTAGATGTGTGGACATTAGAAAGTCCATGTGTGGTTAATTGTTTCTATTAGCTGAAGAAGCAGTATCATAGAAGAGTGCTAAATAATTTGTCACTGCTACATCCACAAATGAAGCAGAATATGTAGCATGTTTTGAAGCCACAAATCATGCATTATAGCTACGAAACTTTATTTTAGGACTTGGGGTTGTCAACACCATTACCAAGTCGCTGAAAATTAATTCGATAATACTGCAACAGTATTCTTCTCCAAGAATGATACGTACTCCAAAGGATCCAAAAATATGGCATTAAAGTACTTTACCATCAAGGAAGAAGTTCAAAAACAAAGAGTGTCACTAGAGAATATTAGAACGGATCTCATGATTGCAGATCCATTAACGAAGGGCTTACAAGCCAAAGACATTTAAAGAACATGTTCAATTAATTTGTCTTGGTTGTACTTATGATTGATGCATTTATGATGCTTTGACATTCTGAGCTCAATTAAGTGTTTATAATATACATTAATGAATTTCCTGCTTTTATAATGGTGTATAGTCTATACATTATTGTTAGAGATATTGGGATAATCTCAATGAAACATTATTGCGGACCATAATATTAAATGTTTTATAGCTTATGAACCTGATATGGTAAGTTGTTAATGTAGCTATATATGGAAGGTAACATATAGCACAAAATTATGTACTTGCATTAGTTGTTTGTCATATTGTGGTGTGTATGATGACCACTATATATGAGATCTATTTTACGTGCAACTGATGGTACTAGTAGATCCCATCCATAGACCCATTATTTGATGGACAAATCAGTTTAAGTCTAAGCCTCTATAAATTGGCTCTCGCTCCGCCCATTACGGTTACCACATATTCTCTACATCTTTTGCATTGTTGACAGTTGCGGTAACATAGGGTAGGGCAAGGAGGTAGAAACCCGTTTCGCGACTAGCATTCCCGCTCTTCTCTAGGATAATGTCTCCCGCATTATGTATCTTTTCTATAATATTTCTGTATAAGATTATCATGCTCAAAGTCCTAACGTGTGTTTACATGTATATCGAATGAGTTACAGAAGGATATTTATTCGTGAAAGTAAAAATACATACGAACCTTCCAAAGTAGAGTTTTTTAATTATGTAGGCGCTCAGTAGACCAGTCTGCATCAGGGAAATAATTAAATGTCACTCTTCTGTCAGTACTACCACGCACACACAACACGAAGTCACAAATAAGGACACACAAGCATGTGATGTGTGTGTGGGTGGGTGGCGGGGGGGAGAGAGAGACTTACAACAACCCCTAAGATGGTGCTCGAGGCAAACAAGTATAAAAAGTTTCCAATTAATTCCAGAGCTTTTCTGGTGTTGATATGAGATAAGTCAAAGTTCTGGACAGCATTGAAGAGTACTACAGATGTGGCATCATTCACAACACCTTCCCCAAAAACTAGACTGTACAGTAAGGGCGTATCATCCTGACTAAGCACCTACACATTTTCCAAATAGAATATACCTGATCAGTTAGAGGGTAGCTAGTCTGACCAGCACTCAGCCTACAATGCTACGACTTTGTAGTTTTTTTATTAAATGCAACTTATACTTACTTGTAAGGTGCAAACAGAATCGGTTGCAGAGAAGATTGCTCCAATAGCTAGAAACAAACAGTGATATATGAGAGACAAGCGGAGAAGTTACCAATGACAGTTTTGAAAATATAAATAACATAGAGGAAACAGCAGAAGTACCAAGGTAATCTCCAATTTCAAGGTTTCCAATATTCATTTTCTTGAAAATGCCAATAGCACCTGATCATGAAAATAGACGTTATTACTAATGGGTGAATCATTAGTGCAATAAGTTCTATGATACAAGAGGAAACAAAAGGAAAGGATGGAAAGACCAGAAATACACACATAAAGATATGATAATGAATGATATCAAGGTGCCAACTGCCCCAAAAAGCATGATAGTGCTGAAATTGCGGAAGAATGATTTCTTTTTCACCTGGAACCTGAGGAACAGAATAAGATGAAAAAAACTAACTCATCACAATCCTTTTGACCAATTTAACACTCAAGTCAAATCAAACAAATATCACATGCTAATGAGTAGCCTGTCTTAATAAAAGTCAATGAGTTCATGAGACCACAGGAACTTCAACATTGTAAAAGAAAGAAGCATTAGAGCGTGTTTGGTATTACTGGAGAATATACTTTGAGAAAAAGATTTTTGCTGTTTGGTTGATAGTGGGAAATTTTTTCCATAAAAACTATATATTATAATTAGTAATATCAAATTGCGGAGTGTTTTGATGAAACTTTTGAGTAAGGGGTAATCGACTAAGACTAATAGTTAAGCCAAAAGATGGTTGTACAAACCAGACTTAACGGCAGATCTGTTTTCGTACAAACATCAATTAACAAACTTTAAGTGCTATTTTGAACAAGTAATATTTTCTTTACTGAATTGAGAAACAAGACCAACTGCAGCCTTCAAAACTCGAGATTACTGGGCTCACCCCTCTACCCTTATCCATTTACATAACATGCTTAGTCTGCATTGCGACAAGCTTAAAGAACAAGATTGACTAACGAATATCTTCACTTCTGAAAATCATAATAGTACGGGAAAAGAAAATAATTGAAGGAGGGAAAATGAAAGCTGATAAAATTCATTTAAGGTAAGCTTTCAAGATAATGCATCAGTTAACCCCAAGCAACCATTGGGCAGTTATTGTTGTTTACTGCAAACTATAATGCTACAGAAACATTATGGACTACATGGCATAAGCAACATTTTAAATGCAATACCTACCCAGCATTGAAAATGATCGGCGGAAGCAGGTATATGAAGAAAAGATCTTCGCTAAACACTAAAATATGTGAGTTCTTTCCTCCACTTATTAGTAGAATGACAACTCCAGTGCAAAGACCCTGTCATCAAAAGGCGAGGAACCACAAATACAAATACAAATATCAGTTCATTATCTATAACCAAAAAACACAAAATACCGATAGCAACAACAAAATGAACTCACGATCACAAGGGCAGTTATGGACTCATTCATCCATCTATTTTCCTCCAATAGATGACCGATCACGATACAAGCGCAGATAAGTGCGACAAATAAGTTTATTGACACCACAGATTGATGATCAGAAGTTGATAATCTGTTCAAACTTGCCAGCAACATCCCAGAGTCGAACACCATTTTTTCAGTAAATCCTCAATTCACAAAAGCCTTAAGAAAAATCACAATAAAAGTTTCCTCTTTTTCAACAACTGAATTTCCAACTCCCAATCCAACCTTAAATCCAATCCAAACGATTCCTGCAACAAACCAATTAAACAATTCTCAAATCCTAAAATTAATAAATTCTCAAAAATCCACATATATAGAAGCGTATAAATGCAGCTATAGACAATCACGTGGCGTCGTGTGGATTTAAAATTAAAAAAAAAAAGAAATAGAAAAGAGAGAAAATGACAAGGCAGGATCAAAACTAGCCACATGAATCAAACTCATCGATATTCTTTCTTTATTTCATCAAATTACCATTTGTAATCGCATCAAAGCATAGCTCATATCATAAATTTACGAAAAAAACATAAAATGAATGACGATAAATACAAAAACTTTACGATGAAAATTGGAGTGAAAACGGGAGATTAAAACCACTGGAAATTCAATCGGATCTCAGATGTTTAGCAAAAATTCAAACTGCTGCAGATTCAGCAGCAGCGTCTTTTGCTAAATTGAGCACAAAAATCAGTCCACGAAATTGTAGCGCTGGAATAAAACATGAAAGCAAAATGGAAGGAAAGTGGGGACAAAGTCAAATTGAGAAACAATTGCGACAAGTGACAGAGGAAAGTTGTAGTTTTAATTTTATTCTATTCTAAATCAAATGATTAAGAGAGAGATATAGTAAGGAGAGAAGATCGAGCCGAGCGAGCGATAAAGGACAGATGGAATTTAAGGGTAATTTATAGTTTGGCTGGAATTAAGACAGAGACTGCTCTTTCTCTACTCATCATCACCGTTCATTTCAGCATATGCTGATGTGTCTATTTTTTCACTTTAATCTGAGCTTCATTTTTAAGTAAACAAAAAAAGAACAATTTCCTAATCAAGAGATTATTTTAAGGACTAATTAGTAGTAGTCTTTCAAAAGCAAGATTTAAGTACTGGTGTTTTAAAAAGTAGGAGTGAGCCGTTTTGCACAAATGAGTTAAGCTCAAAACAGCAGATGTAAATTTTATATATCGTTAATTCTATAATTTTATTATTAAAAGTCTCATGTATCTATAATATTACTTATAATTTGCATTACTAAAAATAAATAAAAATAAAAATTTATGTTACTACTTAATTTAAATGTGGTAAAAATATAAAAGGGTTACTAGAATAAAAGGAAACGGCTATTATTTAAATGGGGAAGAAGAAGAGGGAGAATGGGACCAACCACGGCGATGATTGTGGTCCTTCCGAATCTTAGGGTGTAGGTATTAATGCAACTTCTCACTTTTAGCCACGGCTGATGCCGTTTTTCTTTTTGTTTTATTTACTACAGGGGAAAAAGATTTAACACACCTTAAAGGATTTTGACCGATTATTTTTTGCTGTCGCTTTTACTTATTATATTTTAATTTATATATTTATTAAAAGATAATTAATAATAATTATTTTATTATAATATTTCTATTAGATAATATTTACATTATATCTTAAAAATTAATTTGAAGAAAGAATAATTAATATTAAGAATAAAATATTAAAAAAAAAATTATATGTCAAAAATAATAATGAAAAATAAAAGTTCAATTAAGAAATTAATAAAAAGTATAAGCGAATGGAGAGAACAATAATTTACTTCTAAACACTTTATTTACATTGTGACGTGACATATTTCAAAGTTTTAGATGCAATATATTTTTCTTTAATTTTAAAATTTTCATATATCTTTTGAATATTTCAAACTATCAAATATCATGGTTTATAGTATTTATATATATATATAGTTTTTCAATATATAATTTTATTTTAAAAGTTTAAAGATTTCATGCTCAAATACACAATCAAACTTAAACTGCTTAATTTTCAAAATTAGAATTGTATCATATAAATAGGATAAAAAGAGTACATTTTTATAAATTTATAATGCTTCTGTTGGAGAAGAATAATTTTGTTAGGACGAAAGTTAGTATCTTGAAATATGAAATCTATTTTTTGGGGACTAAATCAATATTTTACACCATCATTAATTAAGTGAATTTAAGGATTTTCTTCATTATTTTATTATATCAGTCTTAATTATTATTATATATCATTTACATATTAAAAAATTAATAATATTTAATAAAAAATATAAAATAGATATTTATGACATGTCTGTTTCAATTGCTTCAACCGTAATTTTACTATTTTATCTCTAATTAATTATTATAAGTTATTTAAATATTATAAAAATTAGTAATATTTAATAAAAAGGATAAAATAAACAAAAAAAGGATAAATTAACTATTGATATTTTAAATTAACTTGACATATATGAGTCTCACTAAAAAAAAATTCACAACTATTTTTTATAGTAATTTTGCTATATCACTTCTAATAAGTTATCCCCTGATTAATTATTATATGTCATTTAAATATTAAAAAATTAAAAAACTTTAATAAAAAAATAAAATAGACATTTATGACATGTATGTTTCAGTTGTTTCAACCATAATTTTACTATTTTGTCTCTAATTAATTATCGTGAATCGTCTAAGAATCAAAAAAAAAAAAATTGATAAAAAGGGTAAAATAAACCAAAAAAAATAATAACTATTGATGTTTTAAACTAACTTGACATCTTATATGCAGCCTGCTTAAATTTTTTTTCACAACTATTTTTTTGTAGTAATTTTATTGTATCACTTCTAATAAGTTATTATAAGTCATTTAAGACATGTTTTCTTTGCGACTTCAATCGTGATATTTGATTGACTCTCAAAATTATATCAGTGTCACTTAAATTAAAATAGAATAAAAAGTATTATAAATCACAATAATTAAAAAATTAAATTATTTTAAAAATATAATGAACTATTAATGCCACAAAAGTTTAGACAAGGAGAGCATTATAAATTATTATGGCTAACAGTTTAAAATAGTAAATTATAATATAAGAAATTTATTATAAATTACAATATGTAATAACTTAAAATATCTAAAAAAAAATATTTAAAATATAATTAATTAACTAAATTTTATTTTTGTAACATAAATTGAAACTAAAAAAATATATATTGCACGAACCTTCAATATCTAATATATATATAACACATTTCTATTTGATTCTTTGCACGTTAGTCATATATTAGTGTGTAGGGGTTGAAGTTTATAGCTTTGTTGAAGACTCATTTATTTATCCACTAGGGTACTTGGTTGCACTTCGCGCAACTAAATAAAGAAATTTTTTTACACATAAAATAAATTAAAAAAATAGTATTCCATATTTAGATTTCACTAAAGAAAAATAAAAAATTTAAAATAAATGAATAAAATATAAATAATCTCCACATTTAATTTAAAGCTTGTCATCCCTTTTTTTTTAATTTATAGTTCTTATGATATTTTTTTAATACATTAGTATTGAATATGATGTTCATGAAATACGAATACATGGACTTGAGAAGAAAAATTAAAATAGATTAGTATCTTGTTAATCGTGAATAGATTAGAATCTTGTTAATCGGGAATCTTTCTCTAAGCGCTTCAACTTGAAACAAAAAAGAAATGAAATCACAAAAACTCAGTGAATAAGAAATATTTATAAGATTGGATACCCCCAATAACTACAACTATTATATAATACGTAATAAAATATCAATATTTTTTAGATAATGATTTCAAGTCAAAAAGCAAATTCACATGTCAAGGTACCAAAAAAAAAAAATAGATCGGTAGAAATAAAAATTACTTAGGAGCTTTTTTTAGATCGTAGTAGAATTTGTTCATCAATTTTATTTCGAATCATATAGAATATATCGCGTCTAATAGAAATAGAACTAGTATAAAAATATCTGAATTTTGGTGTTTGTCAAAGATATAACATACATATCATAAAAGACTGATCAAGTGAAAGAGCATCTACTAAAAAAAATAATATGTACTTCTCCTATATTACAAATGAGTGAAAATATAAGAGAATGAGTGAATTTTAAAGAAGAAGATGAATCTCAAACAAAAAACTAAATATGTAGTATAAATCTAACTTACCGCTATTGATAATTAGACTTTTACTGTTAGACTTCTCAACTAACATTTGTTTGTAACTTACCAATGACTTTTTGATTTTTAAAATTTTAAAAATATATAAAAACAATGCGTAAAAGAAAAAAATATGTAAGCAATGCCGTAAAAAGGAATTTAGCTACATATATAATCAAACTTTTATATCCCTTATATGAATTTCCTTCCTTGTTATAATTTAACATGTTGAATTAAAAACGACACCTTTAATCCCAAATTAGGTGATGTTTTGACTTATTGAGAGTCAGATTAATTAATTTTGTAAAGTTAAGTCGGATTAAAGTAACTCAGTATTATAAAATTGAAAGATAGACAAAAAATTATATGAAAATTATTACAAGTTGTAATTCTTCTCAATATTAACTAAAGTTTACATAACTTAAATCTCAAGAACTGAAAAATATCATACCAATTGAAACACTGAAGAACTATACCTTTTTTTATTTCTATCAGAATAATCTTGTAGTTGATATTGTAACACTCTTCATACCGAATTATTGCTAATACTCTCATGAATCTTCTTTTGCAAGCAAATCATGTTAGTTTGAAGAAAAGAAAACATAAATCATGAAAAAAAAAAAAACACAAAAAACTAACAAAAATTACAAACCTAACAATACATAAAATGTATGAGCTGTGAAAGAAAATTTCTTTTATTTCTACCAACAAAGAGAAAAAACTTTTAGATTTCTTTCATAAATTTTGTATCATGAAATCAGTTTAGAATTGTTAGAAATTTTTGACATTCCTCAATAAGCTTTAATACTCTTAAATGTATTTTCTTTTTAATAGAGCAATGAATGATAACATTTATAGAATAAATGATAGAGTGGTTTAGTTTTCTTTATACACATAAGTATTTAAAATAGAAGAAAACTTAATTAGTGTTCAAAAAAATCACAAAAAAGATAAATAGCTTTGAAGACCTCTAATGCATACCATATAGAATTCACTATTGATCTCCTTTATATATATATATATATATTGATTCGCCATGTATGAATCAATAACTAATCCTTATTGATCCACAGCTTAACTATACTTTTTGGTCTTGATTACACGGTGTATATATAATCAATCAAAATTATGGCATAACTTGTGGTAGTGATGAAACGATTCCAAGTTCATTTATTATTAGCAATACAAACAATTATCTTTCAATAATTGTAGTTGCTTTTTTATACATATTAACGTGGTAGATACGAATAGTCATACATGAACATGCTCACATGTTTGCCTTTCCAAAACAAGATCCATAGGTTGTAATAAGAGGACAAGTTAGAATTGAATTTTACTTGTTATATTAGGAATAATAAGTGGTTTTATTTTTTTCCTTTCTTCTCAATGATAATTGAACTTTCAAATTTCAAATACTATATAGTATAAGCACAAACCCTTCTCTCCTTTCACATGATAATCCAATCGATATAAGGTTGGATATTATCAGGACCACTACATAAAAATCTTTTTATTTTTATCATATAAAGGTTTTTTTGTATGGTTTTTAAAATTTTTGGCAATTAATGCAAAAGTACAAAATAATCTTCAACATTGCCAATTGTAACAACAGTAGTTGATGTTTGACAGGTGCTGATGCATCTTCTTATTTTCTGTTTGGTAGTAACAATTTTCTGTGTCAAAAGACCTCAAGGCCTAAATTTTTTTAACAGTGAATTTTATAAATTTTCTTGTTTCAAACAGTATTAAAAATGGTAAGAAAAAAGATACAAATTACTATATACTTATATATGTAACTGTAAAAAAAATACAAAATTATCTACTTTATATTAAAAATATTTTAAAATTTTGAATTAAATAAATTAAATATTCATATGAGTAAATAAAGTTTTTACAATAACATCCAAGATAATATATTGTAAAAACATGACTAATATCATATTAACTAAAATTAATTCTTAGTTTTATAAATAAAAACGTTACTACGTAATGTTAATATAAAATTTTATCATTTAAGAAAAGTTATACTAAAAGTAATATATAATTTTAAAAATTTAAATAATTATATTTTTGTATTTTATATATTAAAACTTTATTTTAGATGGCTAAGTAAACTCTACCCAAGTCAATTAATATTGTTTTTTGGATTACATTGTACCTTAAATGTGGGGTTGGAATATTCTAATCCTTTTTGTTGCAGTCACATGGATCCCTTTCCAACTATACTGTAGCATTACTACTATTATTCACCAGAAAATTAGCAAAGAATCCACACTTTTTTCAATGAGCAAACAATATATGGTTCACTATAATAAATCTGCATTCAGTAGGGAAAAAAAATCTAAATCGATTAAAATCTAGTGTAACATTAAAGTCAAATATCAAATTTTAGTGTTTTTGAAAACTATATGTTCAAATTAAATTTTATTAAAGTTTTTATTGAATTTTATATATAGATTATACTTTTGTATCATAAATATTATTTTTTATTTTTACTTGTTCAGTATTTAAAAAAATAGATTAGTATTTGTCACTTTTAACATATAAAGAAATGATAATTATCTTTTTCTTATTTTGTCCTAATTATTAATTATTTAATCCTCGCGTTATTTTTCAAGATCTAAAATTATACATGATTTAATATGTGAATTATGATAAAATATAATTCTTTCTTGAAGAGGCGTGTAAAATCTAGAGTGAAAAAATAAAAAGTAACGAGAGTATTAGTTTGGAAGTCAATTACAAGAGGCGTGTAAAATTTAGAGTGAAAAACTAAAAAGTAACAGAGAATATTAGTTTGGAAGTACTTGATTTTTAACCACTATTTACTTATTATTATCTCCATCCATATTTATTTATTTAGTAGAGGTTTAAACATGCTATTTTATATTTGTGATATAAAATTATGAGATGAAATTAATGTTTGGTCATGCGATTTCTTCTCATGATTTCATATCATGACATGAAATCTCAAAATCTTCAAAAATCATGAATTGAGATTTTTCAAATATAAAATTAACCCACAAGTTTATATTTTATAAAAAGAAACTCGCTATTTAAATTTTCCAACCATTTATTTTATAAATACATAAAATTTATACTTCATATTATTACTTTTATCAAATTTTTAATCATCTGTATCTCATATAACTATTACTTTCACCAACATATAGCCTTGTTGAGTCAAGAAAAATATTCACTTTTCGTTCAATTTTTTTGTCACTTTATTAAAAAATAATATTTGAGCATAAAAACTCCAAATACAACTTGAAGTTCTATTTGAAAAAGTGAAAACAAGTCTCAACTTGTTTTCACTTTTTTTTAATTTCGACTTAACCTTTATAGTTAAAAATATCTCTTGTAAAAGGATGATCAAACACAACTTCGACTCCAACTTCAACTTTAACTCCAATGTTTTCTGATTTTCATGGCCAACGCCTACAAAATTTTCTATCATCTCAAGCCAACTCCTATTTTATCATTTATTATTCACCAAATTTATCATTTGATTAATAAATGTTGTATTTTCTTAGAATAGTTTTTCGATAGTGTATTATACTTTTGTTATAAACTTTTGCTTATTTGTTAAGATTGTATAAAGAATTGAGACAATTTTGATAGTTTTCACAACTTATAAGGTTCTTTTTATTTATATAAAAAAACACAACTTAAAATTCCACATTACATGTCCAAATAGTACTTCAACTTCATTTCATATGATTTCATATCACGATTTCAAATCATGATTTCACATGGCTAAACGGGCCCTTAATATACTAAAAATAGATGTCCAATAATACTTGTTCAGTTTGAAAAATCAATGAATTATTTATCATCTTGTGTCCAATTTACCCTTACTATTAAATACTATTTATTATCTAATGTATTTTTCAAAACACTAAATTTATTATATTCAAATAGTGATATAGCAAAATTACTCATATTATTTATTATTTTTTAAGATGTGTGATAAGTTAATAGTGGATAAACAAAAATATACGAGAGAAATATGTTGCATGATTACCACTCTTCAAATAATACTCACACTGTACAATAAATGCAATTACTTATTTATTTTTCATGATATAATTATATAATTCTGAATATTAAGTTCTGTTGACAAGTATTTTTCTTTTATTATAACTAAGTTAATCTATATTTATATCTATATTATATTAAGCTAGCGTTTGGTTCTAGATTCTCAAATATTTTCGATAAGTTATTTATGGATGAAGATTTAGGTGAAATTTTACCATGTGTTTGGTTATAGTATTTTAGAAACATATTTATCTTTAAAAGCTCAAAAAACTAAAAATTTGGCCCAAATATTAATATTTTTTAGTATTTAAAATTTTAGGTTATTTATCAAATAATGACAAATCTGTAATTAAGCTTCATAAAGGACAAGCAACTTAAAAGATTGAAGTGAAAGACATGTTCCACAATAACTGTTTTTCATACCATATCATAACGAAGAAATCCTAGATGCAAATAATGTGAATTTTTAGTTTTAGAAAGCATTTAGCTCGATGAGAAAGAAAACTACAAGCTAATGACTCTTTACTACTCTAATCATTCATTACAATTATTTATTCTTTTTTGCCTTTATTTATTTTTTCCTCATTGACATTAATTTTACATAAATAGAAATTAATTATCATTAAGATTATTTTATATTAATTTCTCGTTGTCTCAAGCAAATGGTGAATTGCATTCTATTGCAAAAGATCTATTTTAAGGACAATTTTGATTTTATTTTATGAGATTTTGAATAATTCATTTATTTAGCAGATTATGTAAAAATAAATAAATTGAGGTGTTACATCATCTTATCTATATTTCTCCTTTATATCTATTTTTAGTATAACGATAAATAAAAGCAAAAATATGTATCTAATTTTAAAAAAGACGTTCATATCAAGTGATTCTTATGTCCTTCTCCTTAAATCTTCACACAATCATCCTTTCATTTTCATTTTAGCCGTTCACTATTTGATCTTCTTCTTATTCCTACAAAAATTAATATATTATGAAAAAAATTATAGAAAAATAAATTTAAATCATACATGTTCTTGCTTAAAAATTATAAATAATATAAGATAACACATTACTAAAAAAAAGGAGAAAATCGACCACAAGTGGTCGATTTTTCTCAATTTTCGACCACAAAATCGATCAAAGTGCGTGGTCAGTAAATTAGTGGTAGTTTTTCAAAAACCGACCACTTGTGGTCGGTCTTTTTAAAAATATATATATATATTTTTAAAATTATTATTATTTAATTAAAATTGGATTTTTTTTTAAAAAAATTCAATTTAATAGAAAACCGACCACAAGTGGTCGATTTTTTTTAAAATAAATTAAATTAAAATTTTTAAAAACCGACCACAGTGGTCGATTTTTAATTTTTTTTTTTAAAAATCGACCACTTCTTATTTTTTTTTATTTGTAAACCAAATAATAATTAATATTAAAATTATTGAAATAATTATTTTGATTTTTTAAAAAGTTGTCGGTTCTGATTTTTTTAGTAGTGACAATAACTACAAACTTAATGTAATTTCATATATGAGTTTAGCAAATCAATTAAAATGTCAAAGGAACAATATATGTAGAAGAAGAAGAAGCAGTAGCATACCCAAAAGAAAAGAATTAAGGAGGACCTTTTAGAAGTTATACAAATGAATTTTAAAAAAATAAATTATATGAAAGTTCAAAAAATATATCATGAATGAAATATCCTTAAATTTGATGATGAAGAAAAGAAGATTTATAATGTTTCTATTTACATGACAATAATATGAACTATCAAATGATACCATGAACATGAATATTAATATAATTTAGGAGTTATGATCATCAAAAGTAATGAGAGTAATAAGAAAATATTAAAATTTTATATTAAAGAATAAAAATAATGAAGGAGTAGTAATTGATCCATTTATTTCGATTATTAAATAAATTGATTGATTAATAAAAAATAAATAAAAAAATTCAAAAAAAACATCAATAAAATAAATAGCATTGAAGGTCTCTAAGACATGCCACAAAGAATGAGCTAATAGTCTCCTTTATATATATATATATATATATATATATATATTGATTGATTGATTTAGTACTATTAAATAGACAATAAACCATGACATTGACAATATGATTCAACAAAAAATAAAAAAGACATTGACAATATGAGGTGCTATTCATATTATTCTTTTTACCCTTGCAAGTAATATTTTTAGTTTATGCACCTTATTCATTTAATATAACAAATTAAACAGTCTATAAAAAAATAATGCTAGTATAACTTTAACTCTATCATAGCTAATCTCATTATTACCTATTTTAATATTACAAATACACTTTATTTAATACTAGTTATACATAATAAATCATAACCTTAACAATATTCCTATTCTAATACACCTTATTAAGTAGTAATTCTATTCTCAATACCCTATATATGCATTTAATACAACAAACTAAACAGTTTATTAAAACATAATGTTATCATATCAAATTTCAGCATTATTAATCTCATTATTATTATTCTCTATACTACTAATACACCTAATTAATTACTATTCTTATACATCATATATATCAAACAATCATAACCCTAACAATTTATTTTGAGAAGCAATAATATAAGAATCATACCCATTGTCTGTTTTTTCTCAACCCTTGAGATTTTATCATGCTATTTGATTGGAGTTGAAAAAAATGAATATTTAAATTTTAAATCATGTTTAGATATAAATTTTATTATTTTACTCCAAATATTCTTCTTAGCAATTTTGTCAACTTCAAATCAGATATCATCCGAATGGGGCAAGTAATACACAATTAGGGGCCAACAAGAGTTGTGATAGGATAGACATAAGAATTTCTTTACATTTAATTAGAAATTTTGAATTCGAGCTTTGAATACAGAAAAAAAAAATCATCTTAGGATTGAAGTATTTTTCTCTTTAATGAGTTTTATATGTCGCGATTTAAATTAATCGAGATCTCAATATGAATTCAGTCATTGAGTAGGAAAAAAAATAGAGATTAAAATACACAACTAGTTAGGAGAGGTTTATTTGGAAAACGTCTGAATACTTCTTATATACTTTTAATAGTGGTAATAATTGTCACAATAATGTCTGAATTCTAGCATTTTGACGTGTATTTGAACTTCAAAAAAATGGAAAAGTAAACATCCCGTAGACTTGATGATAACATATAGAATTAGAAATATAATTTTTAAAAGGATATGCAGATACGATATATCATATATGGAATTATCTTAGATTTTGAAGTCTTGGGCATAGCCAATCAAGCCTCATTTTGCCTTTTTGCAAATTTAATTTATTAGTTGTTATTAATCAGTCATCACCACCGTCCCAGGCCTTCGTGGTTTGAATTAATTGCTATCCATGTATTATCTGTTGTGTTGGTGATGAACTTATGACATGATAATAAATTGAAGTGTTCCTTTTTTACCATTTCGATGAAGAGAGAAAAAAAGCACCTTATAAAGGTATCTTTAAATTAAAATTTATTAATTTATGTGCTAGAATTATATAATCAAAATATCGTTTGTAATAGGTCATAGATAACGATAGGTGTGTTCAAAATAAGGCATGGTTCCGTCGGATCTAGTAGCTTATGTCCAAATATAGTGTGAGTTAAAAGTTGGAAAAGATACTCTCCAAGTAAAAGTAGTTTCAAATACTATAAAAGTATTACTAGTACTCAGGCGAATGGCCTGTAGAGGTATTTTACTTATTTCTAGTACTCAGGCAAATGGCCTGACGAAACCTTTTTAAAATGAGCATGGGGCTTGGAACGTTATAAAGTTTTGAAAAGTATATGTCAGCTTTTGGTATCATAGAAAGGCTGTTATATAAATGAGACTGAAAGAAGAAAAAGCTCATCAGCCACGCTCATGCCGAAAGCAACATTTGATATGGTTTGCCACTCTTGCTGCACGAATGGTCATCTTTATTATAATACTTTGCCAATTCATCATCATCATCATAACTTCTTCTTTTCTAAAATGTTTTTTTATATATCTTATATTAGAAGTTCGATGCTTGAATTAATTTAGACTCGTGTCGAATAGAACGAATTAAAAAGGATAACACATGTAGAAATTATTAGTTTCGGGTACACAATCTGTATATTTCACTACGAACTTCAACACTAAGTTCAAAAAATATTTGAAGAACTACAATGAAGTTTCAATCACTTCAAACACAAGCTCAAATGAACTATCAAAATGAAGTGTTTATTAACTTTAAAAAATAAAGATGAAGCAGAAAAATTTAGAATCAAGTCTACCGACTTCACGGTGTGTCCTTAAGGAACTTATTCCCCCCAAGTACCCGAGGTTATGAAAGCTTTCCTCCCAGGATAAAATGATTCTCTTTCTGAAAACAACGACCTCAAATTTTCAGAAACTTCGAACTGGCTCAACGATTTGATGATCGCACAAGAGTTTTTTGGAAGAAGAAGAAGATTGTTTCCAACTCAAAATCGTACCTTTACTTGAGAGAAAGTTCAGTATTTATAGCCATTAAGTTTCTCTTCGGAAATGAAGCAATGGTTCACGAAAAGAGGCAACTTTCGAAACAGTCACATCACCTGCGCTCGGTCTGCGTTGGACCTGCGGCCGCAGGTGACATTTTGCAAATTCCAGTGACGTCTGTACTGCACCTGAATAAGGCAAAGTCAGACTGCGCCAAGTCTGCGCGCGCAAGTCATGATTTTCTCCGAAACAGTGTGTCTCTTCCTCAAAGGGGGGCGTCCCTTCTAGGCGTATTGTGTATGCGTTTGCAAATGGAGAAAAACATTTCTATTAGATTTTTGGATTAAAAATTTCACCTATTTCCAAGTTTTGAATAAATTTTGTCCAAAAATTTGATCGCTCAATCATTTTCCAAATTCAAAGTTGAGCAAGCAACGACAGCGTGAGGCATCTCGTGTTCTTGCCTCACTATTCATATGAAGGAGTGTTTCTCGATATAAATACAAGAAAGTTTTTTTCTAAGCCTTTTTTCTCCAACCAATGTGAGAGAAGTTTACTTCCTCAAGTGAAAATTCACTTCACTTCACTTTCCCTACAATTTGTTCCCCCAGTTTTTTCATTCACACTATTTACAACATAACTTAATTAATGAAAAATAAACTTCAACCACAAATAAAAATATGAAAAAAATAATTTTATTATTGATAAATAATGTGGGTACAAATTTGTTCCTCTCTTGATTTGCTCCGTGATTCAAGTGTCATCAGTAGCGTATTTCTCGAATATAGAAATATTTGGATTGAATTTAATCTCCGTGAAAGGAGGGTTTGTGGATTTGATATCCATGAAAGGAGGGTTTTTGAATCTTTTTGATGTATTTGATTAGGGTTTTGATCTATAAATATCTCATGAATTTTTGAGATATTGAACATGCCTGCTTAAGAAAATATTTGCCTCTTTATATAGACATAATTCAGGATTTAGGCTAAACTAGACTCTAAAAACTCTAAGAAAATTTGATTCTTGTTATAGATTCCACAAATTTTAGATGTCTACACACATTTAGCTTAGAACTCAACAAAAATAACATTAACTAGCCCACTTTTTAAACATGTCTTTAAAAAATAGTTGACATCATGAAGTTTCAAATTTTACATGTGAAATTTTAGGATATTGAAAAATAGACAGTATATATTACATAGAGTTTAAAATTTCATAGGCAGAACTTCCGGTCATGAAATTTGAAATTCCATGAAAATAATTACTTTGAATTACATGAGCTGAAAAGCAATTATTTATAAATTTCACCCGATAAAACACTTCATAACAAAAAAAAATTATTTTAAAACTTTGAATCCGAAATCTCCCGTAAAGAATGGAGGAATTCTAACTATCTCCTTGTAATTCATCATCATGATATCCACTAACGCAACAAGCAAAACTGAATTTGTTTGAATGGCATATTTTAGCGCCTGTATGTGTGTCACGGATGTTTGCAGTTTTGAAACATGAGAGTCTAGCACTCGTCTGGCCCTTTCTAATGCAAAGGAAGCATAATTATGATTAGTGTCTATTTTTGGTTTAATCCTACAAGACAATGAAAAGTTTAGTTAGTGACATTTTGGTTAGAAATCTAATCAATGCAACAAATAGAGCATGCCATATATGAGTTGTGCGTCTCTTGGCCCATGTCTGACTCATGGATGATATCATTAGTATCATAGCCCAGTTATTTAAAAAAATACAGCAGTAGCATATATGTTTGAATTTATATTGGATTGAATTAATTATGAGAAGACCATTTAAAAACAGAAAAGCTTTTAGAAAAATTAAAGAATCTTTAATTAGTAATTATTCAGAATATATAAGTTTAAATAAAATAAAAGAAAACCCACAAAGATTAACCTACCTAATTACCTTAATATCTAGTATTGAAGCAAAATTAATAATCCATTTAAAATCTAGAAGAATGAGACACATACCACCTAATTATGATAAAATTAGATTTAGATATCCACCAAAATATTATAAATATAATTTAAATGAATAAAGTACAAAAATACAAAGAACTAAAATAAATTATTTTAGAAAAACGTAAAGAATTAAAAATATAGAAAGACTACATTATAATATATTTGCCGGAGTTAGTGAAAACTCAATAAATACACAAAAAGATGAAATATCAAAATTAGAATCACAAATAGATAGTTTAGAATATATATATCAACATGAATTATTCACAATAAAATGAACAAAGAAGAATTTATAATAGATGAAAAAATATATGAAAATCTCGAAGGATTAAAAATAAAAATAGTATTTTCTAATCTAGGAAGAAGATATAAGAAAATTGGTGATCATTTATAGTTAATGTTAGAAAAGAAAGAATTAAAATTATAAGATAAATTGACAGCTATGGTAAGAATAGAAAGAGAAAATGAAGAAATAGATAGAAAAAAGAAAATAGAAAAAATAAAACAACAAACTACAGAAGAAATACGAAAAATAGAAGAAACTAAAAATAGTAGGATTGCTGAATTAGAAAAAGAACTACAAATGTTAAAAGATTTGTATGAACAAAGACAAAAAGAAAAGGAAACAAAAGATAAAGAACAAAAATTACTAAACGAGATAAATCAATTTAAAGAAAAATTAGAAATAAACGATAAAGAAATAAAAAAACAAGGAATTAGAAATAAATAATATAGATGTTGAAGAGACAGGTAATTATGATTCAGAAGATAGTGAAACATATACAGAAATATTAACAAATACAAAAAATTTATAAATCAATGAAAAACAAGAAGTAATTAATGAAGAAAACTTAGAAAATATCAACACAGAAATAAATACTCTTGATAAAAAAGAAGATGAAAATATAATACCTAGAACATCAGAAATAAGAAAACCTACATATTATAAGAATACGTTTAAAAGATATAATCTAAAGAATGAATATGACAAATAGACACCAAAACAAATAGTTAATAAAAATTATAACTTTTTAGACTTAGACTGTGTAATAGATACAGAAAAAACAACACAATTATGGATATGATATATGGCAAAACAATTGTTAGATAATAATATAAATATAACAGATGCACCAGAATATATAGAAAGAACACTAATAGGAACACTGAAATTATGGTTTTCAAATTTAACTGAAAATAGCAAGAATGTATTCAGAACTAATAAACCTATAGAAGGAACATCATCATCAACAACTAAACTAACACCTATAGAATTATTAAAAAAATATGAAACAGCTATAAAAGATGAATTTGGTAGTATGACAACAATAGAAGAAGAACAAGATGAAGAAAAAGATACAAATAGGAATTTAATGTTAAAATTAGCAATATGTAATCTGTGTTATATAGATGAATATACTTGCGCATTTAAAGAATATTATTATAAAGGAGCATATAATATAGAAGAAAGTAAAGAAATAAGAAAATTATATTTTAATAAATTACCCGAACCATTCAGTTCAAAAATAATAAAGAGTTGGGAAGAAGCAAAAATAGTAGATACTCTAGGAGCAAGAATAAAATTTTTACAATAATGGTATAGAAACTTATGTGAAAAATATAGAGAAGAATTAAAAATGGAAAAAAACATTGATAAGAAATTTAGCATGCTACAAAGATAAAATAACACCCCAATTCGGATGTGAAGAAAGATATTATAAAAAAAGAAAAAGACATAAGAAGTATAAGAAATATAAAAAATCAAAATATAAATACAAGAAACCAAGAAAAAGATATTATGTAAAAAATTATAAATACAAAAGATCATATAGAAAAAACAAATCTATAAAAGAATGTACTTGTTATAATTATGGAAAATTAGGACATTTAGCTAGAGATTGTAAATTACCTAAAAATCCAAAAAATAAACAAATATCAGAAATAAAATAGATATACAGAATATATGCAGATAGATTATGTAGATTATGAATTAGAAAGTGAGGATAGTATATATGAAATTTCAGAAAATGAAACAGATAATGAAATAGATGAATCAAATGACTGAAGAAGATATAAAAATAATAACAAAGGAAGAATATTTAAATGATGAAGGAATAGAACAAAAAATAATATTTGACAGTAACATATTTGATGAAATAAAAGGAAAAGAATTAGACTTAAGTGTAGAAAAAATATTTAAAATACCAACAATAAAAAATATGTTTACCAGGAAAAAAGAAGAATATTATGTAGTATGCCAAAAGGAACATGTAATAGACTGTAGATATGCAAAAGGTAAAGCTAGTATACCACTAGTAACAAAAAGAATAATTAATAAAGAGATAAACGATATAAAAAGTAGAGGAGACCCAATAAAATATGTACACCTTGCAGGTACAGAGATATTAATAAAAGCATGTTTTAGAGAAGGATTAGATACACCAATAGAATTATATTTAGCAGATAATAGAATTATAAAACCTATAGAAAAAAAGCATAATAACTGCCATAAAAGGAAATTTAATATACCAAAAATTTAAATTTATAATAAGTGCAACTTATTCAGTAGCGGTAACAGATAAAAATATAGATAAATCATTAGTATTATATTGAAAAATATCAGGAATAGAATTAACCCCGGGAAGTAAAATATTTACAGCAAGATGCAAAAATTTATATGTATTAACAACAAAACACAAAATAACAGGAAAAAATAAGATTAACAAAATATGAATAGAAAGTCCATTCGAACAAATTGTAAAAACAATAGATTATAATGATTATAGCTATAGAGACATAGATATAGAAGAAAATTTAGAAATAGTAAATGATAGAATATGTACAACGAAAAGAATAGCTGATGAAAAATCAGAAAAATCAAGCTCATAAAAAAGAACAAGTTATGAAATAAATTCAACAAATAATTTAAACCAATATTACATAACAGGAAAGGTAAATGAAAAAGAATATTTAATACTCTTAAATACAGGACAAGAAGAAAATTATATAGCAAAATATCTAGTAAAAAATGAAGAAATAAAAACTGATAATGATATATGCCCAGACCTACCAAGAAGTTTAATAAATAGTAAAAGTATAGCAGAAAAAATAATAATAATAGGAATTAGAAAAATAAAAATAGAATTTGAAGTAAAGGAAGAAATGCAAAAAACAGACATAATATTAAGAATAAAATGGCTAGAACAAGTAAAACCATATAATATAAAACATACACAATTAACCTAAACATATAACAGAGAGAAATTATTCTTAAGAAGAGCCTTAACATAAAATGAAAATATATGTATTAATAAAAATAGTAGTAGAAGGATATTACAGTAGATATTACACGCCTATGATAGATACAGGAGTAGAAGCTAATTTATGTAGATATAATTGCTTAC
This sequence comes from Capsicum annuum, assembly GCF_002878395.1. NCBI lineage: Eukaryota > Viridiplantae > Streptophyta > Magnoliopsida > Solanales > Solanaceae > Capsicum > Capsicum annuum. Next base: position 182,704,786 of record NC_061111.1, read on the forward strand.
CAGAAAACAAATGGGATAAATTAAAACACCAATAGTAGTTAAAGGATTTAATAATGAAGGAAGCTTAATTACTTATAAAGTTAGGAATGTAAAAATACAAGTATGGGACAAGATATTAACAATAGAAGAAATTTATAATTATGAACTAACATCAAAAGATATACTTTTAGGAATGCCATTTTTAGATAAATTATACCCACATATAATAACTAGAACAAACTGGTGGTTTACAACACCATGTAAACAGAAAGTAAGAGCAAAAAGAGTTAATAATAAAATAAGAAAGAAAACTGATTAGATAAAAGGAAGCGAAAAAATTACACAAAAGTTAGAAAATATAAAAAATACTGAAGATACAATAGTACTAGTTGTATTTTCGATAAATAAAACAGAAATAACTATATTTTCAATAAATAAGAAGAAATAATTAAGAAAAAATTAGAACAATTATATAGTGAAAATCCATTAAAAGGATGGGAAAAACATAAAACTACTATAAAAATTGAATTAATAGATAAAAATAGCATAATAACCCAGAAACCATTAACATATAATTTTGACGATTTAAAAGAATTTAAAATGCATATAGATGAATTATTAGAAAAACAATATATACAAAAAAGTAATAGTAAACATAATAGTTCAGCATTTATAGTAAATAAACATAGTGAACAAAAAAGAGGAAAAAGTAGAATGGTTAGTGACTATAGAAATTTAAATGCAAAGACTATGACAAATAATTATCCAATACCAAATAAGATATTAAAAATAAGACAAATACAGGGATATAATTATTTTAGTAAATTCAATTGTAAATCAGGATTTTACCATTTAAAGTTAGAAGAAGAATCTAAAGAATTAACCGCATTTACGGTACCACGACGATTTTATGAATGGAACGTATTACCATTTGGATATAAAAATGCACCAGCTAGATATCAACATTTTATGAATAGTTATTTTAAACAATTATCAAATTGTATAGTATACATAGATGATATATTATTATATACAAAAACTAAAGAAAAACATTTAAAATTATTAGGACAATTTACAGATATAATAGAAAAATCGAGAATAAGTCTAAGTGAAAAGAAAGCCGAAATCATGAAAAATCAGATAGAATTTTTAGGAATACAAATAGATAAGAGTGGAGTAAAAATGCAACAACATATAGTACAAAAAATAATAAATTCAAAAGAAGAATTAGATACAAAAAAGAAATTACAATCATTTTTAGGATTAATAAACCAAGTAAGAGAATATATTAAAACCACTACAGAAAAAATTAAAAAAGGATGTAGAATATAACTATAATGAAGAAGATAAAAAACAAGTTCAGAAAATAAAATTACTTTGTAAAGAATTACCAAAACTACAATTTCCAGATGAAAATAGAAAATTTATATATATAGTAGAAGCAGATGCTAGTGAATGTAGTTATGGAGGAGTACTTAAATACCGATATAAAGCAGAAAAATTAGAATACCATTATAGATACTACTCAAGTACGAGTTCATTATATAAATGTTTGTTAGCATTTGAGCCATATATTGTATATAACAAGTTTATTGTACGAACAGATAATACACAGGTACGCTGGTGGTTAACAAAGAAAATACAAAATTCAGTTACAACAAAAGAGATTCGGAGACTAGTCTTGAATATATTAAATTTCACATTTATAATTGAAGTAATTAGTTCTAAAAAAAATGTTATTGCAGATTACATATCAAGACAAAGCTACATAGACTGATATAATAGAAGAGGATACTCTAGAAAAAATACTCAACACCCTAACTACGCTTTCAATGAAAGTGGACAGTATGGGTAATGAAATAGAAAAGCTAAAGACTAATGAAGTTAAACTAAAGTCTATAGCTATAAATCAGCTAACTCAGCAGTGTGCAGAGCTATGTCAATCGGAAGATATTAAAGTTCCAGAGCTAAAAGGAGACGATGGGACACTCCATAAAATCCATAACATTTATCAATCTACTTCTGCAGGTACAAGCAAAGGATTTAGGAGAAACACAAATATGAACCTAAACAAGATATTTGATAAACCCTATACACCAAATACATCAAAAGATCCCATGTTTATATCCCCACAAATTACCATATATCGAGATAGTCTAAACCAAGACAAGAAGACTTATAACTACACAGCCCGAACATATATAGAAAATATCTACAATGTACAAACCTTTTTAAATACCAACCCCAGAGCTATAAACATCCAAGAACCAGATACAAACTATATAACCCAGAGATTGACCGGATATAATAAGCTAATTAGTTAAAACTTGCTATGAATATAGACTACTCGGTACTGTATATGCCTCTGACGGAAATGAGATATCCACTATACCGGAAATATATGAAGCATTTATCATTTTTAAAAGAATAACCAAATGTATCCTATTTTTTATAAAAATTTACACGGCACCAGCAGAGATATTATATGATGAAGTTAAAAAACCCATACAAGTTGTAAAGATAGGAATGACACGAGATATGCTTATACCACAAGATATTATTTCACAACCAGAAATACCTAGAATTGAGATACCAAAATTTTATGCGAATAAGAGGATTATCGGACTATCTACAATTTTGCAAGAGCTAGCGAACACATACTGCAACCAAAATCCCATATGGAGTTATTATTCAAGAAATCATGTACTAATATATTCAAATTCAAAGGAATTACGAGAAACAGATATGAAAACTATTAGGCAATGGATTCTGACGTTGCTTAAATCAAAGACGGAACCTATCGCCAGAGCTATCAGAGAAAAATTTATTTCAGAAGAATTATTAACTAGATATTGTAAGACAATTGGACATAAATATCCAGATCATAAATGTTCAAAATGTAATGGAGGAGATAATGATATCCTAGAAGTTCAACTAGAATAGAAGAAAAATCAACCAAGTAGATAAGAACGCCAGCTGGAAGATACAAGATAAGAAGCAATAATGGAAAAGCAGCAGATACGACAACAAGAAGCTATCAACGGAGTAATAATAGAAAACAAGCTATTAAATTGTGAAAGTTACTTTCACAATTCATTTTACGTAAAGTATTGAAAATCTTTGTATAGGCTAGATTTTTAGATTTTTAGACTTTTTAGACTTTTTAGGCTTTAGGTTTTTTGACTATTACTAGTCTAGGCATTAATGATTTTTGTCTTATTAGAAGACTTTTTTGTAAAGTAGATTAATTTTAAAAACGTGCAGATTCTTGTAAAGATTCATTCAGTCTATAAATAAGATGAACCGAAGGCATTGCAAAGCAAGCCTTCATGTATTGAAGCACAAATACTCTCTCCTGTCCGCAACAAATATTTTGCTTAGTTATTAAAAAACAGATTTATTTCAATAGAAAAAGCTATGGGAGAACAAACCTCAGAAATATCAAACCTACCCGAACAGGTATATTTATTTATGATTATGAATAGCTAAATTCATAATTCCCAACAATCATGGTATGATAAAATAAATTCATGTTAGTTACTTTATAGTAGAATTATTCGAAGAATAATATGTTAAGAAGTTTATTAGCAAAGTGGAAATGGAGAAAAATCCCTAAGAACTATGCCATCCTAAAGGTGAAACCAATGAGGCAAGAAGCCGTGGTGAGGAATAACCAGAGTAGAGGCACTGTTTAAGGAAAAAGTATCCAAATTACCATGCTAATAGTGACCGAAGAACATGTTATTTAAGAATAATCTAGTAGATAGTAATCTAAGATGACCATATTTTGTTATGTATATGATTGAAGGGAATATTTTGAAAATAGCAATTTTATGAAAATGAATAATTATTTATCTGATGTAATGGTAGATAAATTTAAAATACTTATTTTGTATGCACTTAAGGATATAAAAGAAGTAGATATAAGAAAAATCATATTAGAAAAAACATTTGGTAAATATTATATGACTAGAATAAATTACATACCATACCTACCTAACTACTCTTACAAATACTTACCATGATAAATTACATATATCTAGAATTTTTGGAAAAAGATATGAGAAACATACAGTTAATAGAAAAACAGATGAAAGTAAATTTAGACAAATACATGAAAACTGAAGATATAAAATATATAGAATTTCTTAATGAAAATATGCAAGAACTACTAAGACTAAAACAAACAACTACAAAATATTATAATAAAATATTTAGTCAATTTTAAATGATAGATAATCTTAAAGTCCTAATCTTATATATACTTAGAGATATAAAAATTATTAAAGAAAATAATATGAAAAAAATTACAAGATTATGAAGAGGAAGAATTATTAAACAGTATACAAAACTTACACATATATTATGAATATCAATATTACTTAGATTCAGATGGATATTATTCAGAATAAATAAATGTTAGAATATAAAAAAAAAATTAGAGAAAGGCAAAGTTGGATATATGAAGAAGATAATTACAAAAATCAATTTGAAATAGAAAAAAGACAACTAGAAGAAAAATTACTTAAAATGAAATTAACCTTAGATGCAGATAATGATTTATTTAATACATACGAAAAATTATTTAATACAGATGGAAAATTACCTATACATGAACAACAGATACTAGTTAATCAGATAAAGAACATAAACCTACGCATTGAATATAGCAAAGTTAGAATAAAATACTACATAGAAATTGTTAAAATTTCAATAGGATAATAAACTACACAAATTAATGAATACATCTTACGAAAAGAATAAATCATTAAAAGATATTGAAACTAAATTTAAGAAATATTCACGCACAAAGAAAAATAGATTCATTATACATATAATAAATCTATTTCATAAGTTAGTTATCCGCATAGATCCGCACCCCCTACTAATGGATGATCTTGCAAATAAAGCAAACATTTTACATTTACAAATTTGTTTAAATCAACATGTTTATAGATCATTAGAGTAATCTCATAGTTTGCTTAAGTCATATGAGGTCAAGAAGTTTTCAAAGTTCTCTTTAAAAAAGAAAATATTCTATATAATTTAAGTATTTCGAATAAACGTATTAAATGAATCAATCTTTATGAACTTTGCCTATACCTAATTCTCAGTGGATAAAAATTAACTTCCGATTTGATATTTATATAAATTTTTGATAAGCGTCGATGGTTGAAAATACTTAAAGTGCTAAAAATAATTTTATAAATAAATTGTTATGTGTTTGAATTTAAGTGTTAATTGATAATAAACAATTAGCGTGTTATGAAAAAAATAAGCAATAACATAAGCTGATGAATCTGATTATTTTTATCAGAATGATGAAAATGAAATGGAGAGGTAGTTAATTAGGAGTTCTGCTTTGGAGTTATAAAAATATTAAGGGTAGAATAGTAAAATTTTGATCATACCGAAAATGTTTATAAGTAGAAAAATCACAAATTTGAGTTGAGTTTGTTAATGTTGCTTATTGTCACCTGACTTATCATTGTTTTGAATGAAGTATCACCTCAGTACAATTGCACTTGACGCCTTGAGAATAAGAAGAATTATCAATTGTCTCGCCCAGTTTAAAAGAGCAAACACAAAGTTGTGATTAGCTAAAGTTCTTGATCTTAACCAGCATATGTAGCAATTTTTTGAAACAGTGGTGAGCCCCAGCATGTGCTCAAATGGCAGACAATGCAAAGCACTTGAAATCCAGAGCATGAGATGCCACTTTATTAGAGTATTATATAAACCTGTCATTCGGGCTGAGTTGGCCCCTTCCGGTACGGTTAACTTGGCCCGGTGGGCCATCGGGTAATTGGGCCACAATTTCGGGTTGGCTTGTCTGGGATGGCTAGCCGGTGGACTGCCCCAGTCACAAAATCGAATCAGAGCCACCGATAACCTGGCCCGGCCCAGTATTAATTTTTTTTTATTGGTAGCCGTTGGAAATTTGGCCAAATTGGAATGTTGAGGCCCAACGGCTATAATGGCGTTGTGCACCTTCAACGGCCAATTGACCATTTTTCAATTTTTATATATAAAAATAAAATTAATTCAAAATTTTTTCTATAAATATCCTAAATTTAAAATCATTTTTTACACATTCTCAATCTCTCATTCTCTCTCAAATATTCTAATTATCTCCTAAAGTGCTCAATTTTATTTTTTAATTTTGCAATTACAAATATCAAGTGGAAGTTTTCTAAAGTCACAACTTTCGGATACTTCTAAAATTTGGTATTGTCATTCCATCTTTTACTTTTATTTTTTAATTAGTGTATTATTTGTTGAATATTATATTTATTATTTTTGTGTATTTTGAATATTTATTAGTTTAATTTATAATATGGATAAATTAAGTGGTAGTAAAAAATGAATTGGTGGCGATTTCGGTAGAGGTATTTCAAGTACTAGATATACTCGTGTGCCTCCGGTACCAATTAGTCAATCTTTTGAGGATGAAATAGGTGTAGATGCTCACGATATGAATTATTTAGAAGCGCATAAAAATTATGGTATAGAAGAAAAGAAGAAGTAGACGCGGTTGATTTAGATGTAGATGATGAAAATATTGGTGAGATACCCGACGTCGAAAATGCTAATGTTAGATCTGAATCGGTTAATCTTTTTTCGCGTCCTTCCCGTGCCCTTGTAAGATCTCATAGAAGAACTAGTATTGCATGAGAATTTTTTTTGGAAATAGAAGGAGAAACTAAGATGCAATGCAAAATTAGTGAAATTGTATATAAGCATAAAATCGGAAGCAATAAAGGAGGTACGGGTTTGTTGATGATACATTTAAGAGAAAAACACGCGGTAGAGCTAAGTATTGCATAAGGTGGCGAGGCTGTTGGAGGGACAACACAAAGTAGATTGAACCCACCAACCGGTCAATAGTTAAGAATTATAATAAAATGAAGGACCGGGAAGAAATAGCGAAAATGATAGCTGTGGGTTGTTTGCCTTTCACTTTTGCTTCTCCAGATGCTTTTATTCATTATATTTAAGCAATTTATAATCCTATGTTTACAAGTATTCCCAGAAGTACTTGTCCGGCCGATATTTTTAGACTTTATGCACAATATGTTTATTATTTATCTGCATTATAAAAAAAAAATTTCATGTAGAATTTCTCTAACTTCTGATCTTGATCGTGCTGTTAACAAAAATGATTATTTAACAATTACTTGTCACTGGATAGATAGTAATTTTGTTATGCAAAAACCTATTCTAGCATTTTTGTATGATGTAAATCGTAGACACATCGGAAGATTTATTTTTGAATCTATTTCTAAAGTAGCAAAATATTATGGTATTGAGAGAAAAGTTTTATGTATAGCTTTTGATAATGCATCTAACAACAGGACTGCTGTTGAGTTGTTAAAAGTTGAACTTTCTCTGTCGTTACCCGAAATATTTCATGTTAAGTGTGCTTGTCATATATTTAATTTAATCATAAGAAATGGTCTTGAATTTTTTGAGCTTTCTATTGAAAAGGTCCAGCTTGCTGTTGGCTTTATTTAAGGAAATAATCAAAAAGCTAGAGTGAGAGAATTTAAAACCAAATGTGAAGAAAATGGACTTAGACCAATATTTATGCCCGAAGAATGTGATACTAGATGAAATACTACTTATACTTATTTAAACACTTGTCTTGCTTATAAAGTTCCTACTATAATAACTTTTAATCAATATTCTAGTTCTTTTCCTGAGTGTATGCTACATGATTCTGATTGGGCTGCAATTGCTAATCTTGTTAAATTTTTGAAAAAAATTTATATAGCTACGGTTAAATTTTTTGGTGCTTATTATCCTACTGTTTGTAATATTTTAGCTTATTTAGCCGACATTTCTTGTTTGCTTAACGAATAAGAATAAAGAAGGTTACAAAGAAGCTGTAACTGCTATGATTGCTAAATATAAGAAATATTTTTATCCATTTATCCCAATTTACTTGATTGGTGCTATAATAAATTCATGTATGAAATATAATACTATGACCGAGTTTAGTTCTATTATTTATAATTCTTTAGAGATAAAGCTTGAAGAAGAACCTTCTTTGTTTACGATTATGAGTGATACGAATAGTTACATGAAAATATTATATAACAATTATGCCGATTTACTTGATGAAGCCGTACCGGCAAATATCACTCCAGCTGTCGCTCCTCAATCTTCCGAGGAGCCATCATCTTCTAAAAGGAAGACACATAGTAGTTATCCTGATTACTTTTTTGATTTAAACGTTTGGTACAAGGTGCAGCCTTCATCAGACATAACACATTCTCTGGAAAAGCTTAAGTATTATCTTCGACAACCGATAGAGGATTGTAGAGTAAGGATCTGCACGCTGGATTGGTGGAACAATAATGAAAGACAATATCCTATGCTTTCAAGATTAGCTAGAGATATATTGAATGTTTCAATATCAACCGTTGCATCGGAAAGTGCTTTTAGTCAGGGACGACAACAACTTGGAGACAACCAACATTCATTGGGAAGCAATGCTATGAATATTCTAGTTTTTCTTAGAGATAGGATTAGAGCAGAACGAAAAAAATCAAGAAATGGAGGTGGAGCCGGTAGACGAACAAAATCTTGAAGAAATTATGACTTCAAGAGATAACTCAACACAATCAAGTTCAATGCATGGTTTTGCCCCCATTGATTTTGATTTTCTTATGGCAGTTCCCATTAATATTAACATGCATGAGTTGAAAAAAATAATGCAAAATTTGTAGATTTCTCAATCATTTAACTTATAAGTTTTGAATGATTTTGCAATCGATAAAAATATAAAATACAACATTCATTCACTCCTTACTTTTTTTTCATTTAAATTTAATGTCTAGTTTGAATTAAATACTTTTAATATATTACTATCAAAATTTACACTAAGTAATAAACATAACAAGCATATATACATATAATGAAAAAATAAAAATAATGTTAGCAAATATTACTTAGACAATTAGTATTGACATATAAAAATACTATAAGTTTATCTTCTATGTGTATATATTTTATATAGACTAAATTAGTATATATTCAATGTATGCATGTGTATATGTTTTCTAAAGTAGTACATATATAACGTATATGTAAACACATAATTTTTACCCTTCCCAAAATCAATTTTTACCTATTCACGCACCTCACCCTCACTAGCTGGACAGTGGGGGGTCATTTGGTGTGAGGTATAAGCCCCGCCCTTAGCTAAGTCCGATGAGAGACGACCAAATCCAGTTAGAAATTCTCTAGAAAAACAAAGGGTAACCAGCTGGTTTCCTTCCATTCACTGTTCACCGTTCATCCGATCTCACCCTCTGTGTGTGTGTTCGGCGGTGTATGTGTGCGTTGTCTTGTGTGTGTGTTTTTCTTCTGTGAGAGATGTGTCTGAGAGATGCCCGTGTGTGTGTATATTATTATTATGTGGGTGAAAGCAAAAGATGGCAGTGTATGTCTGTGGTGAGTGTTAGATGTGTACAGAGAGTGGGTGATGCACGTGTGTTTCCCGGTTGCCTACGTATCATGTTGTACATTAATCAAATCTTGCATAGTTCGGGATGCATGCACGAATACCATAGAATATAATTGTTTTTTTATGAACAACGAACAAGCAAAAGGAAAGACCCATAAAATATCTAGATTTTCATTAAAGATGTACCAAAATAGACTCCAAGACCAAGACAACCTTGATACTACTTACATAAAACTTACAGTACTCAAGACCAATAAGACAACATGCATAACACCAATAATAAAAACTACAATACTGACGCAAACTTGATAATGACCCAACAACACAGTTACAGAAAATCAAAGGACTCAAACTAAATAAAATATAGAAAAATGCCCCTCTAAACTGCTGCGCCATATGATGACCCTAGCTGATATGGACCTATCTATGAAGTTCTTGCTCTGCTACTCAAACTCTGTAACATATCCTGCAATGACCTTTGATATTTGGGAGGAAACTTCTGGCGCGCATCCCTACCTCTTGGAGAGTACACTTGAAAAGATATCTTTGGCGCCCAAGGCAATAGGTAAACCATTTATTAAAGTCATCAAAATGGAAGAAATGATAGAAGAAGGTATCAAAACCGGAAGAATTGTAAGCTTTTCTGCATTGAAGTCTACTATCTAAGCTATTCAGGCTGGTTCAGGAACTTTTGAAGGAAGGAAGAGGAAAAAAGATGTAGCTGTTGTTGGTCATAGACTAAGCTCCACCTAGTGCCTCGGGTCTTGATAACGAATATCCTTCGCGTACATGATACTTTGGGACATTCCCCAGATAAGATAATACAAATAACCTTGGGGTATGCCCCGTCCAAATGAGTACAATTGATCCAAATGCATAAAACAAAACCATTCAACAAACATTTTCAGCATTCAACAATCCACAAGTACTAATTTATTGCCTACCCAGCCTAATATTTGCCTATTCATTTTTGACCTAAAACATAATACTATCGATTTCGATCCGATGCAAAATTATTCCGAATCAAACATCCATTAATGAATCCAAATAAATCAATACTCGCCTTTTATCAAATTTCTAATTCCTGTCCCGAATTCCATCCTTAATCGATAATTAACTAATTTTGATATAAAATCAATTGATAAAGCCACGATAATTATAAAAGTTCAAATACACTTCAAAACACACCACCAATCACATCATCAACACGAGATAATAAAATGAGTAGAGTTGATAATTGGACCTTACAAAAATGGATTTTCATTGATATTAGTGAGTTAATGAAGCCCAAACTTGAAATCCTTGACTGGAAAACCTCAACAATGAACTAAATCCAGCTTGGTAGAAAAAAATTGCAACCCAAACAGACCACGAAGAATAATGAACAAATTGAGACACCAATCCAAGCACAGTACAAACACTAAATGGTTCAAAATTAAATTTGGGAAAAGAAAGCAGATGGCGCTGCTACTGTTCGCTCATTTCCTGATGGGTATTATCGAGGAACTGGAATCGACGGTGTTTGGATTTTGGTGGCTAAGACCAATGAGAGATGACTAAATTCGGTGAGAAATTTGCCGAAAAACAAAGGGTAACCAGTTGGTCTCCTTTCATTCACCGTTCACCCAATCTCACTGTATGTGTGTTTAGTGATGTGTGTGTACATTGTCTTGTGTGTTTTTTTTTCTTCTATTAGAGATGTGTCTGATAGATGCTCGTGTGTGTGTATATTATTATTGTGTGAGTGAAATTAAAAGATGGCAGTATAGTGCGTGTAAGTTATTGACCAGTGGAAAATGTGGGTATGGGTGTATGTCTATGGTGAGTGTTAAGTGTGTACAGAGAGTGGCTGGTGCACATATGTCTCTCTTTATTTTAGGGGAGAGTAGGTATACGAGAAGAATAAAAATATATATATATATAAAAACCCTCCTTTTTGAATTTTATCTCATGCACTGTATACTATCAGGGTTCGTTTGGTTGGGAACAAATTATATCAGGATAATTAATCTTGGAATTAATTATCCCGAGATTAGTTATCTCATCAACCAAACATGGGATAAAATAATCCCACAATTTATCCTGAGACTATTATAGCTTTACCTCACACCAAACGACTCCTCACTGTCTAGCTAGTGGGGGTGAGGTGCGTGAATAGGTATAAATTGAGTAGTGGTACTGTGTGTATTCTCCAGGCGGGCTCCTGAATTTTAATTTTTTCATTACCTTATTTTTCAGGTGGGCTCCTGACTTTCAATTCATCACCTTGTTCTTCAGGTGGGCTCCTGACTTTCAACTTCATCACCTTGTTCTCTAGGCGGGCTCCTGACTTGCAATTTCATCACCCTGTTCTTCAGGTGGGCTCTTGACTTTCAATTTCATCACCTTGTTCTTCAGGCGGGATCCTAACTTTTGATTTCATCACCTTGTTCTTCAAGCGGGCTCAAGACTTTTGATTTCATTACCTTGTTCTTCGGAAGGGCTCCTGACTTTCTATTTCATCACCCTGTTCTTCAGGCGGGCTTTGAATTTCTATTTCATTACCCTGTTCTTCAGGCAGGCTCCTGATTTCGATTACATCACCCTGTTCTTCAGATGGGCTCTTAATTTTGATTTCATCATCCTGTTCTTTACGCGGGCTTCTGACTTTCGATTTCATCACCCTGTTCTTCAAGCGGGTTTCTGATTTCAATTTCATCACTTGTTCTTCAAGTGGGCTCCTGAATTTTGATTTCATCACCCTGTTCTTCATGTGGGCTCCTGAATTTTAATTTTTTTACCCTATTCTCAAGGCAGACTCCTGAATTTTAATTTTTTCATCACCCTGTTCTTCAGGTGGGCTCCTGACTTTTAGTTTCATCACCCTATTCTTCTGACAGGCTCCTAACTTTTAATTTCATCACTTTGTTAACTTTCAACATCGTCACCCTATTCTCTAGGAAGGCTCTTGACTTTTTATTATTGACTTACAACTTCCGCACCCTGTTATCCAGGAGGGTTCTTGAAATCAAAGTCAAAACTAGACAAAAATTACCCCAAACAAAGATTATGATAGAGAAATATTCCATTTTTGAAAAATAAAATCCCATTTTTCAGGAGGATCCTAAGTAGGAAGTAATGCCTCATTATCGAGGAGGGTCCTGAACAAGAAGTAATGCCCTATTTTCCAGGAGGTAACTGAACAGAAAGTAATGCCTCATTTCTCAGGAGGGTCATAAATAAAAAGTAATGCCCCATTTTCTAGGAGGATCCTGAACAGAGTAATGCTCCATTTTCCAACAGGGTCCTGAACATAAAGTAATTCCCCATTTTGCAGGAAGGTCCTGAACAGAACATAATGCCCCATTTTCCAGGAGGGTCCTGAACAGAAAGTAATGCCTCATTTTCCAAGAGGATCTTGAACAGAAAGTAATGCCCCATTTTTCAGGAGGGTTCTGAACAGAAAGTAATATCCCATTTTGCAAGAGGGTACTGAATATAAAGTAATTTCCTATTTTTTAGGAGGGTCTGGAGTGCAATCGACTCTTGATTTTGGGTATCTCACCTATCCCAAATTGTATGGGATTCAAGTCACATGCAGTTTCAGGATTGACAAAGAGATAGACCATACTGAGTTGGAGAGTCGAGTGAGGCCCTGTTGAGGCTCCGGTCTAAGGCTCTGTCATTACATCAAAAACAAAAATTACAAGTTAAAGAATAACAGAAATTACAAAAGTCCTATCTATGCGGCTCCTCTGGACTCTTAACTTGAGTTTTTTATGCTTTCAAAATTAACAAAATATTTGATCTTTTTTAGAGTTGAATTTGAGAATAGATTCTTTCTCCATACAAAAATCTGGTGTAGGAGATAAACTCAAAAGTTGACCATGTTATGTTGGTGGTACTTCTGAATTCGAACCTGAATTTGAAAATCTTCATCCTATCCTTAAGGCAGACTTCTGACTTACAACTTCTTCACTTTGTTGCTTGACTTTTCAATTTCAAACATCAAAAAGATTTTTTTTGTTTCTATAGTAAGCATCCATAATTCAAAAATTTCAAAAAAGATTTTTCCTTCATAGGATCTTTTTATAAAAGAAAATCCAAAAATGGTAGAAATTTTTTGTATAACGAAAATACCAAAAAGATTTATCTTTCCTAGTTGTTTGCATGATTTTATGGTAAGTGTCAAATTGAAAACTCAAAAAGATTTTATTAATGTTTTTTTATAGTCTGTTTGTGGTCGTGTTTCTTAGGTTAAGGTTCAATTAGTTGTTTAATCTTTATTTGTCCAATCTGGATGAACTATGCATACCTAGTTCTCGTTCCTCGGGATGAGATACGTAGGCAACCCTCGGTGGGTCCGATAATCTTTTAATTTGATCGTTGTCTTAATCCAAGTTTAGATCCATTCTCTGCTTAGTCATGTATTATTAGTGGTCATAGCCAAATAGGTTGAGTTTTCTTAGCAGTTCCATTCAACGAATATGAATTATAGATGGTCTGTCCATGTTTCACGTGACACTTCTTCGTGTTAAAATTTTGAGGGTCGGGAATTCTCTTTCTCTTATTAAATCTTAAGTCTTAATTTTGTGTCCTGTTACATGATGGATCAGTCCATGCGGTCACTCGAGGGTTATAAGAGTGTTTCCTATAATGATCTGTACATGTTTTTAGGCGTTAATCGTTTTCTTGGCTTTAAGATGCTTAAGATTAAGATGTATGATGGACATGTAGATCCAGTGGCACATTTGAGACGTTATTGTAACCAACTAAGGGGTTTAGGAGGAAAATAAGAGTTCTCATGGCTTACTTCAGTGAGAGTCTTTCTAGTCTAGCTTCAAAATGGTTTGTTGATCAGGACATTGACTATTGGAATAGTTGGAATAACCTGGCTAATGAATTTATGCAACAGTTTCAATATAATGTGGAGTTGATTCCTGATGAGAAATCCCTCACTAATATGAAAAAGAAGAAGAGTACTGAAAGCTTCACGGAGTATGCTATAAGGTGACGTGAGCAGCCCGCTAGAGTAAAACCACCGATGAAAGAGAGTAAATTGGTGGAAGTCTTCATTCAGGCACAAGATTATACCTATTATCAACACTTGCTTCCATCAATGGGTAAACCATTTATTGAAGTCATCAAAATAGGAGAAATAATAGAAGATGGTATCAAAATCGGATGAATTGTAAGCTTTGCTGCATTGAAGGCTACTACCCAAGATATTTATGGTGGTTCAGGAACTGGATCGCAGGGTCAGTCGGTAACTTGTGGACCACCAACTCGGTGCTTAAACCAACATATCTTCATTAGACCATGCAAAAACTTCTTTATAATCAATTAATGCTTACATCATCCCTTCTTTTAATTGTGGTAAAACATGTACACTTATTTTTAGTTTCCCTAATTTCCCCTTGATCTCCAAGATTAATTGACTCAGTTTCATTCAAATTCGAATTTAATTTGGCTTCAAACTGTTGCAACTCTTTGCTTATTTCTTCCAATGCCTCCTCTTCATCATATTGCACCTCATGGTTCATTATATCTTGATTAGATTGGATTTTAAGATCAGGCTGAAAAATCCATATGTATGTCATATCACTAGAATCAACATAAAGAGCACTGTATAAAGAAAAGACAAATAAAACATATTAAAGACAAAAACAAAGGGACATTGCTTTTCATTATAAGGAAATATAGGAGGGTTTAGACATAAAAGATAATAAAAATATAAACAAGATAGATTCCAAATTATAACCTTGAAATAACCTGGATAACAGGAAGAAAAACAAAACAAACTACCAAAACTCTCTCTTGAGGGGGAAAGAAGTTACTTCCCAATTGCTGAGTTGGACATCAGGACCTATGAACTGCACAACTTCTTTACTGGTACCTTCTCCTACTATAACCATATCAGCTTCAACAAATAGGTTCTGAAAATCATCAACTAACTCAGCTTCTACCTCTTGTATGGGCTTGATAACACTGTTTTTGACAAATGACTCACTGAGTAGTGGCACTGGGTGAGGGAGTGACCATGTTTTCTTCTTTTTCAAAAACTCTTAGGCTTCTTCCTCGGTGACGGCTTTTCTGAGAGATGACTGGCCATTTACCATTGTTTTGGACTCCCTTAAACCAACACCAAACTATCTAAATTCGAGAAGGTCAACACAACCTCTATTAGATCTGGACGGGGCATAATACCCAAAAATGATGTCAGATTTTCCAACACTTTATTTTTCTCATGCTTTTCAGAGTAGTTGAACATGTCCCACCAATTGATCAACTTCTTGGGTACCTTGGAAACCATGAGGACTCTAGACCGTATGGACTGATCTATCCTATAACAACACACAAAAATTATGACTCAAGATTTGATAAGAGAAAGAGAATTCTCGACCCTTGAGATTTTTACACAAAGAAGTGTTATATGACACAGGGACAAACCAATCTATAACTCAAATTCGTTGAATGAAATTGCTAAGAAAACTAGGCCATTACTAGCATAACTTAGAGGTAGAATACTGGAAGCTTTCATAGTTGATGACCAAGAGAATAAAGATACGGGGGCCAAAATGGAGTCGTTGAGGGTTCAGTTATTAGGTTTGCTCACAATTGTGGAACGGTGCCAAAGAAATCTTTTCTTGTGTACTCTCTAACCGTGGTCATCTCTCACTGGATTTGCTCATGTGTGACTCACTGAATACACACACACGATCTTCTCTCAGACACATCTCTCATAGAATAAAAACACACATACAAGATAACTCACACACACACATCGCTGAACACACAAAGTGAGAATGGGTGAACGGTAAACGGAGGTAGACCGCCGGTTACCCTTTATTTTTCTGGAAAATTTCTCATTGGATTTGGTTGTCTCTCACCAGGCTTATCCACGAAAATACGACCATCATTGGATTTGGTTGCTCCCTTTTCCCAAAATTAATTTTGAACCATTTAGTGTTTGTACTGTGCTTAGATTGGTGTCTCAATTTGTTCGTCATTATTCGTGGTCTGTTTGGGTTGCAAATTTTTTATACCAAGTTGTATTTTGTTCATTGTTGAGGTTTTCCAGTCGAGGATTTTGAGTTCGGGATTCATTAACTCACTAATATCAATGAATATCCATTCTTGTGAGGTCCAATTCTCAACTCTACTCGTTTTATTATCTCAATGTGTTGATGATGTGATTGTTGGTGTATTTTAAAGTGTATTTGATATTTTTATAATTATCATGGCTTTATTGATTGATTTTATATCGAAATTAGTTAATTATCGATTAAGGATGGAATTCGAGGTGGGAATTGGAAATTTGATAAAAGGCGAGTATTGATTTATTTGGATTAATTGATAGATGTTTGATTCAGAATAATTGTGCATTGGATAGAACTCGATAGTATTATGTTTTACGTAAAAAATGAATAGGCAAATCTTAGGTTGGATAGGCAAAAAATTAGTACTTGTGGATTGTTGAATGCTGAAAATATTTGTTGAATGATTTTGTTTTATGCATTTGGATCAATTGTACTCATTTGGCCGGGGAATGCCTTGAGGTTATTTGTATTATATTATTCGAGGAATGCCCCGAAGTATCATGTATGCAAAGGATGTTCGTGATCAATACCCGAGTTACCTAGTGGAGGTTAGTCTAGGACTAGTTTAGAATAGAATTTATATTTCACATTTTTTTAGTTTTGGGATTGTATAATTTGGACTAGATATTATTTTTTAACTTGGATTGTTTAGTTGTTTGTTGTCTTGTTTATGTGTTTTGTTGGTTTATATATTCCATAGTGTCTACTAGCCGATACACTCTACGAAGCGACCATGGTCGAACCACGGAATCGAGAAATTCCTAACACCTTTCCCTCGGTTAACAGAACTCCTTAATCGAAATTTCTGTTCACAGATCAATTTTTTTTAGAGTCAAACCATTTTTAAAAAGGATTTTCAAAAGTGACTTAGCACACCCAGTTCATGCCAAGTGACGATTCTGAGTTTAAATGTGAAAAATCCTTTTTGAAATAAATTTTCATTTTATTGTCACTTAATAATAAAACCCTTTTGAAACTTAAATTAATATCTTTTTTGGTAAAAAAAAAGTGTGATAGTATATATGTTGTATGTATATTATTTCAAGTAGTATATATATATATATATATTTATTATATTGTACGTATATATGCGTATATATTTTCTATAGAATAAAGTAGTATATATTTAATGTATACATGTGTATGTTTTTTAAAGTAGTATATATATAATGTATATGTTGTATGTATATTGTTTCAAAAAGTATTTTAAGTAGTATATATATTATATTGTACATTTGTATGTATATATGTGTATATATTTGCTGTAGACTAAAGTAGTATATATTCCATGTACAAATGTGTATATGTTTTTCAAATTAGTATATTGTAACACCCGGCACTTTCGGGCTAAAGTTTGAACCGTCCTTTCTATGCGTATAGACCCAAACCCAATGATTCTTTGTTAATATATGTGTGATGATAAATCATATAGTGTGTGAATACCTTTAATAGTTAATTGAGGTCAAAAAAATCCCCAAACTCAAAGACGAGTTGAAAACTCTTCTATGGATTAAGTTTTGATGAACGTCTAAACTTGGGTCAAATTCCATCATCCATAAATTATTGTATATAAATATTTAGAGGGCCTATTATATATCAAATGAAAGGTCTTCGAGTCTTCTTTCCAACACAACTGGTTTCACATTAATCCGATATCAGAGTAGAAATTTATGCTCATTTTACTTCGAAGTGTCTGTCTACCAAAATGTGACGACGAGGCTGACGACCTATGAACTAGGTGACGGCCCATCAGCCCTAGTCGTCATCCTAGGGTAGTAATTGGTAAAATCTATCCCAAAAGTGACAGCCTAGGTGATGACCTATCACCTGAGTGACGGGTTATCAACCATGGTCGTCAACTAATGAAAAACTGCGATTTCTTTGATTTCCTTAGGGGTATTTTGGTCTTTTCCTCACCCTAAAACCTACCCCATGAATATAAATTGTATGCTAAGCATTGTAATCCATTTTGCTATTAGTTTTCCCAAAGTTCTCTCTTCACTCTCAAATACAAGATCAATCTAGGGTTTCCTCCAAGAACAAGAAATCAAGAAAAAAACAATCCTTAAGTCCAAGATTTCCAAGGAACAAATCAAGATTCGAGTTCTACTCTTTAAACTACGTAATCTAAGGTAAGCGGGGTTTTTCTAAACTACATGTGCATGGTGAAATCATTTTAATTATGTTTAAATGTTGTGAAATCATGAATTTACAAAAGGGTTTTGAATGTATATTTACAATTATGCATTGTTAATCCTTCTTGACAATAATATTTTGGTCTTGAGGCGTTACCCCTAAACTCGATTTTGTTGATATATATATATATATATAGATGTATATATATATATATATATATGTATGTATGCATGTGGTTTGATGTTTGGGATTTGAATTGAGAGCAAGAACAATTATAATCCCTCTCATGTTATAAACCTCCTTGTTTTTATATGTTATGAATTATTCAATCTCATACTGGGAAGCATGTTACAAATGTCTTTACTGCTATTTAAGACTTGATATTAATTATGAATTGAAGAGAGGGTGTTTCTTGTTTATATAAAGGAGAAATGATGATTTTAAAGAGTTGCATGGTTTGTCATAAAATACTTGACCACCACAGTTTGAAATACGTTTTGAAAATAAGAACTCTCTTGCATTGTTTGATTGATTTGGTGGTCTAAACATTGTTTTTCTTGAAAAGAGTTGTAACTTGATAATGTATGGCTAAGAAATATGACTTGCAAGTCCTGGTATGACGATACCAAACAGATGAATGGCATAGCAGATTCAGAACAGACTAAAGTACAAATTTTACTTAGATTTTTAGATTATGAATTCAAAAATATGCATGTTTATAAAAGGGTTAAAAATGGTCTTAAATAGAGTTAGATGGTTACCCTAAGAAAGTACGAGTTGAAAGACTCTATGCTAGAAACCGTGACTTGCCGACACGGGATTATGGTACCCTGCTTTGTGATCTTGTTTACCTTGATTCATGTCATCCCAAATTAGGACTATGGTTAGGAGCCCTACTTTGTGATCTTTTGCACTACCATAACATGTTGATTTGATTGGGGATTTTAGCACCTTCCTATGTGATCTTGCATGTCCCTCTTATAGATACTCCAATCCTTGCGGCAAACTTGGATTGGGAGATTGACCGCCAAGTCAAGGGAGGATTCTATATAGACTGTGGAATTATAGATTTTAGAGTGTACCATCTAGCTCAAAAGTAAAATAAAGAATGTTATTGCATCTATATAATTATTTTGAAGATCATTTGAAGTTGCCCATGTGTTTTAAATTATTTCTTGCATAATATTTTATGAAGTGCTCTCACTTATGTTGTATAAAAGTACATTATTTTGGATTTCTCTATGTACCAGTACAATTGTAACGCTCCAAATCTGATACTCGGAACACTACACGATGCTCATGATCCCGAAGGACCACAAGCTAACCCATGACTGATATCTGTAACTGGGCACTGCATAATATGCTGTATAAATGCAGAAAAAGGCTGAAAGTCCATAAGTTTCAAATATCTGATAAAATATAACATCTGAAAATACTGTATATCAATACCAAAACCAAACTGAAATAACTGTCTGAACATGCTATAGTCTGGAATCCTCTAAACTGTCTAAAAACTATGGAGTTGATGGGACCTGTACCCAACTAACTCCAGACTGCTGAAATAACAAAGTAATAAATTAGTTATGCTATCCTCAAATGATGAGGACCCACTGCTAGTCTGGCTGCTGAACGTCTGATCTACTAAGGATGCTCTGGAGATCATACTTCTGAACTATGGTATAAAACATCATAGCACAAATGTGTCAGTATGATTGAATGTACTGGTATGCAAGTGAGGTAGGCTGAATGCAAGGAGTTTATATACATGAACAATACTAACTGTCTGAATAACATAAACATGAGAATACATGTATGAATACGTGAATTGTAACTGAGATCATGACATCACTGAATCTGAATACTGATAACATAAGTTTTGGATAACTGATATACTATTATAATAACTATGTCTGACAATCTTTTTTCTGATGGAACTAGCTGAGTTTCATCCTGAACTGGGTGACTGTATCTGACAGTCCTGAATTCTGTAGAACTATCTGAGTTCTATTACTGAGATTGAGATGTAACTATGGGAAGTAGTCATCTAATTGACATGGCACAAATAAGATAATATAATTGAGTTGGGGTCCAATTTATAACCCCAATTAAAAGGGTGTCAATACCGCACCACGGGTAAGGACAAGCTGTGAGTAATCCCTCATCTAACAGGTACTCTAATGAAAATGGTAGGACCCTCATATAACAGGTTAAGCCACCTAATCTACCCTCAACTAGCAGGTTTGATGTCTTAACCTACGCTGGCTACGTAGTCCTGGAGCACAAGGATTGCTTCTAAGAATCATACCCTTTAATAACAGGTGAGTTCCCATCCTTAGGCTCACTCAGTACTGAATCCTACTCCCATTTGAATAGATACTGAACATGATTAACTGAACTGAAATATATTGTATTCATTAAGTTCCGTTGACTGACGGAACACTACTGATAATACTAAATTTCTGAGATTACTGAGTTTACTGAGTTTTCCTAAGTCACATGACTGACTGAGTTCTATGAATCATGGCTTGACTGAGAGTATCTGGAGAACATGACACTGGATCTAGGCACATAGCTAAATTATCAGGTACAAGTACCCCCAGGACTCGATAGCATGAAACTGACAAGACATGACACTTCTTGACACATGATCATAGTCAATAATTCATAGTACAATTATTGGGGATTTTCATGAAGTATTCGCATGTTATAAGCTTACACATGAATAGGAATGCATGTAAACATATTATAATCTCATAAGTCTAATCTCATGATCATTACGTCAATCCATTACAAATCATAATAATAATGTGAGAGTCATATCAAACATAAGGGAGAAACATGGATTCATCAATTTTGGTCACAAATGGGTCATAAGACATAATTCCTATTCTCTTAGGCATTTTATCAAACACCTTGCATGCATATCTTTAGGCTTAGGCATGAATATTGAAATGATACATCATGGTAATATTTTATACTTCCAATGCAAGAATTTCAACCACATACTAACATATTTTCATGATAGTCATTGAAGTTTTCAACTTGGAAATCAAGCAACAACATAAACATAGATATAATTCAATTCATACCATAAAATCCAAAGTTAATATTTCAAATAGGGTTTCTTGAGCTTTATGGGTGAAAGAAACCCATGAATCAACCCTTGACATAGCTGGGTGGATGATTTCTTGAAGATTGGTGGAGAAAATATTGAATTCTTGACTTGGAATTAAACGCCTAGGGTTTCTTGTTCTCGGGGATCGATCTTTGAGAGAAACCCTAATTTGGTATTGTGAATGACTAATAAAGTTATGAGCTCTGGTCTGGTATAATTCGGGGTTAAAACGGGTGGAAAAAAACCTAAATACCCTTTTAAAAATAGCTTAAAATCACTGATCAAAAGTGGCGATGGTTTGGGCGATGGTCCATCGCTGGCTCGACGGTCCATCGCTGGCTCGATGGTCCATCGCTAGTTTGACGGTCAGTCGGTCTATCCCGTTGTACTTAGCCAAAAACTGAACTTCCTGCCTCATCTACGATGGTTTGGGCAACGGTCCATCGCTAGCTCGACGGTCCATCGGTCTTGACCGTAGCACTTGGACAGAAGATGGATTCACTGCCTTAGTTGCGACGGCTTGGGCGACGTCGGCCTGACCGTCGCTTCTGGGCGGTTTCGACAGTTCTTTGTAAAATGTCCATAACTTCTTACTCCGATATCAAATTTGGACTAAATTAGTATCGTTGGAAAGCTATTTCAATTTTTCAAATTATAAAAAGTCGAAATTAGGAAAATTCTATCTGATTTAAATATTAATCATTTAGGAAGTCATAACTAACTCTTCTGGAGACTAGATTTGACTTAAAGAAAGTTTGGGGTATTGCAATAATTGTATTGACCCCCCCTATATTTTAGGATCCGAGGCACTGTCCTGGGGTCCCGTTAAGTAGTAGAGTTGTTTGGTCAGAAGTTTCCGCTGGTGAGCCTCCTTTATTTCAGAAGGCGTAGTTATGAGCTATTGTTATTTGATTTTATTTTGATTCATGGTCTGATTGGGGGCCTTGTCCCAATTTTGTTTTAGACATTTGTTGGGTTTTGTAATGTTAGAGATTTTGCAGATGGGTCATATGTTTTGAATATTAAGAATTTCTTTCCAAATTGTTCAAGTGTTATGAGATTGACCATGGTTCCGTTTTGTTATATTTTTCTGCAAATTCTTATATTGAATGAATATTGTGCATGATTACCAGGTATAGAAGAGCGCCCGAGCCTTCATGGTTTGGGATGCTCGTTACGGCCAGGGCCTCAGCTCAGGTCGGGACATATATATTTATATTGTATACATGTTGTATGTATATTGTTTCAATAAGTATTTTAAGTAGTATATATATTATATTACACACACACATATATATATTATACACACTCACTCACATACACACACACACACACACACATATATATATATATATATTATGGGATACACTTTTGTGACATGCTTCACCAATAAGCATAATAATAAGCAATATGAAAAGGGATTTTTTGTTGGGGTTTTAAGATGCGAATGAAAAATAATAAAAGGTACCTCTTAGATTACACCAAAAAGGTACCTTTAGATTTCACCTCTTCATCTTACTATTTCATTGTCTATAAATTCAGAGGTCTTGCCTCAAATTTTATAAATCAATCACACTGAAATTCAAAAATACTCTTCTTCTTCCCCCCATTTTTACAATATTGGCTTTTAAAATTCTATAAGAGCCATGTGATTTTCTCTGTTTGTGGAGTACGTCAGAGTTTTGTAATTTGCATTGCCGCTATTACAGAAATATTTTTCCGTTCTATCCTAAGAGGAAGTAACCCAAATCCTTGGAAATAATGAGTGGGTCATAATTTATTAAAGACACACAAGCAACTTGTGTGTTTGGCATACTTTTTTCTATTTCTTATACATTTCTAATCTAATATTTTGAACATGGAAAACCAAAAAACTTAAGAAATTATGTGAATTATTTATTTTGATATGGTGTTGGTATGTTATGAAGTGATCAACTGAAGCAAATTCAAAAAGTCTATTTGCAATCTCTAGAATGTCAACTTACGAGCGGGAAAAAGAATTGAATGGTATATGGTGACACTACTTTTATATTCAAAAATTAGTACGCAGGACTTTAACAATATAATAACATTTTGAAAAAAAAATTCAGCCCTATGATCACTTTTGAACAATTTGAACCTCTCAATTTCATTCGACTAATAATCAATAGGTTGAGTTTCTCATTCAGAAGATTCAATTTCAAACAACCAACAACAACTTCAATTGTTTAAATCGAAAACTTCAGTTATTGATGCAAAAATCTAATAATAATGGAGTATGAAATATTTAGGTCCATATAAACTTTGAACTAACAACTGACTCAAATATTAAAATAATATTTATAAATAAATCTTGCACGTCGAGGAACACCAGGAGGTAAAAGTAAAATTCATTACCCAACCAAAATAATATAAATTCCATGTTTTAACTTTAGGTAATGACTTGAATCATTTTAATTGCAAATAAGAATCAAGTTTAAAGTTCAATCTCAAACTTCAATACTACAAACACTTAGTAATGTGTTTGGCTCATTGAAATAATATCTATTAACGAAGGACAAAGGGAGAGCACTATACCCTTGTTATACATTTCAATTGTACATCTAAGAGATAGCAAAGTCTCTCTACAAAATATTTAATTCAAACTATTCGAATGAGACTTTATAATTAATAATGTCATGTTTTCAAATTTTATTAGTATTTTCTTTTAATTATTAATAACAATAATAATAACAATTTTTCTACTATTTGTGTTACTCAAGGGAGAGGGACGAGAAAATGCGAGATTCTTTTTTAAAAAGTACCACGTTTTGTGAGCAACTCAATTAAAGAGGAGCTCATTGATTGTTTAGCATCTAAGTACCATCTTCTGTTAGGGTTTTTGTTTAAAAATAAATTAGTAATTATAAGTAATTTAGTGAAGAGGTGTCTTTTTAATAAGATCTGTCTTTTAGATTGTAAGACCCCGCAAAGTCCTAAACATTACAGTCGTATATAGCATGCCAAAAGAGGTCCCAGACTTAGAAAAATTCAACGAAGTGTTAAGACTTAGAAGCAATTTCAGCCTTCGTAATTGGATGATCTCATTTTCGATCCTTACGACCTTAGAATGTCGATTTTTAAATTGTTTCATGATCATGGATCAGTATAGAAAAGATAAAACGTGCCTAAAAAGAGGGACAAGAGAAGATCTCCAAGAACACGATTATTATTTTTGCAAACTCTCACAACAAGCCAGTTGAAAATAAGTCATCAATAGATGGTAAAATAATTATAGGTTTTGAGAAGGAGAAAGAGTGGATAATTAGGAAGCTCACAGATGGATGAAATGAGATAGATATTTACATAGTCGGCATGCCAAGGGTTGAAAAAACTACTTCAGCTTACAGAATATATAATGATAAGTCTGTTGTTGGTCATTTCAACATTCATGCTTGGTGGACAATCGACCAGGAATGTAATATAAGAAAATTGTTGCAGAAAATTTTCAATCAAGTTATTTGTTTTAAAGAAAGAGCCAGAGAAGATACCATAGATGATGACATTCCTAATAAGCTATGGAAACAACTATTTGGTAAAAGGTACCTTATTATCTTATATGACTTGTGGGATACTTCAACATGGGATGAACTAACAAGACCTTTTCCTTCTGAATTTCATAAAGAAAGCAGAGTTATTTTAATAAGTTAGAAAAGGAAGTGGATTTGCATGGAAAATTTCACAATGATCCTCTTTATCTTTGATTGCTAATACCAGAATAAAGTTGGGAATTATTATAGAAAAGGGTATTCAAAAAAGTCCTAAAGATTTCAGTCCTATATAGCATGCCAAAAGAGGTCCCAGACTTAGAAAAATTCAGCTAAGTGTTTAGACTTAGAAGAATTTTTAGCCTTCGTAATTGGATGATATTATTTTTGATCCTTATGACCTTAGAATGTTGATTTTTAAATTGATTCATGATCAGGGATGAATATAGAAAAGATAAATCTTGTCCGAAAAGAAGTACAAGAGAAGATCTCCAAGAACACGATTATCAAATTTGCAAACTCTCACAACAAACCAGTTAAAAACAAGTCATCAATAGATGGTAAAATAATTGTAGGTTTTGAGGAGGAGAAAGAGTGGATGATTAGGAAGATATATGAAATGAGATAGATATTTACATAGTCGGCATCCTAGGGGTTGGAAAAACTACTTCAACTTATAGAGTATATAATGATAAGTCTGGTGTTGGTCATTTCAACATTCATGCTTGGTGCACAATCGACCAGGAAAGTAATACAAAAAATTTGTTGCAGAAAATTTTCAATCAAGTTATTTGTTTTAAAGAAAGAACCAGAGAGGATGCCATAGATAAAGACATTCCTAATAAGCTATGAAAACAACTATTTGGTAAGAGGTATCTTATTGTCTTGGATAACTTGTGGGATACTTCAATATGGGATGAACTAACAAGACCTTTTCCTTCTGAATTTCATAAAGGAAGTAGAATTATTTTAATAAGTCAAAAAAGGAAGTGGCTTTGCATGGAAAATTCCACAATGATCCTCTTTATCTTCAATTGCTAAGACCAGAAAAAAGTTGGAAATTATTAGAGAAAAGGGTATTTGGGAAAGTCCTAAACATTTCAGTCCTATATAGCATGCCAAAAGTGGCCCCAAACTTAGAAAAATTCAGCTAAGTATTTAAACTTAGAAGCATTTTTAGCCTTCGTAATTGGACGATCTTATTTTCTATCCTTATGACCTTAGAATATCAATTTTTAAATTAATTCATGATCAGGGATATCAATAGGCCATCTTGGGTGAGTTTCGAATTTTTCAGACATCATTTGAGGCATGTTTGGATGTCCAAAATAGTGCATCGACGCGATCAGGCTGCGATGCATAAGTAATTACATCGACACCATCAATGCGGTGTGTTGATAATTACATTGACACCATCGATACAGCGCTTCGGGTATCACATCACTGGGCATAGTTTTTCACTTTTGGATACGAGTTGTGCGGGCAATTAAGTTATTTTTCTCCCACATTAAACCCCCATAATATGAAATTCACAAAATTCACTCACTCATTCACAAAATCCTCTCAAGAAATAAACCCTAGTTCATCAAGCTCAAGATCAAGTTTCAATAAATCCCCAATAATCTTTACGAAATTAACAATCAAGATATGTTAGGTGTTCATCCTTGGGCTTTTTCCACCCTTAGAGTTCAAAAACCCTTTTCAAAACTTGAATTATAATTCCCATGTAATGAATTAAAGTTTGCTTATGTTTGTGTTGTTGTATGGGTTTCAAGTTCATGAAATTAAGTTAGCATGTGTGTTGAATTATGAATATCTCATGTTAAAACCCTTTAAATTTCAATATTAAGTTGTAGTCATGATGCTTATGTGTTGTTCTTTATCATATGTATTAATTATGCTCCCCAAGTGTTTGATAGAATGTTCATGTGAATAGAATTGTGTAATCATGACATTTTAGCATGTGTTCTCATTCATTTACAAGTTGATGAACTCCAAGTGTTTGACAAAATGTCTCAGTGGTTGAATTATGAACAATTGACTATTGCAAAGCTTTAAAGAATTTCTATGTCTTATTATTGATGCTATCGAGTCCTGGGGGTATTTATTACCCAAAATTTAGCTGCTTACTTAGTTGCAATAGTTATAGAATAGTCCAATCAAGGTCAAGAACAGTAGTACTCAGTTAGTTAATAGAACTCAGTGAACTCAGTCCAGTTCAATCAGTCAACACGATCAGTGTCAGTTCAGTTAAGCCTAGTACAGTTTAGTGATCAGTTTAGTGTCGATTCAGTTGGTAGTAGGATTCAGCATCGAGTGAACCTAGGGATAGGGGCATTCCTGCCAGTAGAGAGTTTGACCTTTATTAGCAGTCCCTGCATTACAGAACTATGTAGCGATCATAGGGCAAGTCATCCTCCTACTAGACTAGGGTTGACGCAATCACATACATACTTTATGACTCTTTCTGCCAGATTAGGGTTGGCCCAGCATTGTTAGTATCCCGTGGCAAGGTGCTAACACCCTTATAACTAGGGTCACAGGTTGGACCCCAAATCAGTCTATGTTAGGGTATGTTGGTTAGATAAACACTCCCACAATTATAGTTTGAGTCTCATTATTCAGTAAAGAACTCAGACTGGTCTACAGAACCATGTCTATCAGTTATCAGTTACTCAACTATCAAAATTTAGTACTCAATTTTAGTATAATTTCAGATACATGATATATAGCTATATGCGCAGTATCGCATGTTCAGTATGTTCAACAGTTATAGATATACATGTACACTCATCCAGTTACTTCATGATGTTCATTCAGTCAGTTATCATCTCATGCATATAAACCCATGTATATCAGCCTTACCTAACTTAGCATACCAGTATATTTCATGTACTGATGCATACTCTCTTTTGTGCTATGATATCTCATATCATAGGTTCGGATGCTCAGGTTCCTGACCGTACTTTGCAGCTTAGTCTATTAGTAGCAGATATAGTGGTCAGTCCTCATATTTTGAGGACAAAGTTTATTTATTTTAGTATTTCAGTAGTTTAGTAGTTAGGTCAGTCGGGGTTAGTTGGGGACTTGTCCCATCAACTCCATATTCAGACAGTTAGAGGTTTTTAGACTAGCACGATCAG
Organism: Capsicum annuum; assembly: GCF_002878395.1. Taxonomy (NCBI): domain Eukaryota; kingdom Viridiplantae; phylum Streptophyta; class Magnoliopsida; order Solanales; family Solanaceae; genus Capsicum; species Capsicum annuum. The sequence goes on from NC_061111.1 coordinate 182,733,216, forward strand.
TTATTTTAGTTTTCAGATACTGTTATCAGTTATACTCAGTATTATCATGAGTACTCAGTATTTGTTTTTAGTTTATGAACCTCACGACATTTTTGACCTAAATTCCTCATATATTTTCAGTATTATTATTCAGTGCTCACAACAGGTTCCAGTCATGGGTTAGCTTGTGATCCTCTGGGGTCGTAAACACTGTGTGACGTCCAGGGTGCAGACTTGGGGCGTTACATAAATGAAGAGGTGTCTCTTAGATAAAATGTCGTGTGTTTTATGAAATGGTATCTTTTAGCAAAAGGTTGTGTCCTTTCATCCTTTGGTTATCTTAATTTTGTTTAAATCGAACTTTGCAGATTTCAATCACAGTTTTTACAACATATTTTTATAACACTTTCCCAAAAACTTTTCTTCTTCCCCAAAAATCAAGTCCTGAATTCTTAATTTTCAGAAGAAAATCTCCACTATTTGCTTAGTGCAAGATTCAATAGGCTTGTCATATCCACTAAAACTATTTGCATATAATCCCATAATATTCTCGCAAAGGAGAGGGAGAAAATATCATTTTTATTAAAGTGTTTCACGCGTGTTTCAAGTATCAATTCCTTTGTTCATTGTTCAAATTGTCAAGTCTTCATTTTTGTATTCTTCTTCGTATATTTTATATGTGTTCATTGGACAAATTTTCTAACAATCTAAAAACGATATTTTGTTACAACGAAGAAATAGTTCTTGGTTGAGAAAAGAAAGTAAATTATTGTTCGTTATAGGGACCAACAGAGAAAATTTATGGGAACATAAATAGGTGGACTTGAAATATTATTTTTCATGAAGAGAATATATTTTTTTAAAGAAAAAACAAACTGCATAGATTTGACAGTGCCAACAGAGGCCGTATTTGATCAAGAAGTGAAGAAGCTTCAACCAGAGAAGTTTAAACCTATTGAGCATGTCACTCTTGAGCCTTTTGAAAGGGACTATGCTTGTGATGTTGGTGTCTATCGTGTTCCAAAGAAGCAAAAACCTGTTGCATAAAAAATTTATGCTCATGTTTTTTGGTAGTCCATGTTTTATAGGAGGTTTGTTCAGACACTCATTAACCTAGTGTTAGTACTATCATATCTATTATATTTCATAAAAGCATCGCGAAAAAACATGATATGGGCATTAGGAAATAGCTAAAGCAATCAAGAAGATTGAAAATTTGGATAAGTATTTCAAGTGGTATTATTGTATAAGGATGAGATCAAAGTGGGTTATGCATTGATTCAATTCACCGTCAATATTGACACATCCAAGGAAAATGTGGGAATAATTTCAAATTTGATACAGAAAGTTGTCAGATGAGTAGAGCACCGAATGGAGAAGAAATTCATGAAATTCAAGTTCTGTTTACTTTAACCACACTTATTATTAACTTATGAGTTTTTATTCTTTGTGATTTTTGTGTATTTATTTTCATAAATAGTAGGGTAGATGATATTGGTTATGATGTTCTAATGCTTGATAGTTTTAGAAATAATATTTTCTTATGTGATGATTGTGGATCATTATTCTTGCATAAAGATCATATGTGAAATTTTTCTTCAACTGGTTGGATGATATGAAAATTACACTGTTTACAAGTACTTGTGTGTACTTGAAAATATTAATAATAATAGTAAATAAATATGAAATCTTTAGAACATGAGTTGGTGAATTCAATTTTCACTATAATATGAAAAGATAACTGATATGTTTAAAATGTGGCGATATTTGAAATGAGATTAGAAGTTAATATTGGACTTAACATTATTTTATATATTTTTGAAGAACATAAACTTGAGATAGTTAGTCTACCTTCATCTTATAAATATTGGTGGGTATGTGATGTTGTATGATAATTTATCGATATGTTGATCGAAAGAAATCATAAGAGATTTCATTTGCACATTTTAATGGAGGATCTTGGAGAAATTGATACTATGTTGGGTATTAAGATTAACTAAAATAGTGGGGGTGACTATTGATTAATTTCATTACATTGAGAAAGTGCTAAATAAATTAATTAATCACTTAAACATAAAGAGGTCAATATATATCTCATTTGGTTCAGTATCGAGCTTACCGATAATAGTAATAAGTTTTAGCTTAACTTGTGTAAGCAAGTGCTATTGGAAGGGCCAATTTTAACGTCCCAATTTTCTGAATCGGAATACTATACGGTGCATATGACCCTGAGGGACCACAAGCTAACCCATGACTGATATTTGTACCTGTACACTGCATATATAACATAATAATGCGGAAAACATGAACATGTAGGCCATAAGGTTCAGCTAAATAAAGAATCTATCAACACATAATATCCATATGGGTGAAAGATACCTAACACAGCTGAAAACTGAATTAAATCTGAACATAAGTCTGAATACTGAATCTGAAAGCCTCTAAGTACTGTCTGAACAAGGAGTTGAAGGAACATGTCTAACTAATTCTGTAAACTGATAACTGGCTAAAATAATAATGAATAAATCAAATCATATTGTCCTCGAATGAAGAGGACTCACTGAATCTCTGCGACTGGAAATGCTACTGCTATTGCTGGTTTGGAGCTCGTGTCTATGAACCTATGGTGTAACATGAAAACAAAGTACCATAGTGCAAATATGTCAGTACAACTGGAGTACTGAGTATATGAGTGAGGTAGGCTAATGTAAAGGTTTTACATGCATGGATAATGCTAATTGACTGACTGATATGAACGTAAGAGTACAAACATACATACATAGTAACTGAGATGTAGATCACTTAGCCACAAACTCTACAACGTCTCTCTTCATCCCACTCCACCAATAGATCTTCCATAAGTTGCGGTACATCTTAGTGGCCCCTGGATGAATAGAGTATCGCGCACCATGCATTACTTTAAGAATTCGCTGCCTCAAGTCATCTACACCGGGAACACATAGATGACCCTGACAACGAAGAACACCATCTCCTCCTTGGGAGAAAACCTCTTCTTCCTGACTCTGAACTGACTCTTTTAGCTAGACAAGGCTAGGATCTCTGTCTTGTTTCTCTTTCAACTCGAAAACTAGTGATTCCTCTGAACTACTCTGAACACGTACACCACCATCTGAAGAGTCAACTAAGCGAATGCCTACTCTGGCAAACTGATGAATCTCCTGAGCTAATTTCTTCTTACTATCCTCAACATGGGAAACACTACCCATGAACAGTCTACTGAGTGCGTCGGCCACTACATTGGCTTTGCCAGGATGATAAAGGACACTCCTGTCATAATCCTTCAAGAGCTCTAACCACTTTCTCTAACAAAGATTGAGATCTTTATGGGAAAAAAAATACTGAAGGCTCTTATGATCTATGAAGACGTCTACATGAACACCGTATAGATAATGCCTCCAAATCTTTAAGGCAAAGACAACTGCTACTAACTCAAGGTCATGAGTAGGATAATTCTTCTCATGGGGCTTTAACTTTCTGGAGGCGTAGGCTATGAATCTACCATGCTGCATGAGGAGATAACCTAAACCTACTCTGGATGCATCACAATAAACTATAAATCCATCAGAACCATCGGGAAGTGCAAAAACTGGAGCTGAGGTAAATTGAGTCTTCAACTCCTGAAAACTCTTCTTGTAAGGTTCTGACCACTGAAACTTGACCTTCTTTTGAGTCAATTTGGGAATAAGAGATGCAATAGAAGAAAATCCCTGGACAAATCATCGGTAATAGCCAGCCAAACCCAAGAAACTCTTGATATCTGATAGAGAGATAGGGCGAGGCCAGTTTTTTACCGCTTTAGTTTTCTGATGATCTACTCTAATGCCATCACTGGGAACAATGTGGCCAAGGAATGCTACTGATCTTAGCCAAAATTCGCACTTACTAAACTTGGTAAACAACTGGTGATCCCTGAGAGTTTGAACAACAATTATGAGATGGTATGAATGATCACACTCTGTGTGAGAATAGACCAAAATATCATCTATGAAGACTATGATGAATATGTCCAAGTACTGCTTAAACACCCGGTTCATCAAGTCCATGAAAGCTGCAGGAGCATTGGTAAGACCAAAGGACATGACTAGAAATTCAAAGTGACCATACCGAGTATGAAAAGCTATCTTTGGAATGTCATATTCTCTAAATTTGAGCTGATGATAGCCTGATCTGAGGTCTATCTTGGAGAAATAACTGGCACTCTAAAGTTGGTCAAACAAGTCGTCTATCCTAGGCAGCGGATACCTGTTCTTGATCGTGACTTTGTTGAGCTGCTGGTAATAAATACACATTCTAAGAGAACTGTCTTTCTTGGGCATGAATAAGACTAGCGCACCCCATGGGAATACACTGGGCTTGATGAATCTCTTATCTAAGAGATCCTTCAACTGATCTTTCAGCTCCTTGAGTTTTGCTGGCGCCATTCTCTATGGCAAAATAGAAATAGGCTGAGTATCTGGGAGAAGGTCTATGCCAAAGTCTATTTCCCTTTCAGGAGAAATGCCTAAAAGATCTTCGGGAAAGACGTCTGAATATTCATTAACCGTTGGGACTGATTTGAGACTGGAAGATGCAGAACTAAAATCCTTATCATAATCGGGCAGTTCTTGTATACCCACTGAGCTATGATGGTTTTACCCACTGGGGTAGAGACTGAAAAGGGCTCTGCTAAAATTTCGGGACTGATTCTGAAATTGCCTACTATGTTTGGAGTGACAAAAGACAAAGATGCACCTGAGTCTAGCAAAGCATAAACATGAACATGGAAAATCTATAATGTACCAGTAATGACATCAAGAGAATTTTCTCGATCCTGTCGGGTCTGAAGAGCATAGAGTCTATTTAGGCGTTGCCCACTAGTAGCACTGGAAGTGGCACTATGCTGGTTCGGGCGACCAGACTGAGCTGTGGAACGGTTCTACTAAACCTGAGGGCCTGACTGATGACACTCCTTAATCCTGTTGCCTGGCTTACCACAACCAAAATAGATATCACTACCGGCTCTGCAAATACCCTTGTGGTTCTTACCACAAGTCTGACAAAGGGGGTTTGTTCGAGCACTGCTAACACTGCCCTGAGATTTAAAGCCTGGTGCTCTATCTCTGTTGCCGTCCCTGAACTTCGGCGCTGGGGCACTAGTGGAGGAAGGGGCTGGAACTTCGGACTTAGGATGAAACTGCGAATGATTTTCTCCCTCCGATTTGGGCTGAGCAAAACTGAAACTGCCTGCTCTTGCTCTTTTGTTTTAGCTCTCTTTGGTCTTAACCTTTTGCTCCTCTATCTGTTGAGCGTGGGTTATGAGCTTGGCTAAAGTCATATCACTGTTCAGCATCACAGACCTACACTCATTTACCACGCTATCATTCACCCCTAACACGAACTTGCTTATCTTAGCCCTATTATCTGCAACCATATGAGAGGCATATCTGGCTGTCTAAGTAAATCTAAGAGAGTTCTCTCTAACTGTCATATTTCCCTGCTTGAGATTGATGAACTCAAGAACTTTAGCCTCTCTCAGCTCTTGGGTAAAGAATCTGTCTAAGAAAGCCGTGACAAATTCTTCCCACTCAACAGGACCTACATCCTCTAACCTTTCTGCTAACCACTGCTTATACCATGTGTGAGCGACATCCTGTAATTGGTATGTAGCTAACTCAGCACTCTAAGAAGAAGTGACTCCCATGATATCAATGACCTTCTGGCTTGGTCAATAAATTCCTAAGGATACTTGTCTAGCTTAGACCTAAAAAAGGATGGAGGGTTCATTCGGGTAAAGTCTCGAATCCTAGATGCTGCTGAATTTGACACTGGGTTGGCCGAAATGACTGCTGGTCGTTCATTTTGGGCAGTTATAAACTGATCAAGAGCGGTAAATGCGGTCTTGAACTCCGTATGAGAAACATGTTCGCCCAAAGGATCTTCGGGATGAGGAGCTGGCTGATTTCTTCTCTTTAGAGGCATGTTTCTAAAATAAGAGAAAATTAGATTAGACTGAGAGACTAACTTGAAATTATGCTTACTAGCACGACATGAATACTGAAGAAAAAAAACAGTTCCTAAAACATCTCATAGCCTCCTGTACATAAATGTGGCGCGCAACACACCCATGTAAAAGACTCTACTAGATGCGGCTTTCATACTTCCTTGGACTCTATTGAACCTTAGGCTTTGATATCTAGTTTTTAACGCCCAATTTTCTAAATTAGAATGCTACACAATGCTCATGATCCCGAGGGTCCACAAGCTAACCCATGACTGATATCTGTACTTGTACACTACATATATAACGTAATAATGCAGAAAACATGAATATGTAGGCCATAAGGTTCAACTGAATAAAGAATCTGTCAACACATAATATCCATATGGGTGAAAGATACCCAACACAGCTGAAAACTGAATTAAATCTAAACATAAGTCTGAATACTGAATTTGAAAGCCTCTAAGTACTGTCTGAATAAGGAGTTGAAGGAACATGTCTCCAACTAACTCCGTAAATTGATAACTGGCTAAAATAATAATGAATAAATCAAATCATATTGTCCTCGAATAAAGAGGACTTACTGAATCTCTGCGACTGGAAATGCTACTGCTACTGCTGGTCTGGAGCTAGTGTCTCTAATCCTATGGTGTAACATGAAAAGAAAGAACCATAGCGCAAATGCATCAGTAGAGCTGGAGTACTGAGTATACAAGTAAGGTAGGCTAATGCAAAGGTTTTACATGCATGAATAATGCTAATTAACTAACTGATATGAACGCAAGAGTACAAATATACATATATAGTAACTGAGATTTTGAGTACGTGGTAGCTAAATCTGTATTATAATACATGAATGGAACTATAGTTCTGATAACATAAGCGACTGTGTCTGACAGTCCTAAATCTGGTAGAACTCCCTGAGTCCCGTGCTATAACTGAATTTGACTGTATCTAACAGTCCTGGTATACTGATATCTAAAGAACTATCTGAGTTCTTTTACTGAGACTGATACTAAAACTGTGGGAAGTACTTGTTTAACCGATATGCCTCATGTATACCATTAAGGCTAAGCTGGGGTCCAATCTCTACCCCGATTGGAGGGGTGTCAATACCGCGCCACTGGTAAGGACAGTTGTGATTGACCCTTATCTTGCAGGTTAAGCCACCTTATCAACCCTAATCTAACAGGATAAGATGTCTGAACCTATGCTGGCTACGTAGTTCTGGAACACAAGGATGATTGCTAAGAAACACACCCTAAACTGGTAGGTGAGTCCCCATCCTTGGGTTCACTCGGTGCTAACTTCTACTCCCATTTGAAAAGACTAAACATGATTCAACTGACTATACATGGAAAGATTAACTGACTTCCGTTGACTGATAGAGTAGTACTATTATCTGAGAGTTAATTGAGATCATGAGATTTTTGAGGTTTCCTGAGTCACATGACTGACTGAGTTCTATAGATTATAGCTTGAATGAGATTATCGTGACAACATGACATAGCTCTAGGCACACAGCTATGTTTTTTGGGTACGAATGCCCCTAATACTCGATAAAAGAAAACTGACACACATGACATGACTTGATCACAAGATTTGAGTCCACAATTCATAATATCATAAGTAGGGGATATCATATTTTATATAGTTACTCAACATCTTAAACATTGTAGGGAATGCATGGATATATTTCGTGTACATATTGTATATCTCCATTATCTTGCATACTTCATACCACCACCATAGCAACACATGAAAAGCATGGAATTCATATTGAAGTATATAGCTAACATGAACTTGTCATTTAGACATTATAGAACCATACAAACATGAATTTCTAGCATCCTAAGCATTTTATCAAACACCCTACATGCATTCTTTAAGGCATAGGTGGGTTTCATACTTGCACTATATTAAACCACCTAAAGTTCATGGTTTTCAATTAACAACTATATATATTCCATGAAAATACCTTTAGACATCACATTGAAACTTAAATAACATTCGTCAGCATGTACATACTCATATCACTACAAAAGTTTACAAAATAGTATTTAAAACATAGTTCTTGAGCTCTATGAACGGATTGGATCCATAGATGAACAGTACGCATACTTTAGTGATTGAATCTTCACAGAGATCTAATGTTTATTGAAGGTTCTTGAAGAATTCCTTAGGCTTGCCCTTGATTTTTCTTGACTAGGGTTTAACCCCTTTGGGAATGAATGTTCTTGTACCTGAGGAGATGATCTTGGGAGAAAACCCTAATCTTGTGGTTGAAAGTGTATAAAAGATCTTTTTGAGATATTTTAACTAAAGAGAATAGAAGATAGTACGTTCCTTGAGGGTTATAAGTCATGGGAAGTGAAGGGAAAAGACCAAAATACCCTTATGAAATAAATTCCCAGTTACTGAAAATAATAGCTGACGACATTTGTTACAAGGCGTCAAAAATGTGACAAGCCATCAAAAATGTCATCACACAAAAGTAGATACTGCCTAAGGCTGACGACATTTGTGACATGGCGTAAAAAATATGGTAAGCCGCCAAAAATGTCGTCACACAGAAGCTGGATTCTGCCTAAGGCTGATGACATTTGTGACATGGCATCAAAAATGTGGTAAGCCATCAAAAATTTCATCATACAACGGCTGACGACATTTGTGACATGGCGCCAAAAATGTGGTAAGTCGTAAAAAATATCGTCACACAGAAGCTGGATTCTGCCTAAGGCTGATGACATTTGTGGCATAGCATAAAAAATATGGTAATCTATCAAAAATGTCATCACACAGAAGCTGGATTCTGCCTAAGGCTGGCGACATTTGTGGCATGGCATCAAAAATGTGGTAAGCCGTCAAAAATGTCGTCACACAGAAGCTGGATACTGCCTAGGGCTGATGACCTTCATGATAGGATGTCACAAATATGGTAAGCTACCATGAATTTCATCACTTAGGAGCTGTTTTACGCCTAAGGCTGACGACCTTCGTGATAAGGTGTCACAAATGTGGTAAGCTACCACGAATGTCGTCACACTGTTTCCAGCCTGACATGCTGGAGTAAAATTGGAATAACTCTTTGCTCCGATATCGGATTTAGGAGAAATTGGTATCGTTGGAAAGATAATTGAATTACCTATATTTTGATAGGTCATGGGATCAAAAATTCCAAGTATAATGAGAGATATTATCGTTTGAAGTTGACTATACCAATATCCTTCACAAGAATTCAATCGGTAAGAAATGTTTTGATTCGTCTGATAGCTGGGAGTTATTTGAAGCCTTAATATACATATAAATTAATAATAAAACTATAAAATAACCATGATGTACTATGCATGAGCTTGGTACATGGCTCTAATATTGGTTTGGATTTTTTGGGGTATTACACCAATAGTCAAGTTCTTAGTTTTCTTTAGAAAATTAAAGAGTTACGAAACTCTAAGTTTCATATTATTTTATAAGGATATATCGATACAAGTTGATATCAAATATGTGAAATAAATAAATAAATAAATTTACCACATGATGGGTATTTATCTTGTGAGAAGGTATAATTTTTTTAAATCGAGAATTAAACTTGCTTTAGTGGAAACAAGGAAAGGCGTTCTGGTGGTTAAAGGATCTTTATTTAGAAAATCCATTTGACTTTGCAAAATATGCGCTCAATTTTGTAATGTCCAAGCCAATCTATCTCGAGCATATAAATATTACATAACGAGAATTCAAAATTTATAAATCCTTGACTATGTGAAAAAGTTAAATTCAGGATGGAGTTATAACTTCTATCACATTTGTGGAGTCAAATGAATTTGACAAATCTATTTACTAAACATATTAAAAGGAAGATGTTGAATACATCTTCAAGTGTGATTATATAAAACTCCTTAATTAGGTCCACCGTTAATGGCAACCCTACCCAGCACTGTGAAATGAATAGTTATGGGTTCAAAGGGTAACAACAAGTTATTGATACATGGATGTTTCAGTACTTAAGTAAAAGATATACTAGTTTTGGTTGTCATAGTTTGGAGGGTTGAGTTTTAAGACTCTTAATGAGGTTTAGTTCAAGGAACAAGTGTCTCAAATATGACAAAGACATTGAAAGAACTTCACCTAATGAACATAAAAGTGGTGCCGCTTTGATTGGAGTTGGAGTTGCTCTCATAAATGTTCACGAATTTTGCATAGCACATGCCCATAAAAGTGCTAAGCATGTTGAGTGTAAAGAAGGAATGAAATGTTTAAGTGTGTAGTGTCATCGATTTTATCACAAGGAATAACACATTCAAAGCTATTATGCTACATGAAATTTTGATTTTGTCTTTTGGCATTGTACTAACGTACTGTTCAAATAGAAAAAGACCTTACTGTATGCGTGAAAATGACTTGATTTTTGTATGCTAATTATATTTAAACAAGTTGGGGATTGTTGGATTTTTGTTTAAAAATAAATTAGTATTATAAATATTTTATTGAAGAAGTGTCTTTTTAATAAGATGTGTTTTTTATATGAAAAGGTGCCTCTTAGATAAATGGTAATGTATTTTATGAAATAGTATCGTTTAGTGAAAGGTTGTGTCCTTTCATCCTCTGATTACTTTTATTCTATTTAATCCAATTTTACAGCTTTCAATCATAATTTTAGAACGCATTTTTACAGAGCTTTCTCCAAAGCTTTTCTTCTTCCCCAAAATATCATATCCTAACTTCTTCCTTTTCAGAAGAATTTCTTCACTCTTTGCTTAGTGCAGGATTCAACAGACTTGTCATATCTACTAAACCTATTTGCATATAATCCCATAGCAATCTCGCAGAGGAGAGGAGCAAATATCATTTTAGGAAAATGTTTCACGCGTGTTTCAAGCGTCAAATCCTTTGTTCATTGTTCATATTGTCATGTCCATATTTATGTATTATTCTTTATATATTTTATATGTGTTCATTGAACATATTTTTCGATATCTTATGGGTGCAACTTAATCATAGAGGACCCCATTGATTGCTTAGCATGCTTTCATCCATTTTTGTTTAATCCTTTTTACCATAAAAATATGTCTCAAATTTGGCCACAATAGTAAAAAGACTCATTCACACTATAAACTAATTTCTTTTTTGACATTTTTATCCCTTTCATCCTAAATTTTAAATTATATGATTATTTATTTATTTCTATTACCTAATGCATTAAAAACTATCCCAATACATGAGTTTTGAGACTTGATAGTTTGCAGTTCTTGAAGAATTTAGGGAAGAAGAAGAGAGCACATGAGAGAAAAAGAATTAGAAAATTATTCTCATTGAATTACTTTTTGTACAAGGATACAAATATATTATATATATATATATATATATATATATATATATATATATATATACACTAACTAATCAGTTAAGAAGTTAACAAATAGTCACATTCAATAACTAACTAATTGCCTTTTTAACTAACTAGTTGCACAAGGACTAAACTACCTTTTTCCTTGACACTCCCCCTCAAGCTTAGTAGATGCAAAAATTAAGAAATCAAAACTTGGAGAATAAATTTTCATGTTGAGCTTTGTTCAATCCTTTATTTGTTTAAATTAGCTCATTGATCTCTTATGTAGATATACAGAAACACCCTGGGTTTTGAAACCTTAGAAAATTTCCTGGATTTCTAGTTTCTGGTCAAGATATGTCTAGGGGGGTACAAGTTGTATGCTGGATGCGTTTGGTAAGGTTTGGTCGTACACTAACAAATGATGGTTGATGGGTTGGATTGGATTCTGGAATAGATATGAGTTAAGGGTACTAGTTGAATCTTTTGATACGGTTTTGCTTGCATGGTCGTATGTTAAATAATGTGGGGGTCTAAGGGAGGTCTAGGATATGTTTGGTGGGTACCACTTATATTGAAGGGTATGATTGGTATGGTTGAGTCGTACCTACCTACGAAGATTTTATGCAGTTAAGTTGGGGGTAATCTGGATATTTCTCCACTTAACCACTTAAGGGACCATGACTTATTTACCCTATTATTTCAATCTAAATCACTTAGAAACACACTCTAATTCTCTCTAAGACTCTTGTGTCAAGGAAGGCTAGGGTTTCATCTAGAGGAGCAATTTGAGGCTTATTCGTGTGATTTCTCTCCACTATCTTCATAATCTAAGTCTAGATACTCATCTCTCATTGTTCGATCCAACTAAAGGCATGTTTTATACAATGTTTTCATGAAATGATTATTATATAGTTTGGGGGTTTTCAAATGTATGTTGGGGTTTTGGTATTAAATGCTTGGTTATGGCTTTCCCATGTTTTAATTATGTTTTTACATGCTTTAATGGTGGTTTGGACAATTGGTTGCATAGGAATGGTTGATTGATTAGTGGAACTGGTTTTGGAAATACTATGCCCCCAATATGTTTGATAAAATGCCTATGATAATGCTTTTACTGTACTATTGGACTTTTTATGGAACTATTGCATGGTATGGCTTGGTAATGGAATCCTAAATGGAATAAATAGTTTAAATGGTTTGGAATGGTTTGGTAGTCATGTTTATGGTTAATTAAACTTCCTTGAAGGTTTAAATAAAATCCGCCAAGTATACATGATAATAAACAACTTGTGGGGTACATGGGATGCCACAAGCAAACTTAATAATGGAACACTTGTGGGGTACATGGGAATCCTCCAAGTTAACTTATTAATGTAATCTATGGGTACGCGGAATCCCTTTACATAAAAAGGTTGGCTAAGGAAATTTTTTGCAAGCTATAGTCGGTATGATGATACCACTTGGTTAATAATAATGGTTTGGTTGGATGGTAATGGTTTAAATTGGGCAATAATGATGGGGAGTGATACCTAATCGTAAAGGTGAGAGTCCAATGGACAAACACTGGAAACTCATGTTTACCGACATGAGGGTTGGTTATAGCGATCATATATGATACTATGAGGTACATAGGAATCCTCGTAGTACACTGTATATAGGTATCATGGAGAGCGAAGGGTACTCAGGAATCTCTTACTCTTATGGTATATCAGGTTTGTGCAACTACACGCATTGGGGCCCATTCAGGGGGTTACACTAGATCCATATAGCTCGTGGGTGGTTCTAGGATGGTTAAGCTACACATACCCAGGTTAATGATTTTAAATGTATGCTAAAGCCAGTTTCTTTTCCCGATATGGTTATATATATATATATATATGTATGGTTTTTATGCATATGGTTGGTTTACTTGGTTTTACTGGATGACATTATTTTATCCTTATCCTAAGTACTTGCTAGAGTTCACCCGCTAACCCATTCTCGGGCTGCTGTATCCCTACGCAATATAGGAATCGACCATTCTACTCTTCCTGCTTAGTGATTAGATTCAGGATCAGCTATTGGATTGAAGTGGTGAGCTTTCATATTTTGGAAGGCTCCATTTCATATCATGGATTTCTTTACATACTTTGGTTATTTTTTGGATACTGGTTTTGGCTATGGTTTGGGGCATGTCCCAATCGGATATTATTTTTCTTTTGGTTAGAGGCTTGTGTGACTACTATGGGTTAGAATAGATGGGATCGATATTGGCTTTATCCTTAGTATTAACGTTGGTACTGAGGCCGATACTCTTGAATTGGATTTATGATGGTTCCATCCTCTTATATTATATCATGGACAAGAATTGGTTATTGGTTTAGTCGTTGGCTTGTGGTCTTGGTTCGGTAATGGTTATTGGTTGGGTAATGGATAGGTGGACTTATTTGGGTTGGTTACGATTATATACCTATCCCAGAGTCTTAGGTCATGCTTACATGTTATTTTGTTATATATTTGAAATTCTTTTGACTCAGGGTATGCGAATTGGATGGTTGGGTTGGGTTGGGTATCGGGGGTGGTCTCCGGTCCTGGTTGGACTTGGGATTCCCATTAAGACAAGGCCTTAGGTCAGGTCATATCATATACTTTGTCTTGATCATACCCTTTTGAATTTTTTTCTCACAAAATGGCGGTCTATTTCTATATGTTTTGTTCTTTCATGGAACACTAAATTTGCAGCTATTTGTATAGCTGATTTGTTGTCTGTATAAACTTAAATTGGTATAGTTAGCTTGAGTCCTAGTTCTTCAAATAGACTAAGTATCCAGAAAAGATCAACAGTAGTAGAAGCAAGGCTTATCTACTCGGCCTCTATCGAGCTTCTGGAAACTGTACTTTGTTTCTTTGATTTTCAAGAAATCAAGGAGTTTCTTAGTTTAACTAAGAAACTTGTTACTGATTTTTGTGAGTTTGGGAAGGCTGCCCAGTCAACGTCACAATGGGCTAGAACTTGTTTTTGATTGTTACTTGATAGCAATACACCTTGTCTAGACTAATTTTTCACATATATTACTATTTTTATAAGCCTCTAGATGTGATCTCTTTGGTTGACGTAGAAATTGGCTTAGTGTTTTAATACTAAAGCTATGTCAGGCTTGGTAAGAGTTAAGTATAACAGTTTTCCTGTAACTCTTTGATAGACTCCAATATCACTTAATGGATCATTCTCCCCCTTACTAAAATTGCTTGTATGATCATCAAACTCCATTGTTGTCAACTTGAAATTTGCTTCGAAAGGCGTGGCTATTCGTTTTACTGCTCCTAATCCCAATTTAGAGATTAATTTCAGTGTCTATTTTCTTTTTTGCATTAAAATCCCTTCTTTGGACTTGGAAAACTCAATTCTAAGGAAGTATCTCAACTCTCCATGATCTTTCATCTTGAAAGCTTGATGTAGTGCAGCTTTGGTTTCCTTTATCAATTTTAAGCTACTTTCAGTAATCAACATACTATCCACATAAACGAGGATACTTATTAGATCATTTCAAGCCTTTCTTGTGAAGAGTGAGTGATCATATTGAGACTAAGTAAATACTAGATGTACAACAACTTCTAAAAGCTTTGAATCCCATTATCTTGGGGCTTGTTTTAGACCATACAAGGATTTCAAAAGTCTGCAAACTGGTTTGTTCTCCCCCTTTCTTTAAAACCCATATGGTAGTTCCATATATATTTCATTAGGGACATCACTTTGTAGGAAGGCGTTGTATATATCGATTTGATGTATATGCCAATGTTTGATGGATGCAAGTGTTGATTTTTTTTTGAAAAAACAAGGCATCTGCAACTAATTTTTAGGAGAGCACTTGAAGTGGATGGTGGATCTCGAACCTTTGCATATTTCTTGGACTCCATTATGGACTGAATATCAACACTTGCATGAGCCTGATATGCACTAGAATTAGAACCTCCACCCTTCTTTTTAAACCTTTCATTTGAACAACCTATAATCTTGTAAAAAATTTCCTTGATATGCCCTTTCATCTTAAGCAAGTATTCCCGTCTATCCAAAATTTTTTGTGAAAATCAAAGTCATGGACGTGATTGATTTTATAACAATGATTTACCTCTTTTTATTGTTAGCCTCCTAAGTCTATATTTTAATAATGACACACTAACAAGTGTATCTCTGCATAACACTAAGACTATTAATAGTGAAAAGATAAAGAATGCCGGCTCCAGAAATAGAAGGACATTAAGAATGGAAGGACATCTATAGTATCCAAGTAAAATCATTCAATGAGAACAAATGGAAGAAAAATATAAGGCCCAAATGTCACGGAGAATCAAATCAAGATATTGGAGGATATGGAAGATCACGGTATGGCAAGCAGATCAATTAAATATCACAAAAATAAAATAAGGGACGCAATCCTAAGATCAAGGCATACCATATCAACTAGGAAGAGAAGATCGGGAGTACATTTGGAAAGGAATCAATCTCTACAAAACCAAGAAGAAAAAAAGACCACGTACATATCTAATATGGACGTGATCCAAAGACATATATAGATATATCTAATGTGGACATATCATACTACTACATTCCTCAATCAAGGAATCAATTTACATCCTTGATGGAGAAGAAATCTCTTGGGTTTCCTTATAAAGAGTAGCAGCCAAAGACTATATAAGATGAAGACCGGAGTCAGACACTTTTCATGCAACTTTAAGAAAAAAACTGAAAGTGTCTCAATCTTAGTCTCACAAGGCTTTGTAACTTTAGTTTACAATTGTTATATAAAGAGTGGGATTGAGCCAACTTTATAACATCAACTGAAGTTGTGTCACAAGATCTGAAGAGCAAAATAAGTCTTCAGAACTTGTTTCCTATCATTGTACTCTAGCCAAACATTCAACGATCTAAGAAAACTTTGAAACCTAAGGGGACTGGATATAGGCACCACATTGGTGTTTCAAACTAGGATAAATCTTTGTGTTATTACTTTATGTTTTTTTATTTACTTACTTAACTGTTCTAAATTTAATCTATTTGTGAAGTGTTCTGATCTGCAGGAGAGTCGACTATGAAGAGTCAGTAGTTGACTCATAGAAGAAAATTTCAATTCACCCCATCTTGAATTTCAATTGGTATCAGAGTAGGTCTCACCAACTGCATTGCTTAATCGCAAGTGAGCAAAGATCAGATGGACAATTATCAAATTCCTGGTGCTCTTCTCCAGGATGGTCATTGCTCCATAAGACCACCATACTTTAATGGGCAACATTACTCTTACTGGAAAAACAAGTTCAGAATTTTTGTCTAATCAAATGACTTCTAAGCCTGGGTTGTCATCAGGAAGGTTCCAAAGCCCATTTCGAGACTTAAAGAGAAATCAAAGGACAAAGACAAGGAATATAGAAGTATTGACTTAGAATACCTTGGAAGCCTTGAGGTCACTAAAGAACAACAAAAGGTAATCCGAACTATCACACATGCTGTAAGTTTGCTTTTGTGTGCAGTTAGCGGAGAAGAATACAATAAGATATCAATGTGTGAAACCACAAAAAAATGTGGGACAAATTGGAGGTAACCTATGAAGGAACCAACAAAGTCAAGAAGTCAAAAATTGTTGCCCTGGTCAATGAATACGAGCTATTCAAAATGGAAGAAAATGAGGACTTTGAAATAATGTTTTTCAGATTCAGCAAAATCGTGTGTGAATTGAAATCACTGGGGATGATCTATCCACACAGCCTACAAGTACAGAAGCTGATCCACAGTCTCCCAATCACTTGGAAAACCATGGGTGCCGTTCTGGAAGATGGAAATCTTTACAACATGACATACGATGAATTACGAGGTAACCTTATTACATATAAGAAAAATTATATCAACAGGTTTCACAAGGATGAAAAGAATAAACTAGTAGCCTTCAACGTTGCTCCAAGCGGAGAGGAGGACCTTTTGGAAGATATTTATAGCTAAGGAATACCCTTATCAACTGTGGGGTAAGACAAATCATAAGACAGAGACAATAAAGATCCCAAGGAGGCAAAAACAACGACTCCACCAAAAATTATGATCTTTATCACTACTGCAGAAGGCTAGGACATTTCAAACAAAACTTTCGAGAATTGGGATGATGAATATCTAGAAAAAATCAATTTTTTTTAGCCTGGAGCTATGAAGATGAAACTAAAGAAGATATAGAGTTTGCCAATATGTGCTTTATGGCCAAAGGTGAACCTAGTAAGGAGCAGGTCCGTAAGAGATATAAAAAGGGAATGTAGGTCATTGACAACAGATGTTCTAGACATATGACCAGAAAGAAGGAGAACTTTTTCTCCCTAAAGATAATAGATAGGGGATCAATTGGATTCGATGACAATGCCAGAGGCAATGTCATTGGAGTCGGCTCAGTGAGACTCAGTTCATAGTGCGAATTCACCATATTATACCTAGTAGAAGGTCTCAAACATAACCTACTCAGCATCAGTCAACTATGTGAATACATTGATAATATTTATGTAATTTTTCCACCTTAACATGCCTTACTGCGCAAGCTAATAATACTTAGTTGAGGCACATGAAGCTTGGGCATACTAGTATGCACATTATTGAGAAATTGTATTGAGTTTATTTGGTGAAAGGTCGGTCAAAACTCAAGTTTGAAAAAGATAACATCTGTGATGCTTGCCAATTGGGTAAATAGACTCGAACATCTTTCAAAGTTAAAGAAATTGTCTCTACTACCAAGCCTCTCCAAGCAATCCACATGGATTTGTTTTTTCCCACCAAGACCACAAGCATTGGTGGAAAAAGATATGTTTTTGTCGTAGTTGAAGATTACTCATGATTTACTTGGGTTATGTCTCTTTCACATAAACACTAAGCTTTCACAAACTTTGAGATTTTTTATAGAAAAGTATAGAGTGAAGCTGGAAACCTCATCACTTACGTTCACAGTTATCATGGAGGAGAATTTAAAAACAAGGCATTTGAGGATTGTTGTGCTCGAAATGGATACTCTCAAAACTTCTCTTCACCACGGTCTCCTCAACAAATTAGTTTATTAGAGTAAAAGAACTAATCCCTCCAGGAAACAGCCAGTACAATACTGTTAGAACATAATCTCCCAGATTACTTTTGGGTAGAAAGTAGTTAGTACAACGTGTCATATCATCAACAGGTGTCTGATCAGACCTATTTTAAAGAAAACACCTTATAAACTCTGGAGAGGAAAGAATCCCAACATTGGCTACTTCCATCCCTTTGGCTGCAAATGTTTTATTCACAACAATGGTAAAAATACCTTAGGAAAATTTAATCCATGAAGTGACAAGGGTATTTTCCTTAGGTACTCTCCCATTAATCGTGCTTACTGGGCTTTTAATAAAAGAACTCTGTTTGTTGAGGAATCTATAAACATTGATTTTGATGAATCTAACCACCTCCCTATGAGTATAAGTGTTGATGAAGAACAGGTGAGTAATATACAAACTGGAGAATATCATAACACAACTCCATAACCTTCACAAGACAAGTCGACTACACCCTCGACAGAGTTGACTCCCATAGAAGAAATAGTGAAATTGAATATTCCAAGAGAATAGAAGTATGATGCTAGCCATCAAAATGAACTCATCATCAAAAATCCAGAAGATAGAGTGCAAACCAGAGTATCATTAAGGAGACAATAATCCATTGCCCTTGTGTCCCCAATCGAACCAAAAAACCCGATGAAGCTCTTAACGATGAATCATGGGTTGAAGCTACGAAGGAAGAACTGGACCAATTTGAAAAAAATTAATTTTGGACTCTAGTTGAACGACTAAGAAACTTCTCAGTAATTGGAACCAGATGGGTCTACAGAAATAAATTAATTATAGAAGGTAAAGTTATTAGAAATAAAGCCAGACTCGTAGCTCAAGGCTACTCTCAGTGGAAGGTATTGACTATAACGAGACCTTTGCCCCTGTGGCATGGTTATAGTCAATACAAATTTTATTATGTTTTGCTGTGTTCAAATGTTTTAAATTATATCAAATGGGTGTAAAAAGTTTTTTTTTTAAATGGTTTTATTCACGAGGAAGTCTTTGTAAAACAACACCCCAAATTTGAAGATCCTTCATTTCCAAATCTTTTTTTCAAGAGATCAAAAACACTCTACGACATCAAACAAACTCCAAAATCTTAGTATGAGAGACTGAGTACTTTTCTACTAAATAATACTTTTCAAAGGGGTAAAATTGACACAACTTTGTTCATTCAAAATCTTTATTTAAATCTTATCGTTGTGAAAATTTACGTTGATGATATCATTTTTGGTAGTTCAACATCTCAATGTGCGAGAATTTTGCTAACTTGATGAGAGGAGAATTCAAAATGAGTCTTATGGGCGAGCTCACATTCTTTCTAGGACTACAAATGAAACGAAATCCCAAGGGCACATTCATCAGTCAAGCCAAACACACAAATGAATTTATCTAAAAATCTGGCATAGAAAAGGGAAAGGCCTATGGAACACCCATGAGCCCATCCACAAACATTGATTCAGACTTGGCTAGAAAAGACATTGATGAAAAAATGTACTGGGGGATGATCAAATCTCTAATCTACTTGACTGTAAGTTGGCCAGATATTATGTTTAGTGTGTGTAACTATACCAGATTCCAGTCGACTTTCAAGAAGTTTCATCTCATTGCTGCCAAATGAGTCATCCGATATCTAATAGGACCTCAAGACCTTGGTGTATGGTATCCCTACTCCTCATACTTAGATTTAGTCGGATACTCAAATGATGATTTTGCAAAAGACAAGAGTGACAGGAAGAGTACCAGAAGAACATGTCAAATTTTTGGTGATTCCCTTTTCTCATGGCATATCAAGAAACAAACTTCTGTTGCTCTTTTAACCACTGAAGCTGAATACATAACCGTCAGAAGTTGTGGTACTCAAATCTTATGGATTGTACATCAGTTTCTTAACTTTGACTTATCTTTTAAATCTGTTCCTATTATGTGTGATAACACTTATGCCATCAATCTATCTAAGTATATTGTGCATCACTCTAGAGCTAAACATGTTGATATCAAGCATCATTTCATTCAAGACCATGTAGAGATGGTGATTTTTCCTTACATTTTGTTGACTCCAAAAATAAACTAGCAGATATTTTTACAAAACCCATGCTAGAAGACGGATTTTGCTCTCTTAAAAAAAGGATTGGTATTCTTAGCACTAATGATCTTTCAAAAAACTTTTTGCTTTTTTTTGTGTGCATTCTCTGTCTGTATATTACATACGTATTGTTTTATTTTTGATTATGTCAAAGACGGAGAAAGCTGGAACATCAGAGTAGCCTACCATACAGGGGGAGCATAGCAAGTTTATATGTTAGCTAATACTTATACAAGTCAGGGGGAGAAAGATGACAGACAAGAAAGTCAACTGATGTTTACTTTTGTTGTCATTATAAAAAGGGGGAGATTGTTAGCCTCCTAAGTTTATGTTTTAATAATGTCACACTAACAAATGTATCTTTGTTGAACACTTAGACTGCTAATAGTTGAAAGATAAAGAAAGTCAGCTCCAAAAATAGAAGAACATCAAGAATGGATGGACATCCATGGTATTTAAGTAAAATTAATCACTATGAGAGAAAATGGAAGGAGAATCTTAGCCCCAAATGTCATGGAAAACAAAGTCAAGATATTAGAGGATAAAGAAGATCACGACATATCAAGTAGATCAATCAAATATCACAGAAATAGAAGAAGGATCACAATCCCAAAATCAATGCAGACCACATCAATCAGGAAGAGAAGATCACTTGTATATTTAGAAAGGAATCAATCTATACAATACCAAAAAGAATAAAATATCATAGACATATCTAATATGGTCGGGATCTAAAGCCATATATGAACATATCTGCTATGGACATATCATACTGCTACATTCATCCACCAAGAAATCAATTTATATCCTTGATTAAGAAGAAATATCTTAGGTTTCCTTATGAAGAGTAGTAGCCTAAGACTATAAAATATGAAGACCGAAGACAGACACTTTTCACGCCACTTCAAGTAGAAAATTGAAAGTGTCTCAATCTTAGTCTCACAAGGCTTTGTAACATTAGTTTACAATTTTTATATAAAGAGTAGGATTGAGTCAATTTTGTAACATCAACTGAAGATATATCACAAGATCTGACGAGCAAAATAAGTCTTTAGAACTTGTTTTCTATCATTGTACTTGAGCCAAACATTTAATGATCTGAGAAAACATTAAAACCCGAGGGGACTAGACGTAGGCACCACATTGGTGTTCCAAACCAGGATAAATCTTTGTTTTAGTACTTTACATTTTGTTATTTACTTACTTAGCCATTCTAAATTTAATCTGTTTGTGAAATATTCTGATCTGCAGGAGAGTTAACTGTAAGGAGTCATTAGTCGACTCACAGAAGATAATTTCAATTCACCCCCCTCTTGAATTTCATTTATGACTCAAAATTCTTTAGTAGGTAGGGTATGGTGATTAACTTCTTTTGTCTTAAATAGGAAATGCGATTGATCTTCCCATAAAAGTTTGCATGCTATGTGCAGTGAGCTTAGTTGATTGATTCCCATGAATGCTTGTGTCATCTAGAACTTGCACCATTGGTCATTCAAAGCTAATCTTGATTACACATGGTTGGACAAATGACCTTAGGCCCTATTTGTGATTATGTAAACCCGCTTTAACCTAAAATGCCTACCCGTGCACAAATGGTATCTCAAGTTACCCCTTTTGAGCCTTTGAACCTTTCTTTTGAAACCGCATTAGAATACTTGAACCATTTGAACTTTATCTATCTTTTATATCCTACATTCCTTGAACCTAAAAGAGCAACTTGAGGTAAGATCCTAAGTTGGGGTGGTGAATATTGGAAGAGGTAATCTTGGGCCACGATATTGTAAGCGAGTGCCTAAAAGATAAACAGGAAGGACAAATGAATGATAAAAAGAAACAGATCAACAAAAGAAAGAAAAGCATGAGTTGCACAAAGGAAAGAATAGAGGAAAAAATGCTTTCAAAAGATGGGTGAACCAAAGTAGTAAATATAGGCATTTGTGTGAGTTAGGAATAAATGAAGTGGTTCATGACCCAAAGTAAGATCTAGTAGTGCATCATGTGGAGTTCAAGAAGGGTTTAGTCACTTCTATCCCAGAATTTTATTCTACCCTTCCCTGAGCCTACACTACCAGCTTGAAAAAGTCTTTTGAGATCGCCAACCAATTATTTTTTAGTTAGTAGCGATTGAAAATAAGGGCAAGCATATGGCATGATACTTGTTTGCATTGAGAAATTTTTTGTGAGAGTGAGTGCTTGCACATTTTTCCCTAGTCGCATGATTGAAATTTGGTGTGTTGGGATATTCTTTCATAAGGAGGCATGTAAACTAATTGAGGTTGGTGAAGTTGTCATATTACTAAAATAAGGTGAAAGAGTATAGTTAAGTCACTTTTGATAGAGAGTCACCTCTTGAGAGTTAGTTGTTGTTGCTTGATTGTTCTTAAACGTCTTTTGCATCCTTGAAAATATGATTGATTTTGGTGGAAGTTGCAAAATAGTTCTTTCAATGCTTGTTATTCAATTATTGGTGTCAATCAAGTTTGTAATCATGGTGATCATTTGGTTGTAAGAATGGGCTTATAAGTTGAGTGATTTCATTGAGTATAGAGTACTGATGCTTGAGGAAAAGCAAAGTTTTAAGTTAGGGTGTTGATGAGTGGCTAAATTTTCACTCATTTACATCCAAGTTTGTGCACACTACGATGAATTAATTATGTACATGAGGAAAATTCTCTATTTAAATGCATTAATATCTTGTTTTTGGTGATTTTGTAAGAAATTTAATGAAAATAAGTTGAGATAAAGTTGGAAGAGAAGGAAAGTGGCAAGAGGAGTAGAAGTTGAAGATCAAACAACCCTCAGGTGCTGTGATCACAACCTAAGGGTCACGATCGTGGTCATTCGAAAAAAGTCAGCATATGGTGATCGCATGAAGATGACTCACAATCGTGATCAGGAGATGGAGATCGTGACTGGTGAAAAATTTGAGGGGTAGATTTAGAATTTCACAAACCGAGTCCTTAAATTCAAAAGGCATAACCCTCAACATTTTTCAGCATCTTTAGCTAATTTAACAGTTTTGGAGAGTGGTGAATAATTTTGTGAGTGAGAAGAAAATTATGGATTGTTCCTCAGAGATAATTTAGCTTTGTTGATTGAATTTGAAATTAGAGATTTTACTTATTTTTCTTTTCAATGGATGAGTTGAATACCAATTTGGGTATATTTCTTCTCTTTAATTTCATGTGTAGCTAAACTATTATCATGGGATTATGTTTAATTAGTTGTTAATTAAGGTGTGGATGTTTATTGTTAGTCCAAATAATTAGTTGATTGTGTTGGATTTTGCTCTTACTATATATTTGAATTGAGAATTATGGGTGAAAACTTTAATTATCTTGGATCCCATGTCATCCTTGAAAGAGGGATATGGGTGAAGAGTAATTGTAAACAACTTGAATTAGTTAGCATTATCTTAGAAGTAAGGGTGTTATTTGGATGTAACTATTTTTCATAAGTATTATTTTAGAAATAAGGGTGCTAGTTGTGGTAATGGATTGATGAACTTGTCACAGTCATGACGTGTTCTAAAGAATCCATGATTGAAATTTAGTGTTTTATCGAATGGTTAAGACTAAGACCCTAAATCTAGCCTACCCAAAACCCTTAGCTAAAATTTGGACTAACTCTTGATAACCCATGCAAGAATATCTCCTAGGAGAACATAACCCCAAGGTTCCTCTCAATTTGGTATACTTATAAATTGATCACTCTTTTGTTTTTGTTGTTTTTGTGATTGTGTTAAACAAAACTTCAAATCAAACCCTCCAATTTACTTTCATGCTTTGTTTAAATATTTTATTATGGGTTAACTATAGTTAACTCTTAATATGCATGTGTCTTGAAAGCTAGTTCACACTCCTCGAGGATTTGACCCTGACTATTGTTGGGTAGATATTAACAATGTCCTTACTGTTAATTTTATGTGTAAGTTGAGCATTATCAGATAGTCATACTCATGAGTTATTCCTTAGAAAGCATAAGATGGTGCGTGGATTTATCAAAGGATTAAGTTTACCACTCCGTTTGGCATTAGATAATTTCATAGCACTAGGGTCTACCTTCTTTTTGGTTATTGATAAACATGTGAGAACTAATGACAGGGAATGTATTGATACATATAAAAATGGTAAAAAGAAGCTATTTCAGCAGTATATTGTTAGTGGTATTCTGTCTGAAGATAGATTTTCTCCTAATAGAGGTCAGCATCACTCACAGCCTATCAGGGATATACATGTAGCACCTCTAAGCATTGATAGCTATCAGATAGATAGGGGTGATCACAATGGATAGAGCGTTGGTTAGGAATTATGGGGATCTTAGCCTAGGTCTTTAGTCTATGCGGCAGTTCTAGGTCCACAAGTACATTGCATTAGAGAGTTTTACGGGGGTGTTTTGATTGTGGTGAGATTTTTCATTGGTTTAGGGAGTTCCCCAGACTTAAGTTAATCAGCCTGTTAGGGTCAACATATATTTCTTGCCAGGTTATATCTTTAGGGATTTGTTATGACAACAGAGATACCGGTCATATAACGCCTAGAGAGTACACCCTGGGCGCCACGCTGTTCCTACAGCCCCAAAGGACCACAAGCTAACCCAGAAGCTGGTACCTGCTGTGAGCACTGAATAAAATCTCAAAGAAAACATGTGCAGAATGTAACTGGGATGCCGTAAGGTTTTTAGCAACAGTAATTAATACTAAAACATGGTATTAACGTCTAAAAACATATGGACAAAACTGCTTAAATGACTGATAATAACAACCAAAAACTGGCTAACGGTCTATACTAGTTTGAAAGCCTCTACTGAATAACTGAGGAGTTGATGGGACAAGCCCCTAACTAACTCCGACTGTCTCCTAAAACTAAGAAACTCAAAAAAGCAAAATTGGTCCTTGAAACATGATGACTCACCACTACTGCTACTACTGGTGCATTGAGATATCTAGGTGCGGTCAGGAATCTGAGCGTTTGAACCTATGATATGAAACCTCATAGCACAAGAAAAGGATATGCAATCAGTACTTTGAATATACTAGTGTGCTAAATGAGGTAGGCTAACATGCATGGTTTCATGTGCTTGAGTAATAATTGTCTAAATAAATAGCATGGAGTACTGAGTAGAATGCATGAAATCTGTAGAGACTAAGAATGCATGAACAAGCATAAAACATATTCTGAATATAGTCTGTAAACTAAAATATTGAATACTGATAAATGAATAACTGATATCCGTATGCAATGGTCAGTAAAATTGAAACTGATTACTGGGTTGAACACTAGATTGAGACTGTGGGAGCTAACTATAACTGACATACCCCAATGAGCTATTTGTGGTCCAACCTGTGACCCCAGTTGTAAGGATGTCAATACCGTGTCATAGGTACTAACACATGGCTTCGTGGATTGACTAAGCTACTAAACAACTAGGATTTGAAGCCTAACTGACGGGTGACACTTGGGCGAAGTCAAGCCTAATCTAACGGGTGACTCCTCATATCCTACACTGGCTACATAGTTATGGAATGCAAGGACCGCTACTAACAACTCTTCCTAACTAACAGGGAATCCGTCATCCCTGTATTCGCTTGAGGGTAAATCCTACTCCCAACTGAAAGACCTGGAATATTGTATTGACTAAGCTTAACTATTTAAAAATACTGATTGAAAAAATAGGGGTCGTAACTATTTTGTTACCATTCTATAAATACATGAAAACTAGATAAGCAGTAGAATTTTGGGTATTCAAACCCCCAGCACTCGATAAAAATAATATCAAGAAGGTACTAAAACTTTGAGGACATGATGTGCAAGTATTTGCTAAAAAATCATTTTTGTAGGAATTTCATCAAACACTTGTAGTACATAGTTTAAGCATGGGAATAGTGTAACATATAGTAGTAGCATGACTCAATATTAAATCACAAATTAAGGCTTAAACCAGCGAGCAACACCATTCAAAATGTGTAGGGTTTAATAACACAACCAATTACGTGTGAAAATGGTGAAAACTTAAATATTCATGAGAAATCATGGACAAAATTCATGAAATAAGTAAGATCATGCTTTTAAAATTTAAAAGAGGATTCTTGGACTCTATGGGTGAAAAGGATCCATGGATGAACATTTAACATACCTGGGTTGATGAATTCGTGAGAGTTCTTGGTGTTCTCTTGAAGATTTGACATTGAATTTTGAAGGCTAGGGTTTGTTCTCTTAAGAGAAAGTGGTTTTAATATGGGGAAAAATATTAAAAGGGAGGTAAAAGTGGTGTTTTGGGACTTAAATCCCGTGTTTGGACTAAATGGGGTAAAGGGAAAGGACTTAAATGCCCTTGGGAATTAAAAACTCAGAACTAAAACTGGAATCCCGATTTTGCATCTTGGCCCAATGTGGTGCTATCACGTTGCATCATTGGAAAACAAAAATCTTGATTTTTTTCATCACCGTGACACGATGCTATCGCGTTGGGCTACTGGAAAAAGGACGAGTGTGATTTTGTACTCCACCGCGATGCGGTGAGATCGCGTTGCTTCACTGGAAAAGGACGAGTGCGAATTTGCACTTCATCAAGATGCGGTACCCGTTCTACCGCAATTATTGGTGTGACACTAGTCAATCACGGTGAGTTACTAGGAAAGAGACAATTGCGATTTTAGCTATCACCGTGACACAACATTATCGCGGTGAGCTACTGCCTCTCACCAAAAGTGTCATAACTTCTCACCCGGGTATCGGATTAAGGCAAAATTGATATCGTTGGAAATCTAATTTAGTTATCTATATATTGGTGGGTCATGAGCTAAAAAATTCATAGTAAAACGAAAGATATGATCATTTGAAGTTGACTATAGCAACATCCTTCTCAAGGACTCAATCAATATGGGATATTGTGATTCATTTAATAGCTAGGAGTTACTTGAGGCCTTAAGATACATCGAACTCTCTCGTAAAACTAGCAAAAATCTATAATTTATTTCTGATGATCTTGAAGCATGGTTCTAATATTGATTTGGATTCTCGGGGTATTACAATATCTCCCATTTGGGAATATTCATCCTCGAATGAAGTTGGTTAATCTGAGAACACTGAGAAATTAAGGAAACGTGCTGAATATGTGTGCTGAAAATGTGATTACATGGTTGAGTATGAAACATGACACATGACTGAACTCATTTCCTGAATGCATGAGTGACATGAGAATGATATGCAGCTGGAACTAAATATGGAAAAGAGACATATTAGGGAAAATTGTGACCTTAAGCTGATTCTGAGTTTTCAGAGAAAAGATAAGGGTACTTGGTCCACATATCTGCTTTTTCTTCCAAAGTGACTCCCTCAACCGATTAGTTCCTCCAAAGAACTTTGACCAAGGAAACTTCTTTGTTCCTTAGTCTGCGAATTTGACGATCTAAGATCTCGACTGGAATTTCTTCGTAAGAAAGGTAGCTCTTAAAATCAACACTTTCTAATAGAACAACTATAGCTGGGTCACCAATACACTTCTTCAATAAGGAGATATGGAATACTGGGGGCACTGAGGCCAAATTTGTAGGCAACTCAAGCTCATAAGCTACCTTCACTAAGTGACTCAAGATTCTATAAAGGCCAACATATCGGGGACTGAGCTTTCCCTTCTTGCCAAACCTCTTCACTTTCTTTATGGGAGAAATCTTCAGATACATAAAATCCCCAATCTCAAACTTAAGATCCTTCCTCCTCACATCAGCATAAGACTTCTGTCGGCTTTGGGCTACGTTAAGCCTCTCCCTGATTAGCTGAACTTTCTCTAAAGAATCAAACACCAAGTCAGGTCTTATCAAAGTGGTGTCACCTATCTCAAACTAACTAATTGAAAACCTACATCTTCTCCCATAAATAGCCTCAAACAGGGCCATTTAGATACAATAATAATATCTAGTATTATATGCAAACTCAATCAAAATCAAGTGGTCATTCCAACTACCCTTAAAGTTAACAACACATGCTCTCAACATATCCTTAAGGGTCTGAATGGTTCTCTCTACCTGACCATTTGTCTAAGGGTGAAAGGTTGTACCGAGGTAAACTTGGGTACCAAGATCCTTCTGGAAAGCTTTCTAAAAATGAGAGGTAAACTGAGTACCTTTATCTTAGATAATAGATAGTGGAACACCGTGTTGCCTAAATAACTCTCTAATATAGTGCTTAGCATAGTTCTTGGCTGAAAAAAAAGTATGAACTGGCAAGAAATGGGCTGCTTTGGTCATTCTGTCCATAATGACCCAGATTGAATCATGTTGATGACGAGTACGAGGCAAATCCATCACAAAATCCATGTTCACTTCCTCCCACTTCCAAGTGGGAATACTGAACTCCTACATAGACCCACTGGGATTTTGATGTTCAATCTTGACCAGTTGATAAGTATAACACTTAGCTACAAATTCTGTAATGTCCCTCTTTATCCCACTCCACCAATAGATCTCCTACAAATCACGGTATATCTTAGTGGCCCTTGGATGAATAAAGTAATGTGTACTATGTGCTTCTGCAAGAATTCGCTGTTTCAAATCATCAACACATAGTACATACAACCTACCCTGGCAATGCAACACACTATTTCCACCTTGAGAGAAAACCTCAACTTTCTGATCTTGAACTGAATCCTTCAACTTAACCAGACTGGAATCCCTAGCCTGCTTCTCTTTTACTTCGGCAACCAAATAGGATTCTGAACTATTCTGCACCCTTACACTGCCCTCAGCTGAGTCAACCAAAAGAATACCTAATCTAGCCAACTGATGAAATTCCCAAACTAACTCCTTCTTACCATTCTCAACGTGAGCAACACTACCCATAGACAGTCTATTGAGGGCATCCGCTAGTACATTGACCTTGCCCATATGATACAAAACACTTATGTCGTAATCTTTCAACAACTTCAACCACCTCTCCTGGTGCAAGTTCAAATATTTCTATGAAAATACATACAACCAGATTTTGTGGTTTGTGAACACATCAACATGCACCCCATACTAATAATGTCTCCATATCTTTAAAGAGAACACAATAACTGTGTAATACCCCAAAAATCTAAATTGCTATTAGAACCTTGCTTCAATCTTATGAGAAATAAATTTCAGTGTTTTAGTAGTTTTATGAGAGATTTTTATGAATATTAAGTCCTCAAGTAACTCCTAGCTATTAGACGAATCCAAATATCCCTTACCAATTGAGTTCTTGAGAAGAATGTTGCCATAGTTAACTTCAAATGAGCCTATCTTTCATTTCACATAGAATTTTTGAGCTAATAACCTACCAAAGGGTAGATAATTGAATTATATTCCCAATGATACCAATTTTGCCTTAATTTGATACCCAGGTGAGAAGTTATGACCTTTTTTGTAAAAGAAAGTAGGCCCATGCGAAAGCACCATATCGCGGTGGAGGGCAGATTCACAATCATCCTCTTTCCAGTGAACCTCCGCAATTACTCCACGTCGAGGTGAACCCTAAAATCCCACTCGTATTTTTTCCAGTAGCTTACCGTGATTGGACAGTATAGCGCAAAGAATCATGGTGGAGCATAGCAACGCATTGCACGATAGTGCAAAATGGCACTCGTCCGTTTCCAGTGAGCCACCGTGATAATCCCACATTGCTCCATAGCATAAAATGGCACTCGTCTTTTTTCCAGTATGGCACCGCGATTAGCACCGCTTCGCACCACCTGTCAAAATTGGGATTCCAGTTTCAAAATTGATTTTAAGGGTAATTTAGTCTTTTCCCAAACCCTTAATTCATTAAAAACACAATTTTAAACCTATTCTAATCCTGTTATACTCTTTCTTCATCAAATTTCTCGCAAAACCCTATAGCTTCAAAATTTAGTCCCTAAGAAATCCAAATTTCCACCATTCTTTTTCCAAGAAAACCCAAATTTCAAGGTTTTCAATTTAAGAACTCCAAGAAACTATCTTCAAGAGCTCAAATAGGAATTCAAAGTCAATCTTTTTCATCTAGTTCATTAATTAAGGTATGTGGGGTTTATGAACAAGGGTAATCCTTTCACCCTTGTGTCCAAAACTTATTATAATTATGAATTTACATGAGTATGCATAAATTTCAATTTAGGGTTCATACCCAATGATTATTAGTTGAAGAGTATGCTATTACAAGTGATTTAAATGTTGAATTGCAGGTCAATTTTTGCACGTTCATGCATATAAAGTGATTTTACATATCTTGAGAATTGAATTACATTATTATGATTAGAATTGAGCAAAACCCCCATGATTTTGGCTATTGATTATGATGTATGGTGATTTGCCTTGAGTTTGAAATATGAGTTATTAATCCCTAGCTTTGATATTGATAAATCCAATAAATTATGCTTTTAAGCATCCCATGATATACTTATGATCAGTTTTAAATAAAGATTTGATCTTTTGATCTTTAGCTGAAGACATGCAATCCACTATAGCTTAAATTTTAGTTTTAAACAAACAGATGTACAATTAGCTTTTAGTACAAATCACCACATAATTTAAAGTGAATTTCTTATAGAATAAACATATAGATTGAAGAGAGTAGTATTTAGCACTGAGTGGGAAGTGTGGGTTTAGCACATTCTACTTTCCTAGAACTACTAGCCAACATAGGTACAAACTCAGTTATTTCCATTTCTATATGGATGATAGTAACAGATGTGATTACTTATCTTAGGTTATACTTCCTGGCAAGAGTCTGGCTCCTCTCCCCAATGTGAGGTTTTCCCCTTAGGGGAACTAAACGTTGGACACTTTGATAGCTCACATATTTTATGTCGGTTAGAAGGACGTCCCTAACAGAAAAAGAATAATAGAACAGTTTTTAGAAACTATGTGTAAAGGCTCACAAATTTACTCAGATATCATCTTACATAAGACCTCAGTTATCAGATTTTAGCTTTCAGTTTACAGATGATAAAGGTGAGTCATTTTTACACTTAGCTTGCATGATTTGAAAATAGACTTAACTTCAGTACTACTTATTCCATTAGAAGAGAGCGTAAAAGTACTACTTTTAAAACTAAGTGTTATGGCTCACAAGATTTATACAACATGCTTTATTTCTCATGATTTATGATTTTCATCCTTCAATTATTCAAGCCAATATGAGTCATTTACACTTAGCATGCAGTCTTTACAAGTTATATAAATATTGAGTTACTTTTTTATTTATGCATTCACCCCCACATGCTCAATACATTTCAAAAGTACTGATCCACATATACGTCTATATGCTATATTTTTTAATAATGTAGGTACTAGTTCAGTTGAAGTCTATATGTTATAATCAAACAATTATAGTTTTCAGCTAGCAGATGATGAGTTCTGCTATTTCAGGGACTTCTGTTAGATATTATTCATGTACTTTACTTTCTTAATCATATGTATTTATTAATGGCAGTTGGAGTCGTGTCCCAACTATCTATAGTCAATATTAGTAGAGGTTTCATAGACAGTTAGTTGAAGTTGATGTATTTGATTTCAGTTTGCTTTGTATAAAGTAGAGTTGTAATCCTTTTAATAATTTATTTTAAAGATGTTCATCTAAAGATTTATCTTCCACTTATTTCATTTTAACTTATGTATTTATTTCAGTTGCTCATGAGTTATGTCAGTACAAGGGTTAGCTTGGGATCACTTGTGGTTTTAAGCACCGTGTGATGACTAGTGGGTAGTCTCGGATCATTACAAACTTGGTATCAGAGTCAGGTTCAAGTGTTTGAGGGTGTTTGTGATGCCGTGTATATTAGAGTCTTGAGGAACGGTGCGGATACATTTGTACTTTTCTTTGAGAGGCTATTGGACCTTTAAGAAAAGTTTCCTTCCTCCATACTCTAGATCATGTAGTAAAGTTGTTCTTTTAGAAACTTCTGTCTATTTGTGTGTTACTCCATAATCCTCCATCCGTGACTTATTCTTGAGATAATGTGATTAGCAAGTTCTAATTACTTCTAAGCCGATGCTCTCAGATTTACTATCAGTAACTTCAGAAGTTACACAAAGGGCTTGAGAGGAGTTCACTAGTATATTATAAGTTTGTCAAGTTTAAAGTTATTTTCCTCATCCCCATGAGCCCTTCAGTTAGGACAGAGTAAGATATGTATTTAGATTCCTCATTAAACCTCCAGTACAGATAGTGCTCATAAGAGGAGATAGTATGAACCTAGATTGTTAAATAGAGTTTGCATTCAAGGGATATTGAAAACCTAGAGTGTTATGATTTAAAAGTAGTAGAACCTTCTTATAGTTGGAGGTATAGGTTTAGAGGTATAGTGACAAAAAAGGTGGTGAGAACGATTGATTGAATGTAGATAGCAGAACTTTTGCATACGATTTAGTTAGTAGTTAAGTGATATGTCCTTGTGTATTAGTTTAGTGAATGGCAGAGAAGGATTTATTAGTTAAGGTGAATTTTTTTTTGCTTGAAGTATAAAGGAGTTGTGGATGGTATTTATTTTGTTAAAAAAGTATAGGTTATTAGTGAATGTATTTGACGATTAAGTATTATTATTTTAGGCTTCCCTCGAGGTTGCAAAAAGGAGTTTAGTTGAAACATATAGAGTTATGAAGTAATTTAGGTGTATAGATGAGTAAATAGTCATAATGTGTAGAAGGAGTATGTGCTAGCGGATTTTAATAAGTTACACCATATGATTACGATTGATTAATAAGGTTCTAGTGGTCTAGTATTTCTTGATGTCTTATTTTATAGCTTCCAAGTGAGAATAGTATGTGAAGTTGGGTTGTTAACCATGCCTAGCACTAGACACTAAGATTGAACAGTGGATGATCATCACGGTGGATGTAATGGTTTCTTGGTTAATGATGCTAGTTATATGGTGGTGAATTAATAGGCTTGAAATAGTGAATGCAAGAATTTAGGTTTAATGATTTGAGATTAAGTATGATGTTGTAGGTATGATGTAGAGGTGTGCCCAAGATGATAAGGGGTTGCATTATTTTCTAAGGCTATTAAGTGTCATGTATGGTTAGTAGTACCCTTGAGTTACTAAGTGGAAGAAGGATAGTTATATAGTACATGGTATTCTTAATATCTAAGATAAGGAGTTATGGATAGATGGTGTTGAGTCTTTTAAGTATGTTTTTGGTCCTTATGGTTTAGGAAAAATATAATTATAGAAGTGTAATCTTGGTAGGCTATGCTTATGTGTTTAGTGAGGTAGACATATTTGCAAAGGAGGGTGTACGACTTTGATGATGATTATTGAAGCTAGAAAGTTAAGGATGGTCTATGAAAGGGTTGTTCAAGAATGAAGTTAGTTAGTTCAAAATATAGTTTATTCATATAATTTTAGCATCTATGTATAGACCGTTAGAGCAAAGAAATTTGGCTCAATCTCAAAGATATGGAGTAGACCCATAAGCTTAGAATCTCAGCTTTAATCTAAGAGGGAGTTGGTAGATTGAAGAACTAAATCAAATTTTGAGAATTAGATTATGATACGTGTTAATAAGATTTGTGATGAGAGAGTGACCCCTTCTTACTCTAGAGTGTTCCTAGGATTTTACTCATTATCACACCAAATCTATGTCTTGCGTGATAGATCCATAACAAAGGCCAATGCTTATACACTTTATGCATACTCAAGTTCATTCTCAACATCTAGCAAGCAAGTAATAGTTTTACTCTGTGATTCAAGTTATCTCTCATGAATCTATGAACTATAATCTTATGTTGAATAACTTATGATAAGTATGAACTCATGTTTCAGAGTATGAACAGTTCTCAGAAACTCATGATCCTAGTGAAATTCAGTTACGTCATGTATACCCCAGTTTAGATCTCCTTGGTGAATCCATGATATTGATACTCTATTCTTCAGGCCTCAATAAAGTGTCCAGTTATGCTTAGTATCCCTTCATGTTTTAGGTCCTTATGTTCTAACCTTTCAGTGACCTTTCTCGATGTCAAGATAGTGATGATGAACAGTTGTTTAGATAGGAGAGAGTAAATGTTTCTTGTTGATAAAAGATCATTGTATGCCCATTTTAGCTAAGGCTATAAGTATGAAGTAAGATTGAGGCTAAGTCATTGATATATGTCATGGTTAGTTGAGAATTCTTAGTATGTCTTCATAAGGATAGTGTATAAAAGTTGTTATTTATGAAGGCATTAGATAATAGGAGAAAAGCTCCTGAGTGGATTGGGTTCCTAGAAGCTCTTATGTGGTTGTAGTGATAGGCTTGAATGTCAGGATGAGATGTAAGTGGATGGATACAATATGTGCTAGTAAATTCATAGTAAGAGTTTCGAGTTAGCCATTGAAGTGGTAAGGCATTTTATGCTTAGGAAGTGAGCTCTAAAAAGATATAGAAGATTGAATCATGTGGTTTAGACTAGTATTAGGGTGTGGCGTGTTGTACCTTGTGATTTTGAGTTAGGCTTGATCATGGTGAGAGGATTTAGTTAAGTTTAGACTTTAATAGATGGATTTATGAATTCCCATGATAGGATTATAAGTTGAATCAATTGAGTATGGTATTTAAGAGGAATAATATAGTTGAGGGATTATTATAGAAGTGTTGCTAATCTTGAAAGTAAGAAGTTGGTTTGCATAAGGCCTAGTAATTCTATCCTTTCTTATGAGTTATACGTCTATGTTCCATATTATAGAGTTGTATCAATGTTTTGATTCCCTATTCAAATATCGTATTCAAATCATGCCTAAGATTCCTTGCTCCCTAAATTTTATTAGAACTTCTTGCAAAGAGTGTTAAAAAATACTCTAATTAAGTATAAGCTCTCAGTATGATTTAGTCCGTATAGGCAACAATTTAGTTTAGCAATCAGACATACAAGTTCTGATGGTTTTCTATCTTTCATTTAGTCTTACTACCCAAAGTTTCACAAGTAAGCCCATTCCATGATGTGAAATATTTGCATTCGCGCAAATTGGTATTCAGCTCAGTCCATGCACCAAGCATCAGTTTCAGATTCAGATATTTAGTCATGACAAAGTTCATAAGTGTTCAGTGCATGATCTCAGTTTGCAAATTATTCCATCTTAGACATTGTAATACCTTTTTACAACCTTGGAATCGTTACCTCATAATTCGTGTTTACAAAATGTACTTGTTGATACCATGAAGCCTTTTTTCCCTTTGATTCTTATACGTTTCTTATTGAGGGATAATCCCTAAATGAGAAATTGTATACTTTATTCCATCCTCAGTGACTCTTGGAATTTATAATGTATTAGTTAGAACTTCGCAATTCTATATTAATGATTGTATCATGGAAATCTCAACTGAGTTATAAACTCCAAGCATGAATCAGTTCCTAATAAACAATAAAGTCAAACCAGCGCAGAATTTAGCTTTATGATAGAATTTTTGAAGTTTCAGCTTTATATAGTCATTCAATAGATATAGTCATTCATTTGATAATTCTTTAATTTGAAATCAGTTTAGTCATGCTTCAGTTGTGCATGTCAGTTTATAGCCTCAGTTCCTCAGTATCTCAACTTAATTAGTCTTATTCGAGGATGAATGTTCCCAAGGGGGAGATATTATAATATCCTGAAAATCCAAATCTCTATTAGAACCTTGCTTCAAGCTCATGAGAAATAAATTTTAGAGTTTTATTAGTTTTATGAGAGAGTTTGATGAATATTAAGTCCTCAAGTAACTCCTAGCTATTACACGAATCCAAATATCCCTTACCGATTGAGTTCTTGAGAAGAATATTGCCATAGTCAACTTCAATGAGCTTATATTTCATTTTACAAAGAATTTTTGAGCTAATGACCCACAAGAGGGTAGATAATTGATATAGCTTTCCAACAATACCAATTTTGCCTTAATCCAATACTCGGGTGAGAAGGTATGACCCTTTTTGTAGAAGGAAGTAGGCCCATGGAAAAGCACTACATCGCGGTGGAGGGCAGATTAGCAATCGTCCTCTTTCCAGTGAAACACCGCAATTATGTCGTATCACGGTGAACCCAAAAATCCTACTCGTCTTTTTTTCATTAGCTCACCACGATTGGCCAGTGTCGCACCAAAAATTGCGGTGGAGCATAGCAACGCATCGCGCCATAGTGCAAAATGGCTTTCGTCATTTTCCAGTGAGCCACTGAGATAAGCCCGCGTCGTACCATAGCCTAAAATAGCACTCGTCCTTTTTCCAGTATGGCACCATGATTAGCACCGCGTCGCGCCACCTGTCAAAATCGGGATTCCATTTTCGAAATTGATTTTTAAGGGTAATTTATTCTTTTGCCAATCCCCCAATTCGTGAAAAACACAAGATTAAACCTATTCTAAGCCTATTATACTCTTTCTTCATCAACCTTCTCTCAAAGAAAGACTAGAGCTTCAAAACTTAGTCCCCAAGAAATCTAAATTTCCACCATTCTTTTTCCAAGAAAACCCAAATTTCAAGGTTTCAAATTCAAGAACTCCAAGAATCTATCTTCAAGAGCACAACTAGGAATTCAAAGTCAAGCTTCTTCATCTAGTTCATTAATTAAGGTGTGTGGGGCTTATGAACAAGGGTAATCCTTTCACCCTTGTGCCCAAAACTTGTTTTAATTATGAGTTTACATGAATTTACATGAGTATACATGAACTTCAATTTAGGGTTCATACCCAATGATTATTAGTTGAAGATTATGCTATTACAAGTGATTATAATGTTGAATTGCATATCTATTTTTGCATGTTCATTCGTATAAAATGATTTTACATATCTTGAGAATTGAATTGCATTATTATTATTAGAATTGTGCAAAAAAACTCATGATTTTGGCTATTGATTATGATGCATGATGATTTACCTTGAGTTTGAAGTATGGGTTACTAATCCCTAGCTTTGATATTGATAAATCCAAGAAATAATGCTCTTAAGAATCCCATGATATACTTATGATCAGTTTTGAAATAAAGATTTAATCTTTTGATCTTTAGCTGAAGACATGAAATCCACTATAGCTTAATTCAGTTTTAAACAAACAGATGTACAATTAGCTTTCAGTACGAATCATTATATCATTTAAAGTAGATTTCCTACAGAATAAGCATACAAATTAAAGGGAGCAGTATTTAGCACCGAGTGGAAAGTGTGGGTTTAGCGCATTCTACTTTCCTAGAACTACAAGCCAACGTAGGTACATACTCAGTTATTTCCATTTCTATATGGATGTCAGTTACAGATGTGATCACTTAGCTTACGTTATATTCCCTGGCAAGAGTATGACACCTCTCCCCAATGTGAGGGTTTTACCCTTAGGGGATCAGACATTGGACACTATAATAGCTCACATAGTTTATGTCGGTTAGAAGAACCTCCCTAACAAAAAAAGAATAATAGAACAGTTTTTAGAAACTAAGTTTAAAGGCTCATAAATTTACTCATATATCGTCTTACATACTTCATTTATCAATTTCAGCTTCAGTTTACAGATGATAAAGGTGAGTCCTTTTTACACTTAGCTTGCATGATTTGAAAATAGACTTAACTTTAGTACTACTTATTCCATTAGTAGAGAGAGTAAAAGTACAGCTTTTAGAACTAAGTGTTATGGCTCACAAGATTTATACAACATGCTTTATTTCTCATGATTTATGATTTTCAGCTTTCAGTTATTCAAGCCAATGTGAGTTATTTACACTTAGCATGCATTCTTTATAAGTTATATAAACGTTGAGTTACTTTTTTATTTATGTATTCACCCCCATGTGCTCAGTACATTCCAAAAGTACTGATCCACGTATACTTCTATGTGCTACATTGTTTAATAATGTAGGTACCAATTTAGTTGTAGTCTATATGTCATAATTAGAGAGTTGCAATTTTCAGCCAGCAGATGATGAGTCCTCTTACTTCGGGGACTTTACCTAGATGTTATTTATGTACTTTACTTTCTTACTCATATGTATTGATTAGTGGTAGTTGGAGTCGTGTCCCAGCTACCTATAGTCAATATTAGAAGAGGTTTCATAGACAGTTAGTAGAAGTAGATGTATTTGATTTAGTTTGTTTTGTATAAAGCAGAGTTGTGATATTTTTAATAGTTTGTTTTAAATATGTTCAACTAAGGATTTATCTTCTTCTTATTTCATTTTAACTTATGTATTTATTTCAGTTGCTCATGAGTTATGTCAGTACAAAGGTTAGCTTGAGATCACTTGTGGTCCTAGCATGTGTGACGAATAAAGGGTAGTCTCGAGTCATTACAAGCTGCTAGTTTAAGATCGTAGGTAGGATAATTCTTTTTATAGGTCTTGAGTTATCTAGAGGCATAGGATACAACCTTACCTCTCTGCATCAATACACAACCCAAATCAACTCTGAAAGTATTACAGTACACCACAAACCCATCTGAATTATCTGATAACATCAAAACTGGGGATAAGGTGAGTCGAGTCTTCAACTCCTGAAAACTCTTCTCATAAGAATCTGACCACTGAAACTTGACTATCTTATAAGTCAATCTAGACATGGGGGATGCAATAGACGAAAACCCTTCAACAAACCATCGGTAATAGCCTACCAAATAGAAAAAACTCCTGATATTTCATGGAGAAATAGGTCTGGGCTAGTTTCTCACCGTTTTAGTCTTTTGAGGATCAACTCTAATACCATTACCGGAAATAATATGGCCAAGGAAGGCTACTGATCTTACCCAAAATTTGTACTTATTGAATTTGGCGAACAACTGATGGGCTCTAAGAGTTTGTAATACTATTTTGAGGTGGTCTGCATGATCATTTTTGTTATGAGAGTAGACAAGAATGTCATCAATGAAAAATATGATGAACATGTCCATATACTACTTGAACACTTAGTTTATCAAGTCCATGAAGGCTGCTAGGGTGTTTGTGAGACCAAAGGACATGACTAGAAACTTGAATTGACCATACCGGGTTCAGCAAGCTGTTTTCAAAATATCACATTCTTTTACTCCGAGCTGATGATAGCCGGATCTGATGTCTATCTTGGAGAAATAACTGGCACCCCAAAGTTGGTCAACCAAGTCATATATCCTAGGAAGTAGGTAATTATTCTTGATTGTGACTTTGTTCAACTGATGCTAGTCGATGCACATCCTAAGGGAACCATCTTTTTTATGCACGAACAGGATAGTGCTCCCCACGGGGAAATGTTGGGCCTGATGAATCCCTTATCTAGGAGGTATTCTAATTGTTCTTTCAACTCTTTGAGTTTGGATGGAGCCATTCTATATGGCAGAATAGAAAGAGGCTGAGCTTCTGACAAAAGGTTTATTTTGAAGTCAATTTCCCTTCCGGGAGGAACTCCGAGAAGATCTTCAGGGAACACATCTGGAAACTCCCTTGCTATTGGAACTAACCCAAGATTGGGAGTCTTAGAACTAGAGTCCTTAAATCACACAAGATGATAGACACATCCCTTGGATATCATTTTTCTTGCTCTATGTTATGAAATAAGTTGTCCCTTAGGTGCTGTGGTACTACCCTCCACTCAAGGACTGGTTCATTCGGGAGATGGAAATAGACAATTCTATTTCTACAATCAACTGAAGCACAACATGCATGGAGCCAATCTATGAAAAGAATGACATTAATATCCATCATCTCTAGTTCTATGAGATCTACTGATGTGACTTTCTGAGACATGATAACTGGGTAGTTCCAATATACCCGCTAAGATATAATAAACTTACCCACTAGAGTAGATATTAAGAAAGGCTCAGTTAAATTTTTTGGACTAACTGCAACGTTGACCACTATATGAGGGGTTACAAAAGAAAGAGAAGCTCCAGGGTCAAGCAAGGCATAAACATGTAAATGAAAGACTTGCAACGTACCAGTAACTATATTCGAAGAACTTACCTGATCTTGTCAGGACTAGAGTGCATAGAGCTTGTTCTGATGCTGACTGCTAGTAGCAGTGAAAGCGGTGCCCTGCTGAGTCGAGCGACTGGCTGGAGCTGATGACTGATGAGATTGGCCTACTGGGTGCACATCCCTTCTCTTCTAAGCAACCACTTAACACTCCCGAATCCTGTGGCCTAGCTTACCATACCTAAAACATACTTCACTGCCATCCCTACACTCTCTTTGATGCTTCCTACCATATCTTTGACAAAAAGGGTTTGGGCGACCACTGTTCACACTGCCTTAGGACTTAGAGCCTAGCGTCCTATCTCGATTGACATTTTTGAACTTTAGCACCGGAGCACTAGCTAAAGATGGAGTCGGAGTTGATGATTTCTGATGGAATTGGGGACAGTACCACCCTCTGACCTTGGCTGGGTAAAGTTAAAGGTGCGAGTTCTAGCCCTCTTATTCTCCCTCTCTTTTTCTTTACACTTCTGCTCCTCAATCTGTTGTGCATGGACCATAAACCTAGGCAGGTCTATCTCTTTTATTAATATCATAGTCCTACACTCCTTAACCATACTATCAGACACCCTAGATACAAACCTCCTCATCCTAGACCTGTTATCAGTTACTACATGAGGAGCATATTGGCCAGCTTAGCAAACTTGTGGAATACTCTTTGACACTCATGCTGCCCTGCTTCAAGTTAATAAACTCTAACACCTTAGCCTTTCTCAGCTTCAATGAGAAAAATCATGTTGCCCTGCTTCAAGTTAATAAAATTTAACACCTTAGCATCTCTCAGCTCCATCAAGAAAAATCTACACCTCCTATTTTATAGGCCCTACATTGGCACCCCTATCCTTTTCCACTACTTAAACTAAGTGCGAGCTATATCCTGCAACTGGTAAGTAGCTAACTTAACACTCTCACAAGATGTCACCCCCATAATGTCTGTTACCTTTTGTACCATGTCTAGGAATTCCTGTGGATCCTCTTCAGACTTGGATCCCAAAAATTAAAGAGAATTCATTTGGGTAAATTCCTAAATCCTGGTTGCGATAGTATTGGCCACTGGGTTGGCCTAAACAGTAGTTGGCCGCACATTTTGGGCTGCTACGGAGTGAGCTAGAGTGGTGAATACAGCTTTGAACTCTGCATGAGAAACATACTCATTCAGCTGATCTTCCTGAATGGGCGGAGCCGCTGGCTGGTTTTTGGTTTCTCTTCTGTTAGTCTTTTTGGGAGGCATATTCTGTAAACGAAAGGAAATCTTGAATTAGATAGAGAGTTTAACTTGAGCTCTTGCTCCTTCACATGATATGAACACTGAAAGAAGAGAAATATTTCCTAAAACATCTTGTAGCCTCTCGCCCATAAGTGTGGTGTGCATCGCGCTACACACCCATGTACAAGACTCTACTCGACATGGATTTTAAAACCCCTAGGACGCTTTAAACCTTAGACTCTGATACCAACTTTGTAATG
Source organism: Capsicum annuum (assembly GCF_002878395.1). Lineage (NCBI taxonomy): Eukaryota > Viridiplantae > Streptophyta > Magnoliopsida > Solanales > Solanaceae > Capsicum > Capsicum annuum. The sequence goes on from NC_061111.1 coordinate 182,775,034, forward strand.
CCCCAAGAGTACACCCTGGGCACCTAACGGTGCCTACATCCCCGAAGGACCACAAGCTAACCCATGAGCTGGTACCTGTTGTGAGCACTAAATAAAATATCAAAAAAAACATGTGCGAAATATAACTAGGATGCCATAATATTTTTAACAATTATAATCAATACTAAAACATGGTATTAACGCCTGAAAACGTACTGGCAAAACTGGTTAAATGATTGATAATAATAACTGAAAATTGGCTAACGGTCTGTACTAGTCTAAAAACCTCTACTGAATAGCTGAGGAGTTGATGGTACAAGCCCCTAACTAACTCTGATTGTCTGCTAAAACTGAGAAACTGAAGTAAGCATAATTGGTCTGCGAGACTCATCGCTGCTGCTGAACTGATGCACTGAGATATCTAGGTACGACCGGGAACCTGAGCGTTCCAACCTATGATATGAAATATCATAGTGCAAAAAAAGAGTATGCAATTAGTACTTTGAATGTACTGGTATGCTAAATGAGGTAGGCTAACATGCATGGTTTCGCGTACATGAGTAATACCTGTCTGAATAAATAGTATGGAGTACTGAGTAGAATGCATAAAATCTGTAAAAACTGAGAATGCATCACCAAGCATAAAACATGTTCTGAATATAGTCTGTAAACTGAAAGACTAAATACTGACAAATGAATAACTGATATCTGTATGCTATGGTTAGCAAAATCGAAAATGGTTACTAGACTGAATACTGGACTAAGACTATGGGAGCTAACTATAACCGACATGCCCCAATGAGCTATTTGGGGTCCAACCTGTGACCCCAGTTGGAAAGGAATCAGTACCGTGCTACTGGTACTAACACATGGTTGTGTGGATCCACTAATCTAATGAGCAACAAGGATTCCAAGCCTAACTGACGGGTGACACCTGGGTGAAGTCAAGCCTAATCTGATGGGAGACTCCTCATATCCTATGCTGGCTACGTAGTTTTGGAATGCAAGGACTGCTACTAATGACTCTGTTTAACTAACGAAGAAGCCATCAACCCTGTATTTGCTCGGTGCTAAATCCTACTCCCAACTAAAAGACCTGGAATATTAGACTGACTAAGCTTAGTATTTAAAAATATTGACTGAAAAGATAGGGCTCGTAACTATTTTGTGACCATTCTATAAATACATGAAAACTAGATAAGAAGCTAAATTTTGGGTATTCAAACCCTTAAACTCGATAACAACAATAGCAAGAAGGTACTAAAACTTTAAGGATATGATATGCAAGCATTTGTTCAAAAATCATTCTTGTAGGCATTTTATCAAACATTTGTAATGCATAGTTTAAGCATGGGAATAGTGTAATATGTAGTAGTAGCATGACTCAATATCAAATCATAAATTAAGGCTTAAACTAGTGAACAACACCATTCAAAATGTGTGGGGTTTAATAACACAACCAATTACGCGTAAACATGGTGAAAAATAAAAAATTCATGAGAAATCATGGATAAAATTCATGAAATAAGTAAAGTTCATGATTTTAAAATTTAAAAGAGGATTCTTGGACTTTATGGGTGAAAAGGACCCATGGATGAACATTTAACATACCTGCGTTGATGAATTGTGAGAGTTCTTGGTGTTCCCTTGAAGATTTGACCTTGAATTTTGAAGGTTAATGTTTGTTATTTTAAGAGAAAATGGTTTCAATTTGGGAAAAAATATTAGAAGTTAAGCAAAAGTACTGTTTTCGGTCTGAAATCCTGTGTTTGGACTGAATGGGGTAAAGGAAAAGGACTTAAATGCCCTTGGAAATTAAAAACTCAAAACTGGAACTGGAATCCCGATTTTACATCTTGGTGCAACGCGGTGCTATCGTGTTGGGTCACTGAAAAATAAAAATCCTAATTTTTCTCATCACCGCGATGCGGCGCTATTGCATTGGGCTACTGGAAAAAGGACGAGTGCTTTGCACTCCACCGCGATGCTGTGAAATCGCGTTGCTTTACTGGAAAAGGACAAGTGCAAATTTGCACTCCATCGCAATGCAGTGCCCATTTCACCATGATTACTGGTGCGACACTAGCCAATCGTGGTGAGTTGCTGGAAAGGGACAATTTCAATTTTAGCCATCACCGTAACGCGGCATTATCGCGGTGAGCTACTACCTCTTACTAAAAGTGCCATAACTTCTCACTCGGGTATTGGATTAAGGAAAAATTGATATTGTTGGAAAGCTAATTCAGTTATCTATCTTTTGGTGGTCATGAGCTGAAAAACTTTATAGTAAAATGAAATATATGCTCATTTAAAGTTGACTATAGCAACATCCTTCTCAAGGACTCAATTGGTACGGGATATTGTGATTCGTTTAATAGCTAGGAGTTACTTGAGGCCTTAACATACATTAAAATCTCTTATAAAACTACCAAAACACTATAATTTATTTTTCATGATCTTGAAAAATGGTTCTAATATTGATTTGAATTCTCGGGGTACTATAGGTCATTAGTCTAGAGAGTGTCTCTATGTGAGATTATTGAGTAAACACAGCCAGATGAGCCTTATAAGGATGTGGTACCTTCAAGCAGAGGTAGTGTACTTAGTGTTTCAGTTGGTCGTTCAGTTTCTCATACTGAGGTTTGATGCATTAAGATTCATAATTCTTTAGGTAGTTAGGGACCATGACTTTAAATTTCATTGTTATTGGTGCACTCTTTGTTTACTATATTTTGGAATCTATCTGAATTGAGTTGGGGTTACATATCCACTGGTGTTTATATGCCTTGATGTTATGAAATCAATGGTTGTAAGCCATTGTGTAGATTTTATGCATATTTGACTACCACCATAGATAATTTTCTTTAGTAATGGATTGAGTGAATCAATATTGTAATTTCCTTAGGGTGTAGTGCATATGATAAAGTACTTTTTCTTTGGAATGTGACCTTTATTCAATCTTATAATGGTGCTATTTTTTGGATTTTTTGTGCTACCTGTACCTCATACTGGTGTTTCTATTATTACTATTACTACTCTGGTTGCTATTATTTCTTACTTGGTAGACAACTATACTAATGATATCTAGTTAGTATTCCTTGTCTTGAAATTCTTATCTATTTGGCTTAGAACCTTGGTTGGTTGTTTTTTCTCCCTATTAGTAAGGTGAGGTCGGTCTTTGAGTGAGTTGTGAAGGTGAAAGCTGTCTTTGGGATATCACATTCCCTTACTCTAAGCTGGTGATTGTTCGATCTAAGGTATATCTTAGAGAAGTAACTTGCACCTTGGAGTTGATCAAATAAGTCATCAATTCTGGGACTAAGATATTTGTTTTTAACTATGACTTTATTCAGCTAATGATAGTCAATGCACATTCACAGAGAACTATCTTTCTTTCACACAGATAGGATGGGAGTGCCCCATGGAGACATACTGGGCCTTACGAAACCTTTATCTAAGAGGTCTTTGAGTTGCTCCTTTTAACTTTTTAAGCTCGGCTGGATCCATACGATATGGAGAAATGGAAATGGGTTGAGTATTAGGAAGAAGATCAGTACCGAATTCTATTTCTCTGTCGGGAGGTACCTCTAGTAAATATTCAGAAAAAAACTTTTAGAAACTCATTGACAACACAGACTGACTGAACTGTTGAAGCCTCAGACTTAGTGTCCTTGACTCGAACGAAATGACAAAGGCACCCTTTTGAGATCAACTTTCTGAAAAGCAATATCTGTAAACTGAAAGCTAAAATCTCATGACTAATATCGGATGAAAAGCAATATTTTGAATAAAATTGTGAACCTTTACACTTAGATTCTAAAAGCTTTTCTGTTATGCTCTTCTGTTAGGGCTTAGGCTTTAGGCTTTAGGGAATTTCTTTTGAAAGCTTTTCTGTAAGGGCTTAGGTTTTTGGCTTTAGGGAATTTCTTTTAAAAGCTTTTCTGTAAGGAGTTTTGGATTTCTTGGAATTAACTTAGGTTTATTTAGAGTAATTTGATGAAAAAGTGGTGCAAGATGCTCAAAACGACCTTTAATCATCTGTTTCCCCGACTTGAGGTGAGGGAAAATTACTCAAATGCCCTTTGAGAATTTAAAGTCGCAACTAGAATACCGATTAGACCCTCACCATGATGCGATGACATGCTCATCACTATACTCACCATGACGCGATGAACCTCTCATCGCTAAATAAACTGCGACACGATGCAATTGCGGTGACTAGCTGCCTTGGAAATCCAAATATGGTCCAAACCTAATCCAAAAACTTCAAAACTTACTCGAGGCATGCTACTTACACTCCTGAATATAAATAAACTCAAAAATCATCGTTACGAGGCCCAGGAGGTCAACTTAAAAATCCTTGAAGTTTAAAGGGAGTCAAAGTGACTAAACCCCTCAACACTTAGCTTTATTTTCAAGTTCTAAGTGCCTTAGGCAAATACTAGGAGCTGAGCTGAACTAGGAATGTAAGGGGTATTATAATAACTCCCTCTTAGAAATATTTGTCCTTGAATGAGTCTAATTAAGCTGAGGATACTGAGGAACTGAGACTATAATCTGGCATGCATAACTGAAAGCATGATTGCATGACTAAAATGATTTGCAAATACAGAAATTATCAAGAGAGTGACTATATAAAGTTGGAACTTAGAATGAAAAAGAGATAATCGGAGGAAAATTGTTTTCTTAAATTGAGTCTATACTTGTGGCGAATGGATGAGGGTACTTGGTTTGCATATCTTCTTCTGCTTCCCAAGTAACGCCCTCAACGGATTGATTCCGCCAAAGAACTTTGACCAAGGGAACTTCTTTGTTCCTTAGTCTACGAATCTGATGACCAAGAATCTCAATTGGAATTTCTTCATAAGAGAGACTATCCTGAATATATATGCTTTCTAAGGGTACAATAACAGCTAAATCACCAATACACTTCTTTAGTAAGGATACATGGAACACAGGGTGAACGGATGACACGTCTGCAAGAAACTCAAGCTCGTATGCCACCCTCCCAACACGGCTCAATATCCTTTAAGGGACAATATATCGGGGACTAAGCTTCCCCTTTTTTCCAAACCTCATTAACCCCTTCATGGGTGAAACCTTCAAATAAACTAAGTCATCGACTTCAAACTCAAGATCTCTTCTCCTCACATCTGCATAAAATTTCTGATGACTCTGAGCTATTTTAAACCTTTCTCGAGTCAACTGGACTTTCTCCACGGCTTTTAACACCACATCTGGACCTATTAAAGCGGCCTCACCCACTTCAAACCAATCGATTGGTGACCTACATCTCCTCCCATAAAGAACCTCAAATGGGGCCTTCTGGATGCTAGAATGGTAACTATTATTGTAGGCAAACTTGATCAATGGTAAGTGATCATCCCAACTACCCTTGAAGTCAAGAACACATACCCTCAATATATCCTCTAGGGTCTGAATGGTCCTCTCTGCATGACCATCTGTCAGAGGGTAAAAAGCTAAACTGAGATGAACTTGGGTACCAAGACCCTTCAAGTAGGTTTTCCAAAAGTGAAAAGTAAACTGAGTACCCTTATCTGAAATGATAGACAAAGGAAATCTGTGAAATCTGACCAACTTTCCAATATAGTTTAGCATAATCTTCAGCTGAGTAGGACGTATGAACTGCCAGGAAATGGACTTATTTAGTCAACCTTTCTACAATAACCCAAATCAAATCATGCTGACAGCACAAATAGGGTAACCCTGTTACAAAGTCCATGTTCACCTCTTCCCACTTCTAGGTAGGAATACTAAACTCCTGCAAGGTGCCACCAAGCCTTTGGTGCTCTACTTTAACATGTTAACAAACTGAACACTTAGCGACAAACTCTACAATATATTTCTTCATACCACTCAATCAATAGACTTCCATCAAGTATCGATATATCTTAGTAGCTTCTAGGTGAATGTAGTAACACGTACCATGTGCTCCATCCATAATCCACTGCCTCAAACCATCAACACATGGCACACATAATCTACTCTGGTATCTTAAAACACCATCTCCCCCTTGGGAGAAAACCTACATCTTCTGGTATCTGATTGACCCCTTCAACTTAACTAGGATGGGATCCTTATCTTGATTCTCCTTTACCTCAAAAACTAAAGAAGATTCTGCACTATTCTAGACAAAAACATTATCCTCAGCCAAATCAACTAACCACACACCTACTCTAGCCAACTGGTTAACTTCTCGAACTAATTATTTCTTATCACCCTCCATGTGAGCAACACTACCTATCGATAATCTAGTAAGGGCGCCTGCCACTACATTGGCCTTGCTCGGATGATACAAAACACTCATGTCATAATCTTTCAATAATTCTAACCACCTTCTCTGATAGAGATTTAACTTTCTCTACATAAATATATATTGCAAACTTTTGTAGTTCGTAAACGCATCAACATGCACCTCATAAAGATAGTGCCTCCAGATTTTCAATGCAAATACAACAACAGCTAACTCAAGATCATGGGTAGGATAGTTCTTTTCATGATGCTTAAGCTGTCTAGAGGTATAGGCTATGACCTTACCTGTCTGCATCAAAACACAACCCAGACCAACTCTAGAAACATCACAATAGATAACGAATCCATATATACCATCAGGTAATGCTAGAACTGGGGCTGAAGTGAGTCGAGTTTTCAACTTCTGAAAACACTTCTCACATGAATCTAACCACTGAAACTTGACTTTCTTCTAAGTTAATCTGGACATTGGGGATGCAATTGACAAAAACCCCTCAACAAACCGTTTATAATAGCAAGATATACCCAAGAAACTCCTGATGTTTGTGGAGATGGTCTATATTTGTTTCTCACTTCTTTAGTCTTTTGGAGATCAACTCTTATGCCATCACCGGATATAATATGACCGAGGAAAGCTACTAGCCTTAGCCAAAATTGACACTTGCTGTATTTGGAGATCAACTAGTGGTATCTATGAGTTTGTAACACAATTCTAAGGTGGTCATCGATAAAGACTATGAAAAACATGTCTAGGTACTGTTTGAACGCTCGATTCAAGTCCATAAAGTCTCCTAGAGTTTTTGTTAGTCCGAAAGACATGATTAGGAATTCAAAAAGGTCGTAATGGGTTCTGAAAGCTGTCTTTGGGATATCACATTCCCTTACTCTAAGCTGGTGATAGTTCGATCTAAGGTTTATCTTAGAGAAGTAACTTGTACCTTGGAGTTGATAAAATAAGTCATCAATTCTGGGAAGAAGATATTTTTTTTAACTGTGACTTCATTCAGCTGACGATAGTCAATGCACATTTACAGAGAACCATCTTTCTTTTGTACAGCTAAGATGGGAGCGTCCCATGGAGACATACTGGGCCTTATGAAACCTTTATCTAAGAGGTCTTTAAGTTGCTCCTTTTAACTCTTTAAAATAGGTTGGATCCATACAATATGGAGAAATGGAGACGGGTTAAGTATCAGGAAGAAGATCAGTACCGAATTCTATTTCTCTGTCGGGAGGTACCCCTAGTAAATATTCAGAAAAAACTTTTAGAAACTCATTGACTACACAGACTGACTGGATTATTGAAGCCTCATACTTAGTGTCCTTCACTCGAACTAAATGATAAAGGCACCCTTTTGATATTAACTTTATGGCCTTAATAAAGGATATGAAATGACTCGTAGGAGATACTGAATTACCTTCCCACTCAAAGGCTGGCTCATCAAAAAACTAAAACTTCACCACTTGGGTGTGATAATCTAAAGATGCATAGCAGGAATAGAGCCAATCCATGCCTAGAATAAGGTCAAAGACGACCATATCTATCTCTACTAAGTCTGCTAATATTGTCTTATAAAGAACCACGATAGGACACTTTCTATAGATATGTTTGGAAATAATTGACTCACCCACTGGGGTAAAAATTAAGAAAGGCTTAAAAAGCTTTTTAGGACCAACTCCAAAATTTACCGCAACCAATAGAGTTATATAAGAGAGATTTGACCTTGAGTCTAGCAACACATAAACATTAAGATGAAAGACTAGAAGCATACCAGTAACAACATCTGGTGAACTCTCTTGCTCCTGGTGGTATGGTAAAGCATAGAACTGATTCTAGTACTGATCACTACCGGTACTGGATAATATGCCCTGAAGAGGGGCTGGGCGACCTAATAGAGCTGGTGCGCTAGTAGCCTGAGTCTGGGGATGAACATCCATGTTTCCTTGATTAGCATATGGGCACTCTTTGATTTTGTGACCCAACTTACCACATCCATAACAACCTTTTTGTCCCAACAAACACTCACCGGGATGATTCTTACCATATTTAGCAAATGTAGGATAATTGGGCCTTCCACCTACACTATTATGAGACTAGGACATAGAAGTCTTACCCTACTACTCCTTCTTAGCTCTTGGTATGGGAGAACTAGCTGAAGATGGCACCGACAAAGACGACCGACCCTAAAACTGCGAATGATTTCCCTCAGCAAATCTTAGTTGGCCATACTCAAACTATCCAATTCTAGACTTCTTATTTCCACTTTCTCTTCCCTTCAACTTTTCTACCTTAATCTATTGGGCATAAGTCATTAATATAACAAGATTCATATCCCCAATAAGCATAGCAGTCCTACACTTTTTGAATACCAAACCAGATACTCTAGTAACAAACTTACTCATACTAGAGCTAGGGTCAACTATCAACTAATGAGCATACTTAGACAACTAATTGAACTTAAGGCAGTACTCTTTCACTATCATTGAGCCCTATCGCAGTTTCATGAATTCCTCAACCTTTGCTTCTATTAACTCTCACAAAAAGAACCTGTCTAGAAACGCATCCTAAAATACATGCCAACTCATGGAAGCTGTATTTTCACCTCTACCATTATTCCACATAACCACCCAATCATAAGAGACATCCTTCAGCCTATAAGAAGCCAATTCTACACTCTCCTCTTTAGTTACATGCATAATTTAGGTGATCTTTTTCACCTTATAAAGGTACAACTATGGGTCCTCACCTACCTTTGACCTAAAGAATTTAGGCAGATTCATCCTTATAAAGTCACAAAGTTTGGCTGCAGCTAAATCACCCTCTTACTGATATGGTACTGTAGCCTGATGGTTGCCCTGAACATTGGCAGTCATATCTTGGGTCAACGCCTAAAAGGTAGCCCAAAATTCAGCATGGGATACATTCTCAATCAGAGGATCAGCAGGCTGGGGTAGCTAGTTATCATTTCTATAGGCATTAGCTCTACGAGGAGGCATATTCTATCATGTAAGAGCATAAGTTAAAAACAGATAGAGACAGCTGTAATCATAATGGATCATGAAAGAAAAAGGATGATTTCTTAAATCATCTCGTAGCCTCTTGCTCATAAATTTGATGTACTTCACACCAATGATCAAGACTCTATGTAACACGGCTTGTCTGACTCCCTACGACTCTTTAAACCTTAGGCTCTGATACCAAGTTTTTAATACCCTGGAAATGGGTCCTGAGACGTCACACGGTGCTCCGAACTACAAGTAGTCCTGAGCTAACCCTGTAAGCCTGTTACTCATTCTGAAACAAAAGATAAAGAAAATCAAAGCATGCAAGATATTGAAATACTGAATCTACTGTATGAACTAGACTGAGTTTAAATGGACATAATATCAAAAAATATTTAAACTAAGAAATCTGAACAACAAGTATTGTAAGTCTGAAACATATCAAATCGTCAGACAAGCCTCTAACACTAATGACTAGAGATTCATTAGTATAGACCCCCAGCTGACTCAAACTGACTGAAAATAACTGAATCAAACTACTTTAATAGGGTGAAAACTGAATAAACTGGGTCCCCAAACTATGAGGACTCACCAACTATTGGGATATAGATGAAGATGCTCGCGATCACTCACTCTGCTGAAACTGAGCACCTGAACCTACATTATTAAACAATGTAGCACATAGATATATATGTGGATCAATACTTTTAGAATATGCTGAGCACATGGGGGTGAATGTATTAGTAAGACAATATCTCAATGCTCATATAAACTTGTAAAATGATGCATGCTAACTGTAAATGACTTACGTTGGCTTGAGTAACTGAAAGCTGAAATCACAAATTATGAATAATAAAGCATACTCTATAAATCTTGTGAGCCATAACACTTAGTTCTAAAAGTTGTACTTCTATTCTATTTTTAAATCATGCAGGCTAAGTATAGAAAGGACTCACCTATATATTTGTAAACTGAAAGCTAAAATCTCATGGCTAATATCTGATGTAAAACAATATCTAAATAAAATTATGAGCCTTTACACTTAGATTCTTAACGCTTTTCTGTTATGCTTTTCTATTAGGGCGTAGGTTTTAGGCATTAGGGAATTTCTTTTAAAAGTTTTTTTGTAAGTGCTTAGGTTTTCGGCTTTAGGGAATTTCTTTTAAAAGCTTTTTTGTAAGGAGTTTTGGATTTCTTGGAATTAACTTAGGGTTTCTTTGAGAACAATTTGATGAAAAAGGGGTGAAATATGCTTAAAATGACCTTTAATCATCTATTTCCACAACTTGGGGTGAGGGTAAATTTCTCAAATGCCCTTGGGGAATTTAAAGTTGCAACTGGAATACCGATTAGGCCCTTAACGTGACGCGATGACACTCTTATCACTATACTCACCACGGTGCGATGAACCTCTCATCGCTAAATACACTGCGAAACGGTGCAATCGCGCTTACTAGCTGCCTTAGAAATCCAAATGTGGTCCAAACCTAATTTGAAAACTTTGAAACTTACCCAAGGCACGCTACTTACACCCCTGGATATAAATAAACTCAAAAATCATCATTGCGAGGCCCAGGAGGTCAACTTAAAAATCCTTGAAGTTTAAAGGGAGTCAAAAGTGACTAAACCCCTCAGTACTTAGCTTTATTTTCAGGTTCTAAGTGCCTTAAGCAAATACTAGGAGCTGAGCCGAACTTGGAACGTAAGGAGTATTATAATATCTCCCTCTTGGAAATATTCATTTTCGAATGAGACTAATTAAGTTGAGGATACTGAGGAACTGAGACTATAATCTGTCATGCATAATTGAAAGCATGATTGCATGACTAAAATGATTTGCAAATGCAAAAATTATCAAGAGAGTGACTATATAAAGATGGAACTTAGAATGAAAAAGAGATAATCGGAAGAAACTTGTTTCCTTAAACTGAGTTTGTGCTTGTGGCGAACAGATGAGGTTACTTGGTTCGCATATCTTCTTCTGCTTCCCAAGTGGCACCTCAATGGATTGATTTCGCCAAAGAACTTTGACCAAGGGAACTTCTTTGTTCCTTAGTCTACGAATCTGATGACCAAGAATCTCAACTGGAATTTCTTCATAAGAGAGACTATCCTGAATATATGTGATTTCTAAGGGCATAACAATAGCTGAATCACCAATACACTTCTTTAGTAAGGATACATGGAACATAGGGTGAACGGATAACAAGTCTGCAAGCAACTCAAGCTCATATGCCACCTTTCTAATAAGGCTCAATATCCTTTAAGGGATAATATATCGGGGACTAAACTTCCCCTTTTTATCAAATATCTTTACCCCTTTCATGGGTGAAACCTTCAAATAAACTAAGTCATCGACTTCAAACTCGAGATCTCTTTTCCTCACATCTGCATAAGATTTCTGACAAATCTGAGCCATTTTTAACCTTTCTCGAGTTAATTGGACTTTCTCCATGGCTTTTAATACCATATCTGGAACTATTAAAGCAGCCTCACCCTCTTTAAACCAATCTATTGGTGACCTACATCTCCACCCATAAAGAACCTCAAATGGGGCCTTCTGGATGCTAGAATGGTAACTATTATTGTAGGCGAACTCAATCAATGGTAAGTGATCATCCCAACTACCCTTGAAGTCAAGAACATATGCCCTCAATATATCCTCTAGGTTCTGAATGGTCCTCTCCGCCAGACCATCTGTCAGAGGGTAAAAAGCTGAACTGAGATGAACTTGGGTACCAAGACCCTTCAAGAAGGTTTTCCAAAAATAAAAGGTAAACTGAGTACCTTTTTCTAAAATGATAGACAAAGGAAATCTGTAAAATCTGACCAACTCTCCAATATATAGTTTAGCATAATCTTCAGCTGAGTAGGACATTTGAACTGGCAGGAAATGGGCTAATTTAGTCAAATTTATGAATCTGTACCTACTTTGGATCATAGTTCTAGGGCATGTGGACTAGGACACATACCCAAATCGATGCTAAATACTACTTCCTTTAATTTATATGCTCATTTTGTAGGAAATCCACTTTAAAACTAGCCTAAGAGTTTACAATAAAAACTCATTATGCATCTGTTTACTTTAAACTGTAATTCAAAACTGTAATTAAAATTATAAAGTGGATTTCATATCTTAGATGAGGATCAAAAGATCAAATCTTACTCAAAATATGGATATAAACTAACCATAGGTTGCTTAAATGCATATTCTTCTTGGAATCAATATTTAAACTAGGGTTTAGTAACCCATGTTTTAAACTCATGTCAAATTATCACAAAATCATGCTCAATAGTCAAAATCATGAAATTCTTGCACAATTCTAGTCAAGATAGTGAAATTCAACTCTCAATATATCTAAAATCACTTCACATGCACAAATGTGCAAAAATAGGCATGTAATTCATCATTTAAATTACTTGTAATATCATAATCTTTAAATCATGATAATTGGGTATGAACCCTAGATTGAAATTCATGTAAATTCATATAAATTTAACTTTAAAACTAATTTTGGGCACAAGTTGAAAAAAGTATTCTTGTTCGTAACCCCACAAACCTTATTAGATTAAATGATGAAGAAACTTGACTTTGAAACTCCTAAGGGTGTTCTTGAAGATTGTTTCTTGAAGTCCTTGGATTAGAAACCTTGAATTCTAGATTATCTTGAAGAGGATGTGAAGGAATTTTGGATTTCTTGGGATAAACTTAGGGTTTCTTTGAGAGCAATTTGTTGAAAAAGGGGTGAAATATGCTCAAAAAAACTTTTAATCATATGTTTCCATGTCTTGGGGTGAGGGTAAATTACTCAAATGCCCTTTTAGAATATAAAGTCACAACTGGAATGCCGAATAGGCCTTCACAGTGATACAATGACATGCTCATCGCTATACTCACCGCGACGCGATGCAATCATAGTGAGTCACTAGGACTTGACAATTGTTCATTTGGATATCACCGCAATTAGGTGCAATCACAGTGACACTCTAGAAACTGACGAATGCCTTTTTGACATCCACCACAGTGCAATGAACCTCTCATCGCTAAATACACCGCAACGCAGTGCAATTGCGGTGACTGGCTACCTTGGAAATCCAAATATGGTTCAAACCTAATCTAAAAAATTTGAAACTTACCCGAGATATGATACTTACACCCTTGAATATAAATCAACTCAAAAATAATCATCGCAGAGCCCGTAAGGTTAACTTAAAAATCCTCAAAGTTCACAGGGAGTCAAAAGTGACTAAACCCCTCAATGCTTAGCTTTAGTTTTAGGTTCTAAGTGCCTTAGGCAAATACTAGGAGCTGAGCTGAACTAGGAACGTACGGGTTATTACAGTGGTTATCTTAGAAAGTGAAATAAGGATATGAATACCTTATACGAAATCCCTTGGAAGCATTGTTTTAGTTGTGGACGTTATATGGGAAGACTTGCACGGCATACGGGACTAGTACCTCGCTCTTTTAAGCTTTTAGACCCTTTCTATCCATTTACTTTTGAGGGTAAAAGTTCTTTTAGTTATGGATATTATAATGAATCTCAAGGTCATTTTTCCCATTTTCCCTTGGTTTCGATATTTTATGTTTTTTCACAACGGTTAGAGAAAATTTATGACTTTTTAAAACCATCGATTTGGTTTATGGGTAGTTTATTTAGATTTTAAGCCCACTTCACTATTTTGGAGTTTTTGAAATTGAGAAATTGGTCTTGGACAAAAACTCCTAGTAAACAGTCTCTGTTGAGAATTTTGATAGCACTACTAGCTCCGATAGGATTTTTTTTAGTCTAGTGGGACCCTTGGTTTGGGTCCTGAGTCTTTAAACTCATTTTGGGCTATTGGTTTGAAATTGATGAAAATGAAATGATAGGTGTAGGGACCATATGTAATCGATATAACCTTAGATGGTAATTTTGATGGTTTCATTGAGTCTGGAATATCAAATTCAGGTTAGTAGCATAGTTCATTTTTTGAAATCGAGATTCCAAATAAATCCCAAACACCTAGTTGGAGACCACTTAGACTTCACAAAATTTTGGTGGTTGATATCTAGTGCAACTACTTTAGCGATCAAAGAGTCGTGTTAGCGATGGCCACTTAAGCAATTTTATGCCATTTTAACAGTATTTGGATACCCGACTAGGGTCTCTTTAGCGGTCTACGTCTGATAGAGCAGACGCTTCTTAAGTGATTAGAGTGTTGCTTTGGTAGCATCTTACCCCTCTTTATTCGCCGCGTTAGCGGTAGCTACTTTAACGGCTAACTAGTCGCTTAAGCGGTCATTGCTGGGTTTTTATAAACCTTTTCCTCTATAATTTTTCACTCATTTTCTCCCAACTCTTTTCTCCATATTTAGTCTTGGGATCTTAAGGAAGTGGTAGGATCAATCATTTGGAGTTATGAATGTGTAGAAGAGGTTGAGGTGATCATTTCCTATTAGTTTTTTTGTTAGTTTCCGCTCAAATTCCCCATAAATTTCTCAATTTATTTCTTATTTTCCCATTTCTCTTTTAAGACTGATTTGACCCCCAATTGAGACTCTATTTGTGCTCAAGTCTGAGTACGCATTCCTTGTTCTTCGAGAGACTTTATCACGAAGTCAATTATGGTCTTCCATTAGCGGGACCCATGGGGCTGTTTTTGACATGATATTAGGTCCAAAATTTTATGTTGCAATATAGTTATTGTTTTACTGGTATTAATGTATAGGTTATGATTTTGATAGCGTGATGATATTCTGAGATCATGGAGCTAGGAAAAGCAGTTCGTGGACTATCTGAGGTTGCGTTTAGATATAAGGTATTCTTCAGTCTACTTTTCTCTTGAGATTGTGTATTAAATAGATTGTATGCTAGGTAGGGGTTATAAGATAGATTCATACCAAGTTATATCATGACTGGACCTATTTTGAAGATTTAGAATAGAATTGTAACTTGAGTCTTAGCCCAGAATACCTGTTATAGTTGTAGGATCCTACTACACTCGATTATAGACTTGATTAGCCATAGATTGGCATGAAGGCTCCTTTAGTATAAGACTTACCATATCACTTAGTAATTTAGGCAATGCCCCTCACTTAGATCTTCCCAGATGCTTGATAGCCGTAGTTACCTTGGTGTTGCTTAGTTATAGTAATGTTATCCTCGTATGCTATAAATTGTTGAGCCCGAGCCGTAGTTATGAAACCAATTGGATACCAGGTTAGTTTATGTCTTTTTATAGGTGGTGGTTCTAGTTGATAGACTCTTAGATGCTTATATTTGTATTGTTTGGACATGAGTGATGACATGCATGCAGTTAAGCGTATTTATACTTATTTAATGGTACGATTCCATCTAAATCCTTATTAACTATTGTTTTCTAAAAAGAGATTTATCCCCACTTTTTGTTTTTAAAATTGCTTTCTTAAAACGAAAGTCATACCACCCTTATTTTTGCTATGATATTTAAACTAAACATACTACTTTGGAAACTTAAACCGAGGTTGATTCTGATGTCTTTCTTGATCCATTCTTTTTACCATTGTTTACTTACTTTGATCAAGGAGGATTCTGACCCATTCCACATTATTTTCTCAATTTAGTCCCAAATTTGATCTCAGACAATTGATCCAAAAATTTATGCTGATTTAGTTTCAATTTGATTTCTAGCACTTATTATACTCCTTTAGTATTGATTTAAGTCTAATCACCATCTTTACTCTTATTTCCCTCTAATACTATACTATAATGCCCTAAAATTTCATTTTCAGAATGCCACATGGTGCTCCAAACTACAAGTAGTTCTGAGCTAACCCTGGTTTCCTTCTACTAAATCTGAATCTCAAAATAGGGGAATATGAATGTCAGATCAAAATAAATGCAAAAAACTATCTGAATTATCCGAGTATATCTGAAAATTCTAATCTCATCAGGCTGATAAAACAAATGCTGAAAATCTGAATACTGCAACTAAAATCTAAAACTGAATCTGGTAGTCCGACAAGCCTCTACCGACTGAATCTAGAGAGTCACTAGGACAAGTCCCAGCTAACTCAAACTATCTGAAATGAATACTGAATCATCTACTAATAAACTGGAAATCTAAATAGCTAAGTCCCTGAACTATGAGGACTCACCAACTGCAGAGATATAGATGAGATGCTCAAAAATCACTCATGTTGCTGAGATGAGAACATGAACCTACATTATGAGACAATGTAGCACACAGATGTATATATGGATCAGTACTTTGGGAATGTACTGAGCATAGTACTGAGCATATGGGGGTGAGTGCAATAAGTAAACCCTATCTTCATAATTTATAAAATCATGCATGGTCAATGTAAATGACTCACATAGGCTTGAGAAATCTGAAAACTGAGGATCATAAATCATGAACAATAAATCATATAATATAAATCTTATAAGCCATTACATTCAACAACAATAGACCCAGTGTATTCCCACAGAGTGGGGTCTGGGGAGGGTAAATGTACGCAGTCCATACCGTTACCTCCGAGAAAATAGAGAGGTTATTTCTGATATAACCCCGGCTCAAGATATAGAACAATATACCAAGGTAACATAACAAAAATCAAAGGTAAGAAATAGTAACACTAGATATCCAAGAAAAATAAATAAGAGAAAAAGGAATAAACAAAATAAGAAATAAGGAAAACGAATACCCATGTAGTAGTAAGACACACTCACCGACCTAAGACACCTACCACACCCAACTCTCCTAACACCTAACCATAACTGACCTACTCACACTAGCCTTCTACCCTAATCTGTGAACTCCACACCTTCCTGTCTAGGGTCATGTCCTCAGTAAGCTGAAACAGCTTCATGTCATGCCTAATCACCTCCCTCCAGTATTTCTTTGGCCTACCTCTACTCCTCCTGAATCCATCCAAAACTAGCCTTTCACACCTCTGAAATGGGACATCTGTTCCCCTCCTTATCATATGTCCAAACCATCTAACCATCCTTCTCGCATCTTATCCTCCACCAAAGTCACTCCCACCTTCTCCCGGATAGTCTCATTCCGAACTTTATCCCCTCTGGTTCCAAAAAATTTATTCTTTCTGAATAATACTACATTATTTTGTCAACTTTAAGGGAAACACTTTATCTCAAGACTTTAAGAATCTTAAAAAAACACAGCTTCCAAAATATATGCTTTTATCTTAAGGCTTTAAAACAATAGACTGTATTAAGAGTAGGGGACTTCTTTTGGGAGGTTCTTCTAACCAACATAAACCATGTGAGCATTCATGGAGTCCAACGTCTTACCCACGTTGGGTAGAGCTGTTCTACCCTTGCCATCGGAATGGAACCTTTATCTTAAGTGATCACTATCTTAGTCATCCACGTAGAAGTGGAAATAATCTTAATCCTACGGTGGCACATAGTTTTGGGACATGAAACCTTGGTAACATACCCATCTCAGTGCTAAATACTACTCCCATTCTCATGCTCAGGATCTTAGGAAATCCACTTCAAAAATAGCACAAGGGTCTACAAGAAAACCAATTATGCTTTTTCTTTTCGTTAAATCTCAAGTCATATGAACAATGTGGATTCTTTATCTTAGCTTAGGACCAAAAGGTCAAATCTTTATAAAAATCTGAGAATAATTTTATCATAGGGTGCGCGTAGCACAAAGAACCTTGAAATATTAATATTTTACTAGGGCTTAATAACTCATACATCAAACTCACATTAAAATATCATAATGTTCATGCTTGACAATGTAATATTGATAAATTAATTTAAAATCAGGAAATTACTGAAATACTCATGAAAATATGAACATAATCATGTAATTAAACTTCTAAATCACTGAAAATATCATAAGCTTGTGAATAACAATAATGGGTATAAACCCTAACTTGAATTTCATGGAAAATCATATAAAAATTCAGTAAAATTGGAATTAAAATAAGTTTTTGGGCACAAGGACGAAAGGATTGTCCTTGATCATAACCCCTCATACCCTAATCGATGATCTTAGATAAAAAGCTGGAATCTTGGACTCCTATTGTGTCTTTGGAGATGATTTCTTAGAGTTCTTGAATTGAAAATTCTTAATCTTGAATTGCCTTGGAGAATTAACAGAGGAATTGGATTTCTTGGGGAGTAAGCTTTGATGATCTAGGGTTTTGTTTAAGAGTATTTTGCTGAAAAATGGGTATAATATGCTTAGGATGAGTTAAATGATCTATTATTTATGACTTGGGGTTAGAGAAAAAGACCAAAGAGCCTTTTTTATAATTTTACTCGGACTGAGAAAATTCTCGAAATTGGCCTACGGGGAGACACGTCATTATCACGGTGGCCTACTGAAAACTGCCAACTGAGACCTGAAAAATTTTCGTGATGCGAAGCTATCGCGGTACGCTTCTGAGTTGCCATTTTGGCCATCTCCGCGATACGCCATTATCGCAGAGGCTCACTGGAAAGTGACAATCATGAAATGGGATCTTGCCGTAATGCGGTGGAATTGAAAAATCTTACTGGAAATTGACAACAATTATTTAAACTGTCTCCGTGATGCGCTAGTGACCGAAATGATGGTGTTTTACGACTAGAACTTAAAATCGCCATTACTTCTCATCTGGTTATCGGATTAAGTCGAATCTTATATCGTTGGAAAGATAATTCAATTTCCTACATATTGAAGGGTTTAAATCTAGAAAATTCTATATGCATGAAAATTCATTCTTTCTTGAATCTAACACTTGACATTCTAGACGTCAAATAAGAAAAGTACGGGGTATTACATGTACGAAGTGATTTGGATATGTATTATGGATGTCTTGGTTTAGGATCAAATAGTATATACAGATATTCAAAGTCCCCTATGGTCCCCTTCATTTGATGAGTCACGATATCGAAAAAGGATGGTTATCATAGGTCCTATCTTTGCAAGCTACTGAGATGGAGGAGGTGTATACACTTAGTATGTTATGGAACAGTGTTGGATATGGTACTAGATTCAACTTGCATCACCATGTTCATTTCATGACTTGCATCCAATCCTATACATCACCTATCACCAGTATAATTATTTAGCGTATGTATTTATCAGGCTTATGGGGTTGTGTAGGTACAGGTTATGTTTTATATTTGCTTAGTGATTGATTTCACCTTTCAAGCTTAAGGAGGCCTGTTTAAGTTATTATTTGTCTGAACTAGCTAGTTACATCATTGTTTGGTTATTGTTGTATAATTCATAGTTGGCTGGTTATGGACTAGGACTCGAGGTTGTTAGGGTTTTTTTTATTCCTTCTCTCCTTATTATGGTTAGATTCGGTATGGTTAGATTATCTCCTGATTATTTCATAATTTGGTTAGAGACCCTCATTATGTGAAAGATAGTTCCCTTCTTGACATCGTAATCCTTACGAGATTTAGGTTGTTAGGCTAGCTCCCTCTGGTTAGCACTTTAAGATTTAGCTAATGGTATGGTATATGACCGACTTCTTTCATATTATTATTACATATATACTCTTTATTTGTATTAATGTTATGTATCTTTTGTATATCTCTTTCTTCGTACTTGTATTGTGCATTGTATATTTTTTTCTTCATAATATTATTGTACGTTGACTAGACGCTAATGGCATTGTGCTTTTGTCCCTAATATCTAGTAGTATATAATGGGTTATCTATCTGTAACGCCTCGAGAGTACACCCTGGGCATCACACGGCGCTTACAGCCCCGAAGGACCACAAGCTAACCCATATTGGTACCTATTATGAGCACTGAATAAAATAACAAAAAACATATGCGGAATTTAGCTGGAATTTCCCTAAGGTTTTAAACACATCAAACATTTCTGAATTTATAAGTCAGGAATCAACTGTCTGAAGAATAATAACATAAAGTCTGTCAATAGCAACTGAAAACTAAACAACTATTTAAAAGCCTCTAACTGAATGACTGAGGAGTTGATGGGACAATCCCCCAACTAACTCCGACTAACTACTAAAACTGAAATACTAAAATAAATATAATTGGTCCTCAGAACATGAGGACTCACTATTGCTGCTGCTACTGGTGCGCTAGGATATCTAGGTGCGATCGGGAACTTGAGTCTCCGAACCTATAAATTGAGACATCATAGCACAAGAAATGAGTATGCGGTTAGTACTTTGAATGTACTAGTATGCTAAATGAGGTTAGGATGATATTCATGGGCTCATGTGCATGAATAAAGATAATTGACTGAATGTATAGTAAGAGATAACTGATGTATATGCATAAAAGTTGTAAAATCTGAGAATGCATGACCAAGCATATGGCATGATACTAGGAAACTGAAATACTAAAAAACTGATATTGAATAACTAATAACTGTATCCCATGGTCAAGCAAGCCTGAAAATTAAACTCTGAACAGAATATTGGACTGAGACTGTGGGAGCTATCATCTAACTGACATGCCCCAATATGAGCTAATTGGGGTCCAACCTGTAACCCCAGTTGGAAGGGTGTCAATACCGTGCCACGAGTACTAATATTAGCTGTGTGGATCCACTAAAGTGTTGTCCTAAAATACTAAGGGTCACCCTCAACTGGAAGAGCCCTAATGAGATATCTGTTAACCCTCAACTGGTAGGTTAAGATCTCTAACCTATGCTGGATACGTAGTTCTGGAACGTCGGGACTGCTGCTAAAGGTTGTACCCTCAACTGGCAGGTGAGCCCCCATCCCTGGGTTTGCTCAGTGCTAAATCCTACTCCCAACTGAACTGACTCTAATTACTGGACTGAGCTGAACTTACTAACATGATATACTGACTAGACTGATAATACTCTATTAAATCCGAAACCATTCTGAAAATACCAAAACTAAGTAAATAGCTAAGTTTTGGGGTATTCATAACCCTTAGGACTCGATATCAATAATAACAAGATCATACTAGAAATTTAAGGACATGATATGTAAACATTTATTCAAAACTCATTCTTGTAGGCACTTCATCAAATACTTGCAATTCATGGTTTAAGCTAAGCATGGGAATAGTTTTAAGACTTGTAATAATAGCATAATTTCACTACTAAAATCACCAATTAAGGTTTAATTCGGTGAACAACACCATTCAAACATGTGGGGATCAATAACAATAACAATTTCATGTAAACATGGTATAGAATAAAAAATTCATGGCAATTCATGGTTAAAATCACAATAACTTGTAAAAATCATAACTTTAAATTTGAAATTGGATCTTTAGACTCCATGGGTGAAAAGGACCCATGAATGAATATTTAACATACCTTAAGGTTTTAATATTGCAAGGGAATTGTTGTTCTTGATCGTTCATGGGTGGTGAAGCTTGAATTCTTAAGTTTCCTTGAAGAAATAGTGGTTGAACTTGAAGAATTTGGGTGATGGCTAGGGTTTATTTTAAAGAGGAATAGTGAAAATATGGCATATAACTCCTTAACTGATGATTAATCCTGTGTTTTTACGGATTGGAGCCATGAGAAAAGACTAGACTGTCCCTGGGAATTTGAATTCATAACTGGAACACAAATTAAGCCCTCACCGCGATGCGGCGATGCCCTCATCTCTATACTCACCGTGATGCGGTGCAATAGCGGTGAGTCACTGGAAATTGACAATTGTTGATTTGCTCCTCACCGCGACGCAATGAAATCACGGTGACTTGTTGTTTTGGAAATCCAAACATGGTCCAAACCTCATCTGAAAAATCCAAAACTTATCCAAGACTGCTACTTACACCCCTGAACATAAATCAACCAAAAACTTATGTCTCGGGGTCAGGAAGGTCAACTTAAAAATCATCAAAGTTAAGAGGCTAAAACTTAAGCTAAATACCCAACACTTAGCTAAATTTTCAAGTGTTAAGACTCTTATACGAGTATTAGGAACTGGCCCGAACTTAGAAAAGGATGGGGTATTACACCGTGTTACTGGCATAGTTTCATCTCGAATTACTTATAGGCATGATTTTATCCTTACTTTTCCCTTAGTATTATTATATGTTGTTCATTAGACAACTACCTGTAGTTTATATTCCTACTCTATATGTTATTTAAACTTGCATTATTTCTAGAGTTCAATCAGTTAATGCCTACTAAATACCTCGTGTTTGGTACTCATACTATACTTCTGCATCCTATAAATTATAGTATGAGATCTTACTATTGATTGGTGCATCGTGCAGAGAAACTATGGATCGAAGATTTGGGGTGAGCTCCTGGCGTTCGAAATGTTCTTGCTCCCCCTCTTATTGTTAGATTGGTCTCTGTTTTTGCATCAGATGGCCTTGTATATATTTTTATGTTTATTTTGTACTCTTATTTTATTAGAAACTTTTGTACTAACTTCACTAGATTTTGGGAATGTATTTACTTCCTCCTTGTCTTCTTTCTCTTTTATTTAATTTTTCTTCTGTTTTTCTTATTAGTACGCTACTATTTTTCAGACTATGGATTAGCTTACTTACAAGTGAGTTATGGTAGGTGCCATCATGACCTGAGAAATTGGGTAGTGACAACAATGATTATGTAGAATCTAAAACAACATTTTGGTAACTAACAATTCTGGAATTAAAATAAAAATATATAGTCCAAAGTCAAATTTGAACTGAATAAAACTAAAGTATCTAAATATGTCTGAAAGCCTCTAAACAAACTGATGAGTTGTTGGGACAAGTCCCCAGCTAACTCTAAATAACTGAAACTAAAATACTAGTCTGATAAGCATAAACTAAAATAAATCGTCCTTGAATGATGAGGACTTTGAGGACTCACCACAAGTAGATATGAACTGTCACTGGAGCAAATTTAATTGCACGGCTGAATCTGGGCCTTGTAACCTATATCATAATAGGATACAATGTAAAAGAAAGGTATGCAGTCAGTACTTTAAATGTACTAAGCATGTGAGATATATAAGTTATAATTATTGAACATAATCATTGCTGATAACCAAAGTGACATTGAGTAAAACAATTTATCCAAAAAGAGTATAATCTGATGTATAATGATCCAAAAATAAAATCATGGTTTTAAACAACGGAAAACAACATAAATCTCTGATGTTTGCTAGTTAATTACCTTTCTCCCAGATTTATTATTTAGTTTTTCTCTCTCCCAGATTATAAATGTTCATATACATTCCTCCACGTTATTATACATTATAACATATGTATATGAGTTAACCGTTTTAATGATATTTAAGAAAATAAATTAATCTAATAATTATCTAAGATTGTACCTTATTAATGTGTGATTAATGAATTCATTAATTATGCAAATTTTTCAAATAATATACTCCTAAAAGGAAATTTGTCACATAAATCACCTATAAATTTTAACCAAAGAAAAAAAATTATTAATAAAATAAAGGGACATAAAAAATTTTAAAACAGAAAAAAAGCCTCGTATAAAAAGAACATGCAATGGTAATATATAAAATCATATTCTTATACATAATATGCTTATGTATAATGTAAATATGGTTAAACATATTCTTATGAATATGGTGAAACATATTTACATAAGATGTAAATATGGTGAAACATATTCTTATACATAACATGCTTATGTATAATGTAAATAAGATGAGAATTCTTCAAGTCACATATATACCACTAACAAACCTTATACATAACCCTTGCATGTATAAATAGCAGAATGAGTCAGCCATACACATTGCTATCAATGTATATGGAGTAAAAATTATAGCAGATTTCTCAAAAAAGGTGCATCTTTACCCTTGTACATAACATAAATATGTATAACGATGTATGAATAGCAGAATGGGTCAATCATATACATTGCGTATCAATGTATATGGAGTAGAAATTACAGCACATCTCTTAGAAAAGATGTGTCTTTGCCCTTATATATAACATAGTTATGTATAACAATGTATAAGAATACGTAAAATTGAGAAAAAATACAGATTAAAAAGTAAATCACAAAACCTTTGAAAGCCGAGGTCCTTCTGATTTTGAGAATTAAGCACATGCAACAAAGAAATCATAGATTTTAAAAGAAGATGATAAAAAAACAATAAACACCGTCAGATATCTTCAATTTGAAATCGTAAAGTTGAAAAAAACCCTCAAAAATATTAAGAAAAAATATAAACAAAGTTCGGATCGAAATGTCATTACAATGCTGAGGTTTTGAGAACTATGCATATGCAACAATGAAAACTAAAAAAAATTAATTTGGTAAATTTGAAAAAAAAATAAGAAATTAAACAAACCTCAAAAGTAATTGAAGAAGATGATGAAGTTGAACAATTTGATCAGTTAATGTTTGAATTTTGAAATTTTGAATCCACCAGATAACTATTGCTTGATTTTAGGCATATATTAAGGAGCATTAGTTGATCTAAAATGGATGTTTTGATATGTATGAGGATTTTAGAGAGAGAAAGTATAAAAGATGAGATATTTATAATTGTTTTGTTATATGGGATATTATGCAATAACTATAACTTAAGATGTATATTTATGTAAATCTTCTTTTAAACAATGAGACAAAGTTGTAAAACATTTTAAAAGATCAATCTAACTGAAGTTGTGGGTCATGTACAAGTTATACTAAATTTATTTATATGGGAGATTCTCTTAACCAATATAAATCATGTGAGCAAACATGATATTCAACATATACACCTCATTTTAGGGCTACACTCTACCTTGCCAGGGTATAATGCCATGAATGGCATGGATGCACTAAACTGATGCCTCAAATGGGCTAAGATAGACCTACAATGGAATGTAGCTCAGGAATTTGGGTTATCTAGAATCCTAGTTTGCTCTATACTAAATTCTACTCCTAAAACTATACATAAATGCTCATAATAAATAACTGAAAATCTGTTGGACTAGTTCAAATTATCTAATTTACTAAAGTTCAGAAATATTGAAACTAGTTATGCTTGTTGTAAATGATTTTTGCAATCATAAGATCAAATTATACTAAATTATTTGGAATCATGCTTAATTTGGATAAATCATGTTAAATTCTTTATAGAATAGCAAATTAAGATTTCTGACAATATAATTCATGCATAAGTATATAATTCAAGAAAAAAATCATAGGAAAAACATGCTACAATAAAGATCATGGAGTGTACATGGGAATGAGTATAAACCCTAAATAATAAATTCATAAATCCATAAAAAAAATTGAAGTTTTCTGAGCATAAGGGAGAAAGAAAACCCTTGCTGAAAATCTCATATACTTGGACTGAGTAATCCTTGCTAAGAACTTGAGAATGCAAGAGTTTGGAGAAGAACCCTAACTTTTGCTTGAGAGGTTTAAGAGAACCTTTTTCTGACATGAAAGGTTTAAAATTAATGAAATGAAAAGAGAATCAACTATTTAACCTTTATTCTCCTTCTGTGATAGCTAAAATATTGTAGTTTAGGCATTAGGAAATAAGGAAAAGACTAAGCTACACCTGAAAATCATTTTAAAAGCTACTGAAATGCATACCATGAGTCACTATATGACTCGTAATATGACTTATGACTCATACATGGACTCGTAGTTCCTCACCCTTTGGTTGATTGATTCTAAGGGTACGGGTCAACAATACAACCCACACATTAGTTTCATGAGTCGTTTATTGACTCGTGGTTCCTAGATCCTAGTTTTATCTTGGGGGAATGATTATATTCTATGATTCTTGAGATCTACCTATGAGTCGTGGTGTGGACTTGTGATCCTTGAGAGAAAATACATATCTCTATAGTTCTCATTAGTATGAGTCATTGCACAACTCATACATTCACTCCACGACTTGTACAATGAATCATAGTGACTGGAACCTTGATAAAATTTTGGTCAGCTTACCATGAGTCGTCCCATGACTCGTAGTCTCACTATACAACTCGTATAGTGAGTCATATTATTTAAAAATTTTAATTTTCAACTGATTGTCTAATCTAAGTTTGAGTTTAAACATAAAAAAATTTTGGAGTGTTACAGTGAGTATACATGATTAGGGTGAATACAGGTCTTAATATATGTCAGTAATGTGTATAACAATTCAATAATGCAATATGTGAATCAGTCTTCCCAAATCACAATCAATCATTAATACAAGCCCTCACACAGTATCACAATAATACACCATTCCTTTTACTGTCATAACAAGAAAAGCCCCCACACGGACACTACAATAACTAAACTATCTCTTTTCTATCATAAATTATTAATTCACCCAACTCATAAAATACTTTACAAGATAAATTTCCATCCAAGCAAAGTCTGAAAAAAATTAAGTCAAAACCTATTTCGAATCTAACCCAAGTCTCAAGAAAATCACAAACTAGTCTTCTCTTTTTGAACGAGCTTAGCGTGTTCCCAATTTATCAAATGCACTCTACATATAAACACGAGTTCAACAATGCACATATTGCTAAGTTATAATTTGGGCCCAAAATGTCAATCAAAATACACTCCCTCAAAAATAAATGATAAAATTAAAATTTTATTCAATAATTAATTTACTCATAACTTAAAGGAGTTCAGATCTAAAATCTCATCAAAAATAGTGTTGAAATCGATCTTGAAATCATCAAAATAGCATACTTTAACTTTACCGAAAAAATCTCAGAATTTTAAGTTGAAAAAATAAGATTTTAGGATGAAATTGTGAAATAATCATTGGGACATATTCAATTTAGCATAAAAAGCTTACCCATAGGTTAACTTGAATATGAAGTTTGATAAAAAAAAAATAAGATTAATTTTTAGACTCGAAATCATTAACCTTGATTTAACCCCAAAATTGAGGTAAAATAGTGAGGTAAATAAAAATCTACGGTTGGAAAACTTACTTCTTTTCAAGAAAGAAAATGCATAAAAAATCGCTCAAAATGAAGCTCTAGAGGTCCAACAATAGAGGAAAGAAAATGACAAAAAATGATAAGACAATTAGTATTGTAGCACGATTAGAGCTATAACGCTCAATTGGCGCAATCGCGCTGAAGGCGCCCAACCTCTTCAATAATATCGCGCTACACTGCCGCGATAGTGCTTCAAGCATCCGAGTCCTCCAGTGCCATCACACTACCCTAACACTGTTACCACTGAACAAATATTATCTTTTAGTGTAATCATGTTACCTTAGCTTGATCACGCTTGCACTAGAAATTTTAAACAAAAATACAGTTAATTTCTAAACTTATTTTTAACACCCAAAACCACATTAGATATAAATCAATAATGCAAATCAATCATAAAAATATTTCAGACTAAATCAGATCATATGATTAACTGATGGAGGCCGTTTTCAATGATTGTTGACCGAAGTCAACTATAGACTAAACTTTCAACATTTCGTCTAAGCTCTCAAAATCACATTGAAAATCTCGAGTCTCAAACAAAAAATTTTTTTGAAGCTAATGAAACTGAAGGAATTCTCATACGACGTTCAAATCTCTAAATGTTGACCAAAGTTAACCCTATTAACTTCAAAATCTTCTAAAACCAACAACTTGTAATAAACCCAACCAAATGCCTGAAGAGTTGAGTTACCCACTCTCATAACTCATAAATACTATGAAGCAACTACAAAAAGGACTAAAATTATCAAAACACCAAAAATTCTAAAAATCACTGTGAAGATTGTTACACAGTCAAAGCATCGCAAGTGTGGTTGCAGTGTGGTTGCACCAGCACCAGCAAACCAACAACAATTACAACCAACAAAATAACTCAAAATCAACCCTCGAAACTAACTCAAAATTTTGTGAACACAAATTAATTATGCTAGTAGATTAAAAATGATATTTCAGACTCAATAAATCATCAAAATACCAAAGCGAGACCGTCTTCAATGATTGTTGACCGAAGTCAATCCTATGCCTTAACCTCTCAATTTTTCAATCAACTACTTGAATTTCATGTGAACGTCTTAGGAACCGAACCAAAAGTCTCACTTACTCAAAAGTGAAATTTCAAATTTATCAGAACTAAGAGATTTCTCATATGACCTCGATAACACCAAATGTTGACCAAAGCTAATCATACCAACTCCAAAATCTTTTAAAATAAAAAAAAACTCAGATAATACGAACCACTTCGAAAATCATGGCAGCCACACCGCAGATCATAAAATCATAAAACAACTACAAAGAGGAATAAAATGATCAAAATACAAACAAAATTAAAAACATACAATGAAGATTGTAACATATAGTTTAAGGACGATATTTAGTCATTATAAATTTTTTATTAATGCCTTAGATTACCCCATCGCCTCTAAGTAAGCATTAGTAAATACTTTACTTTTTCATTTGTCAACTAGGTATGTTGTTCTTGTTGTTTAAATCGAAAGTTTTAACCTTTATAAGTTATGATTTAATGATAGTTATGAGTTAATATCTTGTTTTTTCAAACCACATTTTGTTGGTTTAATACTTAAATTATGGATCGCTGTTATTCTTAAGCTATAACATTTTCTATCTAAAATTCTTGTGCAATGTCAAATGATTGAGATAGCGGCCTCACTCCCTTTTATAATGTGTGGAAACTAAATATAACTACTCTTTTCAGTAGTAATTTTGAATTAATACATGCACTTTTTAATTTAATTTTTAGCTCTCTCCCACTATAAAAAGAGTGAAATCATTTTTCATTCATTTGATACTAAAAGAGGTTTTAGATATGATAGTTGAGGGGATAATAACACCTTTTACTTTAAAAGTATTAAACTAACAAAAAAAATAAAAAATTTAGAGGAGTCTATTAACTTTAAAAATAACATCAATTTTAATCAGGCATATGACCATAGCTTTTAAATATTTTTTATTTATTTGAAATATTAAAGTTGAAATTGTAGTACATGATTATATTTTTGGTAACTAAAAATTACACAAATACACAACTTATATTTTCAATATTATAAAAAATTCCAACTCCCTAAACATATTACAAAAATTCCAACATATACGCAAAATGCTATGTATATGTCGGTTATGTTATGTATATTAATAGGGAGAGAAAGTAAAATAATTTAAAAAGTGGGAGAGAGTATAATTACTTCTAAAATGTTGATATTTATGTTATTATACTTTTTGTAAAAGTATTTGGAATAATATGCACCCATAAATGTACTTTAATATAATTTCAAAAGTGAAAATAAGTTGTTTTTCAAATTTGAAATCCAACTCTAAATTAAATTTGAATTTTTCATCGTCAAATATTATTTGTCATATAACATAAAAAATTATTTTTTAAAAAAATAAATAATTTTATGATCAAACTATTTAAGTATGAAACTTGTAAAACATGATTATTTAAGGAGTCCTATGTGTAAGATAAGGTGTAATATCTTATGATTATACAACAACAACAAACCCAGTATATTCCCACATCGTAGGGTCTGGGGAAGGTAGAGTGTACGCAATCCATACCACTACCTCTAAAGAAGTAGAGAGACTTTTTCCGATAGAACCCCAGCTTAAGACAAAGTACAGTATATATATATATATATATAAATGCATGAAACATGATAAAATAACATAGATATGACATCCACAAAAAATATTGAACACTGCCAAACAAGAAGGACACCAAAAGCCCTCCTACCTACTACCTACGACTCAACCACACACCCTAGGTAATATC
This sequence comes from Capsicum annuum, assembly GCF_002878395.1. Taxonomy (NCBI): domain Eukaryota; kingdom Viridiplantae; phylum Streptophyta; class Magnoliopsida; order Solanales; family Solanaceae; genus Capsicum; species Capsicum annuum. The sequence continues at coordinate 182,804,912 of NC_061111.1, forward strand.
TTATGATTATATTTAACACAAAATTAATACTCTACCATGTTTGATAGATGCTATAAATCTTTTTTCAGATTTAATTTTGTATATCCTACCTTATTCATTTAGTTTGAGAGTATTTTATCCTATTTCTTAAATAACATAAATTAATCCAAATTTATAATCTCATATTATAATCCCAAAATAATTTAATCACCTACCACAATAACGTAACATTTTTTTTTAGTCGTTTAACTCAAATTTTACTTTACTATGACGTACGCACACTTCACCATCCTTCGTTAAACAGGCCTTTGCTTCCTTGTTTGCCACCTCTTCTGTTTTTCCCCTTCACCTCTTCATCGGCGACGTTACTTCTCTTATCAATGCCGACTTCTTCAAGGGATTTCTAGGGTTTCAATGACTCGCATTGCCATTTTCTCCCCCATTTCTTCCCTCTTCACCTTTTTCGAACTGAATTTCAGCTTTCTCTCCCCAAATTTCGTCCACATTTTGCTAAATTCCCTTTGTTTACCCACCGAGTCGTCGTATCGAAATTCTAAGTGATCATCTACGGTGAAATCTGGTAATGTCGCTATGTTATCCGTTTCTTCACTTAATTTTTATTTTTACAGATTTAAAATTGATTTTAGCTTTTTCAAAAGAAAAGAGCAGTGAGATATTTTTAATTCTATTATATTATCTTTTTCAAAAGAAGATCTATTTCTTTTTTGATAACCATGGTGTCCCAGCTAGCTTACACGCACCTGACTAATTCTACGGGACAACTGCACCGCCCACCATCAATAGGTGTCAGCTAACTCTGTCTTAATTCTGTTATATTATAGGTTTTATAATGATCCAATTGAAGCGTAACTCATCAATTGTTTCGTCAATTCCACAATTTACTGTGTATATCTCTTGTTGATAATTTGTATAGAAACTTGGATAAATAAGTACTATATAATTTGGTATTTTTGAGGTTTATCTATCTAAGAAATTATAGTAAAATTGTTTGAAGATGTTACGTAAAAACTGAACTTTTCCACTGTTTGTCCAATTAAAGTTTACTTTCGTAGTGGCATTGTGCCATACCAACACTGCAGTTCATGATCAATGTACTTGACATACCAGTTTTCTGGGTGCCCACTCATAGATTTTTATTTAGTTTTTTCATTCACATAGTGCTACATATAAGGACATGCATTTTTGGTTCCTTTATGAAATGTGACCTTTTGCATTCTTTATTTGTTGTTGGATGAGTGAAACATTTTTTCATGGGTACTCGTGGCATTTTATTGGATAGATTTTGATAATTCAAGTTGTAGTTTTACCTGAAAGTAACTTCTCCAGAGTATTACTTGGGTTAGGTTCCCATAGGTTGACAACCAATCTAAGCATGGTCTAACAATGATGAATACTTCTAATGCGCACAGAGGGGAATGGAGATAGTTTATATAACCAACTCCAATTAACTTGGGATTGATGAAAAGTAACTGATGATTGAACGCGGGAGGCTTCCTCAATTTTATACCACTTAAAGTCTTAAACTTTACTTTTATGGTTGCTACTCTCATCAAAGTTTTTTCTCCCACAAACAGATACCCTATAACATGTTCTTTTAATGAATTTGTCAAAGAGCTTACATCTCCTTTACAAATGGGTACAACGACCTAGCGTGTCTAGAGTTTGAGGTTACTTAACATTCTAAGAAAATTTGATACAGGTCGTAATCAGAAGTTTGCTTGTTACTGACCTTCCACATTTCATGCCTTCTTTTTGTTACCTATTTCCTTTGTGTTTTGCATTTTCCTGTTGCTATAAATTTGAAGGCTAGCATTCTTTACAGTGTGCAGGTTGTTAGTCTGTCTTAGTTATCCATGCTAATGAAGGACCAACTTTTGTTCATGTTAAGTAGAGAGATACCCTGATACCCATGAAGGCGATTTGAGGCTTATGATCTTTTAGCTAGTAAGCGTCCTCAAGTTCAGACACCCAAGATGTGAACTTGCCAATAAATCCGGCTGAGAAACATATAGGTTCAAATCCCAGTAGAGACAAGCACTAGAGACAAGCACTAGGTGATTTCTTTCCATATATCCTATTTTTGGTGTAACTATGGACAGAGTTACCTAGTAACCATTGTTGGTGGAGGTGACAGTTATCCCATGGAATTATTCAAGGTGCCGGAAAGCCGACCCATACATTACAATTACAAAAACAACAACATACCCAGTTAATCCCATAAGTGGAGTCTCATAAGTGGAGTCTGGGGAAGGTAGTACATACACAAACCTTACCCCTACCTTGTGAGGTAGAGAACCTGTTTGCAATAGCCCCTCGGCTCAAGTCTAAACATTACAAAGTAGTACGAGAAAAGGAAAACAATCAGACATAAAAAAGACACTTCTAAAAAAAAAAAAATTTCTTCTCAAAAAAATGAGAAGCAGCCAAGACAATGATAAAGAAAGCATGACAAAACATACTACTCCCTTCGTCCCATTTTATGTGGCATACTTTGACCGGGCACGGAGTTTAAGAAATAAGAAAAGACTTGGTGATGTTTACCAAATTGTCCCTTATTGTAAAATGTACTACTACTATAGTTAATTAAGTGGGACCAAAACCAATAAGGGTAAAAGTGGAATTGTGTATTTAAATAGTTACCAAATAAGGAAATGTGACATTCTTTTTGGGACGGATCAAAAAGGAAATGGCGACACATAAAATGGGAGAGGGGGTATAAGATGACAATCACTACAACAAATGATATGATAATTGAAGTGCAGGAAACATCAAATAGTCGCATACATGGAATAACTGGAACTCTCAAAGTAATACTACGACTACTAGTATGAAGTAATAAATGAGACAACT
>NC_061111.1:182810761-182813053 GCF_002878395.1 Capsicum annuum
AGTTGTCTCATGTCCTATCTAATCATCTCTTCCAAATGCTTCTTCAGCCTACCTCTACCCCTCCAATAACCATCTAAACTGGGACATCCGTGCATCTCGTCTTCACATGCCGGAACCAATCTATACTGTGGCATACTTGCATCTCCTCTTCATATGCGCGAACCACCTCAGTCTTGCTTCTCTCATCTGGTTCACCACAGGCCACTCCTAACTTGTCCTGAATATGGTTCCAAGTCCTATCTCTCCTCATATGCACACGTCTATCACAACATCCTTATTTCTGATACTTGCATCTTTTGCACGTGCGAATTCTTGACCGGCCAACACTCTACCTTATAGAATATAGTTGATCTAACAATCACTTTATAAAACTTACCTCTAAGTTTTGGTGGCACCTTCTTATCACACAAGACACCGATGTGAACCCCATTTCATCCACCCCGTTCTTGTATGATGTGTAACATCATCATCAATCTCTCCATTTCCTTGAATTATAGGCCCAAGATACTTGAAACTTCCTCTCTTAGAGATAACTTGAGTATCAATCCTCACTTCCACATCTGCCTCGTGAGTTACGTCATTGAACTTGCATTGCAAGTAATACGCTGTCTTGGTCCTGGTCAACCTGAATCCTTTAGACTCCAGCTTATCATCAAAACGAAAAAGTGCCCTCAAGTTCAGATTTTATGCCAAAATTTTCTTGTACATATGTGTATATGCAACTATTGATGATGAAAAAGACTTGTAAATGGTCGCCCGTTCACTATAATTATTTACTTATTCAAATAAGAAAAATAGGAGACTTGTAAGTCTTAGGGGGTTATGATTGCTTACAACAACAATAAGGCGGAAAACCCTATTTGAAGTCTTACTGTTCAATTTATTCTGCATGTATTAATTTCTTTTCTTTCCATTACATCAGGAATTATAGGTTGTTCCCTTAGTACATAACTCAATCAAAAATAGTTTCTAGTATCTCATCTTAAAATTTACTAGAAATTTATCTTTTTGCATTGTAGATTCTCAAGAGCTTGATGGTATGTCCTCTTGGAAGCGGGAGAATGGAAGCCTTGACAAGGCTTTTTGTAGCTGGAAATATCCAACAAACAGCATCAGGTGAATAATAGAACTCAATTCAGACAGTTTATGTGTTTATGTCCATTTAATTGTGCGCTATCATGTTAGCAATTAATCTTGACCAGGCCCAGTTTACTCCTCATTGTCTCATATCCTTCTATTTTCTTTTCCCACTATTTCTTTACTTTTGTTTGGTGAGATATTTTATTTTGTTTCTCACTGCCTTCTTTCCTTGGCAGAGGAAGTAGGCTGCCATAAATTAGCTGCTCAGTACATTCAAAAAGAATTGAGAGAGGCAGATGAAGCAAATTTAATTGATGAAGAAGGTATTTATTCTCTCTAGCTTTTTCACCTTAGGCCCAGAGGCTTGGCAGGGAAGACAAGAACAAGTCATGTTGATAGCGGATTTATTTGCATGCTTTGTCGATAAAGATCTACTTTTTCATCTTGATTCACAATTTTAACACTTAGGTAAATACTAGTTTAAGAAATATCAGTGTAGCAAGTATTGAAGTTTCAGGTGTATCAATCGGTTTCCCATTTAATACATTTATATTTGCTCTTATAGTTCAATCACCTTGACATGCTCTTATTTCAGATATGCACGTGTTTGGTTTGAGGCCACTTACAGATCCTTTGCATTTGGTAAGGTCCACAAAGTACACTTGTTCAATCTTGACTAAGATCGTTCTACTTGTTGATACCATCACAAAAGTTTTATTGCTAGACAAGTTTTCTTCCATTAATTGCTTCACATTTGTGTTTATAAAAGAGTATTGGCTTTCTTTGGTCTATGTCCAGTATTCAGAAACATGAAAAATAGAATAATAATGATATAAAGGCAGTGCCATACATGTTTTCCTTAACCTCGTATATAGCTGAATAAGCTTTATCTGCAGGGCTGTGCATGGATTATCATAAGTTTTAAGGTAGAAATTACTTATCAAAAAGATAAATTAAGGCAGAATTGGGTTATTATAAGTAGTTGTACTGCAACGTAGAACTCAACTATGGCTTCCATCTGAATGTGTATTGGGAGAAACTGCTGTATAAACCACATCCATCAGAATTACTCTGAAAAATTACTCGTCTTATATGGAATAAAAGATCAGAGAAATTAAGGTGGAACTTCTGTTTCGTGTTTTACTTCAAAAAGATAGATCCCCATCCGCCCCCCCCCCACCCCCCCCCCCCCCCCCCCCCAAAAAACAACCC
>NC_061111.1:182813153-182987581 GCF_002878395.1 Capsicum annuum
AAAAAGACAAAAAAAACTGTGCTTGCTTTGTTGATAAAATGTCTCAATAGACTAAGCAGAAAGATCTGATTTTGCAGGCTTCTGCTACTTTGACAATGTTGACTCTAGGATTTGATATGATGATATTCATGAGAATTAGTTGAACCAGTGAGTTCCTTTGGACGTTGATATCTTGATTGAGTTCACACATATCAATACATATTAGGTATTATAAAATTTTGAGTTTAGAAAGGAAGGTAGTATTTCATAACTATGAAGTGTGAATGAATTGAAGATATTTTTTTGCTGCTGCCTTTAGAAGAAATTAGAACTTTAGGTTTGGAGGAGGGGAAGCTATATATATAAATATGAAGTTATGACAGTAACTCTATTAGGATGACAAAATTCTGTTAATCAGTCAGTAATTTGGCTTCAATCCCAAAATAGTCTGCTCTATGAATCCTCAGCAACTGTGAGAAATAATGGAGAAAATTATTATTGAATTTTTGTCTACATAATTACATTGACACCCTATTTACAGACACTACAATACAATCCTTTTCGAAGTAGGATTAGGATTTTGTATACAATTCCTATTTCTACTCATATTCTAACACTCCCCCTTAAGCTGGTGCATACAAGTCATCTTGTTACAAATATAATTAATACGAGGATTGGTAAGGGACTTGGTGAAGATATCCGCAAGTTGATCATTTGACTTCACAAATTTTGTAGCAATATCTCCCGAGAGTATATTTTCTTTGACAAAGTGACAATCAATCTCTATGTGCTTGGTCCTCTCATGGAACATTAGATTAGATGCAATATAAAGGGCTGCTTGGTTATCTCATACAAGTTCCATCTTATCGGGTTCTCCAAATTTTAGTTCTCCCAGTAATTGTTTAATCCAAACCAGCTCACAAGTTGCTGCAACCATTGCTCGATATTCTTCTTCGACGCTAAATCAAGCAACCACACTTTGTTTCTTACTCTTCCAGGACACCAAATTACCACCTACTGAAACACAGTATCCGGATGTAGAACGTCTATCAGAGGGTGATCTTGCCCAATCAGCATCGGTATATTCAATGATATGCTCATGGCCTCGATCCTCAAAGAGTAGTCCTTTACTTGGAGATGATTTTATATATCGGAAAATACGAGTAACTGCATCCCAATGACCATCACAGGGGGAAGTCATAAAATGGCTTACAATATTCCAACCAACCGCCTATACCTTCCAGGATCACTAAGTGGCTCCCCCTGTCTTGACAGAAGTTTAGCATTTGGATCCATAGGAGTGTTAATGGGTCGACATCCCACCGTTCCTGTCTCCTCAAGAATGTCTAAAGCATACTTGCGTTGAGAAATTACAATACCTGATTTGGACTGTGCAACCTCAATACCTAGAAAGTATTTCAGTCTGCCGAGGTCTTTAGTCTGGAAATGTTGAAAGAGATGTTGTTTCAAGTTAGTATACCCTCTTGATCATTGCCGGTGATAACAATATCGTCAACATAAACAACCAGATAAATACACAAATTTGGTTCAGAATAGCAATAAAACACTAAATGATCAGCTCTGTTAGAATATGAGTAGAAATAGGAATAACATATAAAATCCTACTTGGAAAAGGATTGTAATGTAGTGTCCTATTAGGAAAAGGATTGGAATGTATTGTCTATAAATAGGGCCTCAACGTAATAATGTAGTTACAACAATTCAATAATATTTTTCTCTTATATTTCTCACAAGCTCTACTACGAATTATGCCAAACTCCTGAATCACAGTGCTAAATTTTTCGAACCAGACTCGAGGGGATTGTTTCAAACCATAGAGTGACTTGCGCAATCGACATACAAGGATACTAGACTCCTCCTGAGTAACAAAACCAGGTAGTTGCTCCATATAAACTTCTTCCTTAAGATCACCATGCAGAAAAGCATTCTTAATGTCCAAATGATAAATAGGCCAATGACGAACGGCAACCATAGAGAGAAAAAGACAGACAAATGCTATTTTAGCCATGGGAGAGAAAGTGTCACTATAATCAAGCACATATCTGTGTATACCCTTTGGCAACAAGGCGAACCTTCAGCCGATCAACCTGAGCATTTAGACCAACTTTGACTTTATAAACCCAGCAGCAACCAACCGCAGATTTACCTGCAGGGAAACAAGCTCCCAAGTACTACTCGTATGTAAAGCAAACATTTCATCAATTATAGCCTGTTTCCATCCTGAAGGGGAAAGTGCTTCACCTATAGTCTTAGGGATGGAAATAGAGGACAAAGATGATACAAAAGTATAATGGGGTGATAACAGATGATGATAACTCAAGGAAGTATAATGTGGGTTAGCATTACGAGTGGATCTTATACCTTTTTGAAGTGCAACTAATTGGCTAGGAGGAGGTAGATCCGCAGTAGGGGAAGCGTCAGGCGCATGACATGAATCATCTGGGACTAATGTTGGACGCGGGCGGCAGTAATAAGTCAAAATGGTAGCACTACAGCTGGAGATGGAGAAGTAACCGTAGATTCTTCAAAGATTGGTGTGGGTAAGACTGGAGGTATGGGTAAAACCTCAGAGATATCAAGATGAGCAGAAGATGTATAGTAAGGTTGAGATTCAAAGAATGTGACATCGGCGGACATAAGATAGCGACCCAGATCAGGTGAATAGCAGCGATACCCTTTTTGAACTCGAGAGTAACCAAGGAAGACACATTTGAGAGTACGAGGGGCTAATTTATCTTTTCCTGAGGCTTAAGTTATGAAAAAACAAGTGCTCCTAAAAACATGAGGGGGGATAGAGTAGAGATGTGAGGAGGGATAGAGTAGAGATATGACTGAGGAAATAGTATGGAATGGGGAACCTGATTCTGAATCGAAGATGATGACATTCTATTAATGAGATAGCAAGATGCGAGGATTGCATCGCCCCAAAAACGCAGCAGAACATGAGATTCAATGAGAAGAGTACGAGTTGTCTCAATTAGATGTTTATTTTTCCTTTCTGCTATACTGTTCTGCTGCGGGGTGTATGGACATGATGTCTGGTGAATAAGTCCTTGGTGAGTCATAAATTCCTGAAACAGGGAGGATAAGTATTCTAAGGCATTATCACTATGAAAAGTATGAATAGAAACACCAAACTGATTTTGTATTTCGGCGCAAAAACTTTTGAATATAGGAAACAACTCGGAACGATCTTTCATTAGGAAAACTCAAGTGCACCGTGAAAAATCATCAATGAAACTAACAAAGTAGCGAAATCCTAAGGGTGAACTTGCTCTACTAGGATCCCAAATATCAGAATGAACTAATGAGAAAATAGACTCTGAATGACTCTTAATACTATGTGAAAATGTAGTACGGGTATGTTTTCCAAGTTGACAGGACTCATAATCTAATGTGGATAAACTAGACAAACTGGGCACCATCTTTTGTAGCTTGGATAAACTAGGATGTCCTAAACGTTTGTGAATAAGTTCTGGTGGGTTTGTAACGGAGCATGATGTGAAGGAATTTGAAGAGGTAAGATGGTAAAGGCCTTGTGATTCATGTCCTGTGCCAATCGTCGGTCCCGTACTGCAGTCCTGCATTACAAAAGAATCATAAAAAATGTTATAGTATAATGAAGGGCACGTGTTAAACGACTAACGGATGCAAGATTAAAAGGACAACCAGGAACATAAAGAACAGAGTCTAGAGTGACAGAAGATATGGGTCTGGCTTGTCCAACTCCTTCTGGTTTTGTTCGAATCCTATTGGCTAAAATAATTGCAGGAAGAGATTATGAATAAACAATAGCAGACTGAAGTGACTTGTTACCAGAAATGTGATCAGAAGCACCTGAGTCCACAACCCATGATTCAAAGGTAGTAGATTGTGCAGTTGAGACTATTGATAGAGATGTATGCTTACTTTTTCGATACTGAAGATACTCATGATATTCCTTATCAAATAAATACACCCGTTGATCACCTGTGGTGTTAGATTGAGCAACATGAATATTTTTAGGTGGTGGATCATGCAAAGAATAGCATATCTCATGAGTATGTCCAAACCTATTACAATAACTACATTTAGGTCGAGAATAGCATACATCACGAGTATGTCCAAGCTTTTTACAATAACTACACCTAGGTCGAGATCTTCCAAATCGGCCTCCCCCTCTTCGATTCTTCATGGACTGTGATGTTTGATTGTCTGATCTCCTCATTAAGGGTTCAGATGTAATCATAGGATTAAATAGAGGGGACAAAATAATTCAGTCACCGAAAAATTGGATTTGATTGCCGAAACCAGGTTGGAATCAAGAAATAACGACCTTGGAATGAAGGGGCAACCTCTCTGGAAAGAGGAATCTTGCCGGGAAAAAAAATGTCGCTGGAATTAGGGTTCCGACGATCGGAATTGGGAAAAAAAGGGAATTGGTCGGATCGGAATAACTGGGCGACTTCAACAAAAAAAGAACAACTCAAAAATTTGATCGGAAATTAACTCACGCGCCGACGTGTGACATAGATCTCGTCGGAATTAGAATTCCGGCAGGCGTGTGTGGGCGCGTGGCTGGTAGTTTTTCGGCGGTTTTAGTCGGGTTTTTGTTGCCTGAGCTTTCCGATCCTCTTGGTGGTGATGTATTTTTTACACAACCCACAGAATAAAAAATGACACAAATCAGTCACCGAAATTGACACACGGTGACTGAGTTTTCTTTTTAGTTTCTCACCAATGCTTTGATACCATGTGAGAAATAATGGAGAAAAAAATTATTGAATTGTGGTCTACATAATTACATTGACACCCTATTTATAGACACTGCAATACAATCCTTTTTTAAGCAGGATTAGGATTTTGTAGACAATTCCTATTTCTACTCATATTCTACCAGCAACCATTCTATCTATTTGAGTCCACAATACTAAAAAGTTGTCTTAACACAATTTAAGATCCTTCTCAAAATTATCCCTACACAAATAGAAGTCTCTAATGAGATTAAAAAGGATTTCGGAAGCATTAAACTTAAAGCCTTTTGGATTGGCTTATTGTAAGTGCTTTTAAGTCAAAATGGCTTTTAAGCACTTTTATAGTGTTTGGGTAAAGCAAAAAAATGCTTTTAAACACTTATAATTAAATCGAAGAGACAAAAATAAGCCTAAAGCCATAAGTTAGAATTCCTAACTCATGGCTTTGGGTTTATAAACCAAAAGCTGTAAGCCCCAGTGTTGTGAAAAGTGCTGAAACGCTCGCTTAAAGCGTGAAGCGGAGTGACAGTGGGTCGCTTTTTACACTTGAAGCATTGGGGCGAGAAAAAAACTCTCGCTTTATATCCAGAAGCGAGAAGCGCTGAAGCAAAAAAAGCGCAAAAAAACTCGCTTAAGTGGATATTTAAGTTTTATTTTTTAGGGTTTTATTGCTTTATTTAATTTATTTTAGTTAAAACCCTTAAGTGACTATACGACTGCATTGCTGCTGCTGCAACTTTTCTGGAACAACTGCTGAAGGTATGCGACTTCTTCTTCTCTATTTCTCTTCTTCTTCTCTATTTCTCTTCTTCTCCTTCTCCTATTAGGGGTTTCTAGTTTTTTTTTCTTCTCCTCTATTACTTTTTTTCATCTTCTTCTTCTCTATTTCTCTTCTTTTTCTCTGTTTTCCAGTTCAGTTTTACTTTTTTTTTGCTGACTTCCAACTTTGTTTTTTTCTTTGTTTTTTTTCTTCTTCTCTATTTGTTTTGGTTGATTAAGACGCAAGATTGATTTTTAGTATTTTAGTAGTTTGCTTGAATGCTTGTTATGACTATCTATTCTCTTTTTAATTTGAGTATTGAATGATTATGTTATTTATTGAGCTCTTGGTTATTTATTTATGCATGTTTAATATTTTTGAATTTTGTACTAAATAGCGCTTTAATGGAAAATAGTGTGCGCTTCGCTTCATGCTTCTGTGAAGCGAGCCCTCGTCGCTTTTTTTTTGCCTCTCGCTTTTTAAAACACTGATAAGCCCATCCAAACATGCTCTTAGTAAAAGTATAACAATGACTAAGGTATTTTCCCACTTGTGGTATCGTATATATAGATTCGTTGCTTTTATCTTGCATTCTACCCTTAATTAGTCCACCTCCTTAAAAAGGCTAGTCTTTTCTAAATATTCCCAACCATATGATTTGTGTCTACCTTATTCCATGTTGGCGCCTTCAATCATGGATTAGAAAAGCTAAATTATTGTTCCTAATCAATAACCCTATCAGCTAAGGTGTGTGCATAGGCGGATGTAGGATTTAAAATTTGTGGGTTCCCCATATTAGATAGAGATAAAAACAAATAGTAAGTAATGGGATTTGAACCCACAACCATGAGGTCAATAAAATTTTTACAAGCCCTTCTACTCCACTACACCAACAATACACTTTGATTTTGGGTTCCCAACTTATAATTTTTATATATTTACTATATTTCTCTATATAAATACTAGCTCCGTACGAAAGTTACTGGGTTCCCGGAAACCCCCAACAGGACCCCTAGTTCCGCCCCTGGGTGTGTGGAGTTTTATTGTTAGAGTAAGATTTGCGTACACCCCTCCCCCCCATGGTGGAGTTGTACTGAGTATGATGTTGTAAACTTAGTTGGAGTTCAAATTTGAGACTTTTGATTTTTGTTTTGGTTTTAGAAACCAAACTTGTTTTGGTTTGTTGTTGAGAATGATTAAAGGTAGGTTATTACTTATTACTGTTGGGTTTGTCTTTTGGAAAAAAATATTAAAGTAACAACACATGTTTTAGGCCTTTTCTGTAGATGAGATTGATTCATCAGAGAACTAAGCAGTTTTTTCTTTTCACTATAAAAAGGTGTTAACAATAAATAAAACATGTGTATGTACTTGATGCACGAGTTCGTGCTAGCACGGGTCCAATATATGTTATCCCCTGTCTCAATTTATCTGACATGATGAAATTTGGACCGTCAAAGTTTTATATGTTTTTTAAATATTTTAAGTTGTTGATAATTTTGATTTATACTCCTGCCATTTCAAAATAATTAGTGTTTTAACCTTTTAATTTTGTTTCAAAATAAGTGGTATTTTAGATAATCAAGAAGACAGTAGTGATTTTCTATCAATTTTACTCATCTTTAAATAAAGAGAGTTTACATAACCAAGAAACTACTAAAGAATTACATCTTTTGTAAGGTATTTATCAAGGCTAAGTTAGTAAAAACAGTCCTTATTTTCTAGGAGTGGGTACTTTCTTAAAGGAGGGTATGTCCAAACAAAAAACATCATTTTGATTAGAGGTGGTAATACTTTTTAAGTAATTTTCATATAATATATGTTACTCACTCTATCGCAATTTATGTGGCACAAGTGAAAATTCGAGAATCAATTAAAATATTTTATATGTTTTTTAGATATTTTAAGTTGTTAATTATTGTGATTTTTATAGTACTTTTTACGTGATATTCAAATATATAACATATTAAAAAGAAAAGTGAGACAAATAAATTAAAATGGAGAAATTTCCAAAACATTGTAACAATATTCATATTTACATGTTATGATTTTAATTTGTTTTGTTTTTTACTTCTCAAGTAACTTCCTTATCCTTAAATCTAAGAGTTAGAATAAAAGGACTACACGACAAGAATTATTGTTGGAATTAATTTTTAATTGAGATTAACCTTCAATAATTTGAGGTTAACAAGTAAATGTGCACTTGAAATAGATAGTAGTGGGTCCAGAAGATGAGAAACAACACAAAAGAAAAGGAAAATCAATCTAATTTTCAACGCTTTATGCTAGCCCTTTTTGGTATGTGTCTCCCATAAGCATAATGATAGGCCGACTTTGACTAGTGCAAAATTTAGGATTAGACGTTTAAATGGTAAATCGTGTTGGCCATATCAAAAATAGTATACCATGTTGGTTTTGATGTCGAATTATTGAAAATAGTAGTTGATGAGTATAAAAATTGAAGTAGTTAGTTAAAATGATGTCTTGTCAAATTTAAAATTGATTTAGAGTTGTAATAGTTTATATTACTTCAAATTATTTGAGGAACAACTTTTTCATTTCAGTTAATAGGACAGGCCTCTCTTTTTTGGGTGCAGAGTGAAAGTAGGCCAGTCTTATCGGAACGAAAGGAGTGCAATATTAACTCTCTCGCCCTTATGTTTGTTTCTTGTCTTGTGGGGGCAGTATTTGCTATAATTTTGGTCTCCTTCCAAACATATTCCCTAAGCCCAGCAGCAAACAATTTACGTTCACCCAGTGAAAGGACACTTGGTTGATCATCTATTAGGAAATTTCTCATATAGAAGATTTAACACTGAATAAAAACAACTTTTAACGTATAACCAGGTAATGATAACCTCAAAAGGACTTACATGATTGCTTGGGTGATGATAATTCCTAGTGCACTGCATTCATGGTTTTGCGGAAAAATTGATTCTTGAATATTTGTTCTTAAGGTATGTTGCAATGCTTGTAAGAAGCCAATAAAGGCCAGCCAATACGTTGCCCATTCAGGTTTTTCCCCTTTTTAATAACTTAAAACATCCTATGTTCTAGTGTCGTTGTAGTTATACATCAGTTTGTTGTATGCATAGTTTTATTTCGGCACTTAAGTAGACGCTGTTTCCTTCTTACATTTGCATGGACTTATCATAGTTGGAAATAACATCACACCTCATAAACTATGGGATACTAGTTCCAAAATCATTATCTGCCTCAATCATTTCTTCTTTAAGACAGTGGAAATGTGTATCTCTTAAAGTAATTCCATGATGCCATTCTCAATGCAATGCTAATGATGTAATGGATCGTTTGACTTTTGAGGATTTTTCATTTCTTTTATGAATGATATTCTGCTTTCCCAGAACTGCTTTGTGATCTTGAACTGACCATCTTTTATACAGTTCCAGATACATATCAAATCATGAAATTAGTTTTGGATATGATAAGTTTTGTGTCCATCTATTCTAGAAGCAAAGCTTAAAATGTAAGAGAGAGGATATCTTTCTCCTTATACCCCCAAGAGAAAGAGAGGATACTTTTCTAATTAATTATGTTTTAACACATGTGAGCCTGGTTATTTTCTTGGGTTAAATCTGTTGAAGTACTTTTTTCATATTGATAGCAGTTCAACTTTAACCTAAGACGTTTGTTTACTCTGATTTCATGTGAAAGAATGGGATCATCCAACCCAAAACTTTAGAGTTATCAGTAGGTAAGCCCCAGAATATTACAAACCCTTTTAAGGACCCTTACACAACCAATTTCGGACGGGTGTATCCTTTAATACTCTTCTACATGTGTCTCCAGGTTCTAGTTATTACACATGGATTGATTTTTTTTTCCTTAGAAGACAAAGTGGCTCGACAGGTTAAGAGCGTATGTCTGGAGCCTTTGGAGACCCTTAGGACAAGTATATTCTCCAAAAGCTTATGACTAATTGTATTGAGTACTCTAACCATCTCATCCAAAAGCTTCAAAATTGTCAGAGCTGATACTTTTATTCGTTTAATTATGTCTTGACACTCTCTAGTACGTGCTTGATTCTTTTCTTTATTTATTTTTTAGGCCAAGCATGTGGAAATCCCTTTTTGTGAATGGGTGGTGAGAGTTGAATCTAGGACTTTTATTCTGCTGGATATTACATGAAAGAATCTGAGTATCTAAGTCAAACCGTAATGCTCTGAGTGAAGCACCCAGTACATTATAAAAACCCCTTGGAGACTTCTACGTTATCCTGAAGGATACTTTCTTTTCCTTAATGAATCGTTTAACTGTCTATGATGAAAAAAAAGAATGTCTCATCATCTGGAAACATGATAATAGCGGGAACTATTCTAAAATTATGGATGGTTGGGTGGGTGTGGGTGTGGGGCATAGGAATATAATTTATCAAAGTGATACTGAGAGTCAAAATGTAATTTATTTACAGGACAAGAAACCAAAATACTTATTCTTCTGCTTTTATACAGAAATATATTCTCTGTTAAGATACAGATAATACTTATTGCTCTATCCCTTTTTAACTAGTTGCAGAAGGTGGCCCATGTCCATCTCTCCTTAAGATCCTAATTTTCTCGCTTTAACATAATACATGTTCAGTTTTTTATTTTATTTAAAACTCTTGCTGATGTGTTGATCTCTTATTTGAGCTTTCAAGCCTGACAAACACCATCTTGACATGCTCATTGTCTGTGTTATGAGAATAAATGTCATATTGTCCTCCCATAGTTCGTCAGTAGAAAATGTAGAAACTTCTAGTGTTAGAGATATAACCCTAATTATTGAATAGCATAAAAAGCTAGTCCAGACAGAGCACGATTGATAGTGATATTTATATGCCGACCCTAACTAACTCGGGATGGGGATGTAGTAGACTAGTAGTAGTGTTTGTTCATGTTGCATTTTCTTCCACACTATTGGCCTGTGACAGAAACTTGATGAATTAGAAGTTTCTCTCCAATGCTTCTTTGTAAAATTTCTCGACATATAAAAAATATCTTCTGATTCCCTCATGGACTAATCAACCCCGCCATTTGGGTGGCATGTGCATGCGGAAAGACCCTTAAAATTGCCGAGGTTGCGTCTTTGAACAAACTTCTCCAAAGTTCAAAAAGATATTATCACCATAGCTGAGTTTTGTCTTAATTTAGTCTTTGAAAGTGATGACCAGCCTTAAACCTACTGTCTTTTGCCTTCTCTAGTCTTTTATCTTGTTTAACATGTATAGTTTTATCTTTTCAGAGCTTTGTAAGTCATTAAACTCTGCAGAAGAAATTGTTTTGGAGGTCAATGATGGTATTGTGCACAAGAAACGTCCGAGGAAAGAGAGGAAAAAGTCACTAACTGCATACTCTAGTATCCTTTCCCTATATGAACATTGATTTTGGTTGTCTTATGATCTTGAAGAAAAGTTTATGAGGTCATCTCCGTAGTTCTCTATAAGCTGAGATCCGTTGTCATACTTTAAGTTGGCATTATGGTGTATAACTTCTTTTATTGCTTAATAATAATTTGTCATCTTTAATTTCCTATAGACAAACCTGTATCAGTTAGAAAGAAAGCAAAACCTGAATTGTTAGATAATGGTTTTGCTGCATCATCATGCTGTTCGGAGGAGCTTCATTCAGCTGTCTCCTTTCCTAAAGATAAAAGTATCGTCCTCCTTTTGCTCATGATCCTTGTTCTCCTTATGATTCTGGTAGTCATGTTCCTTATTTTACTGACGATTCATAGGATTTAGCTCAATGGTAAAACCCATTTATTCTCACATTCAACTAAACGATTCCTTTGTATTGTTATTACGTTCCTAACGTTTTTTAATGAATTAAATGCACAGATCTTCTGACAAGGTTATACTCTATTCTATTCTATATAACACTATTTCCTTTTCAATTTGTTCCAAAAAGAAACGACACCTTTCTATATTTGAAAATGTTTTAAATTTTAACTTCTCATTATACCGTTAATGACATGCTCTTATATCTTACAAAAATGTATGACATCCTTTAAGACCACAAGTTTTAAAGGGACTTCTGATATGTGTTCAAAGGCTTTCTTAAACTCCGTGTCTGGTAAAACACTATGAAATTGGGGGATTAGTTTCTTTTCTTTTTTCTAATTCAATGCTCGGACAAAATGTTCCCTTTTTAATGCTTCATTGTAGGTGGGAGAGGGTAGTGAAACTTTAGTTCTGGGAGCTTCTATTTCCTAAGGGGTGCCTCACCAAATGAAAATGATATTGCCGTACAGCATTCCCATGCTGTCAAAGGAGCTTGACATTTAGTAATTTTGCAAAACCTTCATCTTCATATGGTTCTTGTGCTGATTGCCCCATTTATTTCTGTATAACTGCAGAAATTTCATCACACTTAAATGTGGCCACCGTGAGAAATAGTTCCATGGTTAGTCCTGGACCTGTAGATTGCTCAGAAGGTGCATTCTTGTACCAGGAAGAACATTCTAATATGTATGTATGCACTTACCACTTGATGTAGGCAATGTCTTGCATTTTTTCTCTCCCTCTTTCAGAGTGCATAATTCCAATTGCCTTTTGACTTTTAGTTACTACAAACATTTGGAATCGAACAGCTGTTACATTGGAGTATGTTATGTGCTATCTGTTGATGGGTAAACCATCAAACCTATTGATGATGGCTCATATGCAAAGAGAATTCAGTATTATTATTTCATTTCGAAGATTGAGATAGATGCTTGTTTTGTAGGGTAGTTTTGGTTGATTTAAGTTACCAGTTGATCAGTTTTTTATAACGACATACATGCCCCGGAAAAATCATATAAAGGTCCATTGAAGTGGTTAATCTCTAGGAACTGTATTGGGAAAATGAAGATCCTTTTTATTGATTTCATAAATTAATGGCATTTTTCTTCATCTTGTAGGTTAATTGCCGGAAAGCGGCCGCTAGTAGCTGATTTTGGTACAGTAAATGGTGTTACTAAGAGTTGGTCTGCAAATTCAAGAGAAGTTATTCCCTGTAAGGCCAGATTTATATTTCTTCATAAAGTTACTGTGACACCTCGTTTTCATGAGACCCGAGGCACATAATGAGCCACTACCTCTTAGAGCGGACTTCTTCAAAATATTATCCATTTCAACAAGTTTAAAGCTTAAAGCAAATGACCATTTTGTGAAAGAAAAACCAAGTCTAGAGCGAAAGTAATTTTGAAATTATTTAAGTAGAGAAAATAGTTTAAATGTGCGGAAGTAATATCAATGAAGAATCTGATTCAAGTGTTCCAAAATAGAGCATGAAACCAAAATGTGTCCAAATCCGAACTCATACTAGTCATGGAGAATCTACAGTGTTTTCAAAGTAAAACATTGAGTTTAAGAGCAACAATGAAAGTAAAATGTAATTTGAAGATAGACTCTACCACGAACAGGTGGCAATTTGACTCAACATCGCAGAGAGATAGCCTCGAATAGGACCAAGAAATGTCCGATGTGCAATGAAAAGTAAAACTTGCATCCAAACTGTAGGGGTGTTAGTCTCACTAGACTCCATAGGAGCACCGGCCAATCCACTGTTCTTACCACTTTCAGCTGGTCTAAAGTGCAATAGACCATTGTTTTATTAATAACAATCTTACCAAATTTGTCCAATCTCATAAGTACCAGTATAGGGCCTCAACGACTCATACGGCTAGACCATATAATCAACAACAATAAACCTCGGGAATGCAGAGAGTAACTCTGGCCTAATCATCTTACAAATAATCAACAACATTAAATTTGGAAATGCGGAGGGTAACTCTGGCCCAACCTCTTACAAATAATCAATAACAATGAAACCTCAGAACTGCATAGGGTAACTCTGGCTAAATCGTCTTACGATTCTGGCTGCGAAGAGTGTTTCTGGCCCAATCGTCTTACATACACGAAGACATCAGATATGAATCATAACAATCTCATAAAATGTCATGTACAGTATATCAAGGCTAAACCTCACCATAAATAATATGACAGTCAAACCAATAAAATCAAATATCGTAACTCGTAAGTGTCTATACTTAATTTAAAGTATAAAAGCTCAAATAAAGGAGGTAACTCTGGCCTAACCGTCTTACAAATAATCTGTATCTTAATTCAATGAATCTCAACAGATGAGTCCCCAACTTAACTCAATAAATCTCGACAACAACATTATATTGAATACTTCCTAAATAGCCCATATTAGGTAAAACAATCTGATATCTTACTATTCGATTATATTATATTAAAGGCCATCACAACAAGTTCACAGTAATTATTTCATGTTAAGTTAATGGAAGCAAGTGAGTAGTAGTTCAAATCTCCAGACCTCATATCCAGTGTAATACTAAGATCAAGCACTTGCCCAAAGTCCAAATGGAGCATTTAATAGTCCCAAGCTTGATACGGCCGAAATCTCCAAAGTACTATGACCAAGAAGTGACCAAAAGTCCATCATGACAATCTCAAATTGATCCACACTTAGTTGGTAGGATAATCCTCGAGCTCCATCTCCAATTTTTTCTCAAGCTCTAGCTCAAAATTTCACAAAAAAACTGCTGCTATCCATGTTCATTTAACACATCCCGTGGTGCTTCAGCGGGTTGTACCATGTCCTTCAAATATTGTACATTTGTACCTCAAAACCCATATTTTTCTGCTAGACACCCTTCAGTAAATCCTTCATTAATTCTTTGTACATAACTCTGGTTGATAAATGGATTAATGCGTTGGAAGCTAGACTCAAAGGACTATGGACCCGTGTGGCCATAGATTTCCCAAGTAGTTTTTGGGAAAAGACTTGGCAAATAATGTTTAGCCATAGAATTTGTCGTTTTTTGGCAAATAATCCAAATTCCCAAATACTAGAAAAAACTAGTATTTGGGCCAAATTTCATTTTTTGGAAACTTTTACAAGTGAAATGTCCTTTCCATATACTATAGTCAAACACATGGTGGAACTTCACCCAACTATGACTTGCCAAAAATATTTGGGAATCTATGGCCAAATGCTAGCTACAACTTTCATCTTTTGCACTTGCCAGTATTCATTATAGGTTGTGAGTTATTCTCGTTTGAAGTTAGGCATTGTGCGCGCTCATTTGAAACTATAGTCTGTCAAGGCACACCTTAGACTATAAATCACTTCCCAAAGTTCATAATTCATATGGGTCGCAAATGATAATACAAACTTAACAGAACCTTTTGTTTTGAAGCTGATGACAGGCAAAACGGAGTACGAGTTCGAAAAAATTGACCTAGGGGGTCGTTACAGTTACTTCTTGTGCAGTTATGATGATCGTGTTACTTCCGATTTTTGGTGTAATCAAAGGACAAAAAGAAAGAAATCTACTTCTATTCAACACACCCTTCTTTGTTTTACCAGGACATATTTTGGTAGGGTTCACTTTCTGCAGATTTTGTGGAAAAGTTTGATTCAATATTTGCATCATTGAACTTTTTGAGTGGTACAAGAGTACTTCCTGTAATATATTCGGTGTTCATTTCTTGGGGTGCCTTATTCTTGGGGTGAAGGAAAAAACAGATGTTACCTCCTACAGGCTGTCAGCATAGTTATCTAGCACATGGGAAGAATATTTGGCTATCTAAAACCAATTCTCTTAAATTCTTAATCCACTTTCAAGAGAAATTAGAGGGTGTTTCTTTCTCGGACTGCTTCTCATTGTTTAAAGTGGCTCATCTATAGATTCTATTCTAAAGTTTCAGGTGAAGAACATCAAGAAAGGTCAACTGCTGGCAGTGACAATACTGGTTGTCATGCTGTTGCAGTTAAAATTCCTATTCAAGTCCAAAAGTTTTGTTTGAAAGCTGAGGGTAGTAAGTACATCTTTCCTTCAGTTGCTCATAGCTACCCCTTATTTTTCATATCAGAAAGACAAAGTCCTAAACTTTTAATGCTAATATTTACATGGTACTTCGGGTGCTGTTGACTTCCAGATGTTCCACATCCACTTGCAACTAAGATGTACTATTCTCAGAGACAACTTCGTCTCAGGTCAGCTCTCAGTTATATGTATCATGAGGCATCGTGTAATGAAAGTGGCAATGAGTTTGCCTGTCCAAAAGTATTAAGAAGTAACGTGATGCCAGCGGAAATATTGTGTCATAGCAACGACTCCCATTTACAAATTAATCACCAGCAGGAGAAGGTTTGTGAGATTCTGCTTTGTGTTTTAGTTGGTGGTACCTTATATATCCTCGTTGATTGTATTTGTCACAGTTTCTTCAGTTCTTTGAGATAATATTTGATCTTTTATTTTTTCTTTTGGGAGTAATATTAAATTTGCTTGTTCCTCTGTCCGTTCTGGTTAATTTCTATGTCGGATGATTATCACTCATTATATTCATGCACCAAAATTGTTTGTAGTTGGAAAATGTGGTGAGTTACTAAGTTTACTTCCTATGTTTTCTAGGAGTCTTTGAAACCTATCAGAGTCTTCCATTAGAAAATATAGAGAACTTCTCTTAATTTTTATTTTTTTCTTATTTTTATTGGAAATGAGATGAGCTTAAATGGAGCGACATGATCCGTTACAGTTCATAAAGTCAACCCAACTTGTTAGGGAACCGAAGTTTAGTTCTTATTGAAAACATATCTTTGACAGAATATGAATGGAAAGGCACTGTTTATCACGAGAAAATAGTGCTGATAATCACATTTCATATTCTAGTGCAGCTTATCTTCTTTAGTGCTTAAACTCCTTTTTAAGTTCTTAAGCTAGCCGAGTTTCCAGCTATAGCATCTTTTCCTGGCTTTAATGAAATTGAAATGGACAATGCCTCATAACACTCTTGATTTACTGAAATCATGTTGGAGGAACTGTGAGACAAAAAAGTGGTGGAAGGCTAGTCCTGCTTGAATACAGGGGACCCACCTATTGTGTTCCGGGTGCTCGAGCACCCATTAACCGGGACACGAACTGATATTTTTACATAAAAATTTCTTTAAATTGGGATATATTGGCTGAATAGCACCCACTGTTCAAAAGTTGGAGTGGGTGCTTTGGTTTATTTTAGATCTCCCATCCTCTTTTTCTTTCTTTGCCTTTTTCTTATGTTTCAAAACCATTAGTTGTTCTCACAGACTTTTCCTTCTTTTGCTCCAAAATATGTATTCTTCTTCTATTATCTTTTTCTTTCTTATTTCACTTTTAATCTTATTTTGCTTCTTTTTTTTAATTCTTTTTCTTTAATTTTTTTGTTATTGTGTTCAAATAATATGTTACATTTAGTTTTAAACTTTTTTTTAATGGTTTTTCATTAACTTTTTTTTTTAATTAGTATGTTCAAATAGTGCTTCTGTTTTATATGATTGATAGCAACTTTACGATAAAGGTGAGTACTCACAATCTTAGAATCCTAGAGCTGCCACTGCTATGGTGGACCAATGTTTTCAAAGGCATTTTCAGGGTGAGTCCCGGGGCGCGGCATATGAAAAACGCACCAGCCGCGAATTAAAGGGGTAGACCCATTAGGTGTATGCAATTGAATTTGGGGCATAATCCCCGGGCGTAAAAGCTTTAATCCCCAACGTTAATCTTGTTTTTTTTATTATTGTAAAAGTATTTTTGCGGTAAATCATATTTTTTAATTATTGGTGTAATGAAATTTAAAATTTATGCTATCATATTTTTCAGCTTGTAGTAATTTTTTCTTAAATATATAAATGAAAAAAGCAACTCTCATATAAACGGCACTGTCATATATTATCTTTTAGATAATGATGCCTAAAATTGAAAAGGATAGCAATTTCATAACACTATTGAGGAGGCAACTTTATTCATTTTTTGTCATTACTTTTACACATTTAATCATTCTCCTTCTTTGAAATATATAAACAATAATCACTAATTAGTGCAAATATTAGTTGAGGGTGGGAAGGACTAGTCGATGTACAGATGGATATATGTATTGATGATTTCATTTTAAATATTATCTCAGTTATTAACATTTTTTGTGTTGATACCTTTTCCAAATAATAATATAATATGTTTTTCTATGTTATTGGTGATTTATTTCGATATATTTGCAAAATCATTGAAAATTTTTACTTTTCCTTATTTTCCTGGTAATAAAATTATAAAATTGACAATGCATGAGATATATGCCACGTAGATCCATGGAGTTTATGCCCCATGTTTCGGGGCTTACACCTCACCCCATGCTACCTAAAACACCTCAGCTCGCGTCCCCGCATTTTAAAACACTGTGGTGGACTATTTGGAAGGAAAGGAATAGTAGATGTTTTGAAGACGAGTAGCTCCATACAAAAAGTAAAGATGAACGGTATTTCTCATTTTCATTTTTGGTGAAAAGAAATCTGTGACCCAGACACAGAATCCATCTTACAATTTTAGTAAGCCTTGTGAATTTGTACTAGTCTTCAGACGTAATTTTTGTAAATACAGCTGCCAAAACACTTTTGTGCTGATGAATACACTGTTACCTTTATCAAAACAAAAATGTTCGTAAGCTAGTTGAAGCCCTACTGCCGCTCATCTTACTTAGTTGGTGCTTTAGTTCTTTGGCATGCTCCTAATTGCCAATGTGTTGTGGGTTTATCCAGGTATCCTTAGACAGTATATAGCTAGCAAAGTTATGTATTAGTTTTTAACAAAATGCTATGAAATGAATTATTTAGTGATTAGGTATGTGAAATTAAAATGCTATTGATGAATTATTTAGTGATTTGGTATGTGAAATTAAATTTTAGGGTCAGAAACTAGTCTTTAAAAACTTAAACCTGCACCTTCACATCTAGATATAATTTTAAAATGGTTCCTGGACTTGATTTACATGGTTTTTATTTCATATATTTAGTATAATTGTAGTTTTTCAACTTTTTGTCCAAATAACTATTCTTTAGGTTTATAGTTATTTTTCTTGCATTCATATGTTCTTATATTTTTCTTTAGTGTTTTCTTTACTGAAACCCATCTCATTGTGCTTTGTGCTTAAACCCAAGCAAACATTAGTTCTTTTTTTTTTCCGAATGAAGTAATTGGCTTCATTAATGGCATCAAGAAGATGCAAAAAAGTGACCAAAATATGGAAGCAAAAAGGACTAATTGTTAGCTCCAGTAGAGATGTGATTAGCTTAAGACTAGGGAGCTAATGAAGTTAAAAGAACTATTAGGCGAACAAGGGATATATTGGCCCAACTATTAATACAAGAGGCATCAAGACTCGAGAGAATGGGAAGGAGTTGATAGTCTGATCCATTGAAACATTTTCTGTTCATTCCATTCCAAATAATCCAAAAAATTGCAGCAGGTATCATCTTCCAGATGTTCCTGATGGTGCTGTCAACTTTCCAGCAATTCCAATCTCAAAAAGCTTCTTTGATGCTGTATGGCATTACCCAACAAAGCCCAAATAAAACATGTTCCATAGATCTGTTACAGCTGAGTAGTGCAGGATAAATGACTGTTTCTGTTTCTTTTTGGCATATATAGCAACTATTAACAATGTGAAAGTTCCTCCAGAAAAGGTCGTCTTGTGTTGGGCATGCCTCATAAACCGCATTCAAACTGAAGCAGATGATTTTAGGGGGTAGTTTAGTCTTCGAGATTATCTTCCATAGCCCGCAATCAGCGATTTCATTGTGAGCTCTTTGACAACTTGTCACTAAGTATTTCCCTGCATTTGCAGTTCCCCGTTTAACCTGGATCTTTGAAAAGCTTTTTAGTGTAGCTAGCAATCTGATCAAGTCCTCAAGTTCCCAATCTGCATGTTCCTTCTAAACATAATGCTCCATGTGGTGCCATCTCTATTTTGAGAGATTGATGAGTCTGCATGACAGGCTAATTGGACAAGAGCAAGGCAGCCATCCATTAAAATTGTGTTGCACGACCACTTTACTTCCAGAATCTGACATGATGTCCTTTCCCTACTTCGAACTGCTTATGCTGTGAGAATTCCTCTCATAGTTTACAAATGCTTTTCCAAAACTCAACCCATGAGGTGCTCTTGATAAACTGGTGTGCAGTGACTTTGTACTCCATGTTTGGCATTGATAACCTCCTTCCATAAGGTCTACTCTTTCTGTGTGTTCTCCATAGCCATTTCATTAGTAAGCATTTCTTGTGTGGAGCCATATCCTTGATGCCCAGTCTACCTTGGTGATTTGGAAGTAGACTTTAGGCCATTTCACCCAGTAAAACTGGTGTCCGTTGTTCTTCCCTTCCCATAGAAAATTCCTCCTGATGTTACCAAGTTGCGTCAGTATCTTGCTAGGGATAGGACCAAGTTACATACAGTAAGCGGGAATACTGTCAAGGGCACTGCTGATCTAGGTGAACCTACCAATCCTTTGGCTCTTTCTTAGGAATTAGTGCCACATAAGCATTAAAAGCTTTTCCAAAGAATTCCTGAGAAACTGCTTATGGTGGACTGATCATTGCAAGGGGGTTTATAAAGTGAGCTCATGGTACAAGATCATGAACTTGGACATGTCACAGAGCCTCAACTGGCCTTGGTTGCAGTGGAAAGCCAAGATACCACTCAAGGTGGCATGTTTCACTTGGCTGTTGGCAAAAGTGGCTGTTTTGACACATGAGAACCTGTGGAAAAGGGACATTATTTTAGTGACACATTGCTGCCTTTGTGGGGAAGCAGCTGAGACAGTGAGCCATTTGTTCCTTCATTGCAGAATCACCGATCAATTATGAAAGGTTTTCATCAATCTCAGAGGCATCCAATGGACAATGCCTCGTAAGATTGTTGACACTCTTTCTAGCTGGGAAGAAGTAGGGAAGGGAGCAAAGAACATAGGCTACTGGAGAATTTATCCAGCATGCATTTGGTGGACCATTTGGAAAGAAAGGAATTCTAGGAGCTTTGAGATAAGAGTAGATCCTTATAGAAGATTAAAACAGATTGTATTTTGTTACTTTGTTTTTGGTGTACAAAGAGTTTTGTAGATGCAGAAGTAATCATGGAAGTTTTAGATTCATTATAGGACTGATATTGTGTTTTTATGATTCACTACTTTCTTGTAAGGGATTTTCAGTATTTAGGTAAGTACTGGTCTATAATACAAAATTGTTACCTTTTCAAAAAAAAAAATCCTGAGAAAAATATGCCATAGCATGATATCCACCTTTAGTATCTCATAAGAAGCTTGAAAAAATCCCATGGAATGCCCATCTAGGCAAGGTGCTTTGTCGCTAGCACACATTCTAATGCTTCTTTTTCCTCAATTGGTATCTTTCTAACCATCTCTTCTTCTTTAGTTACTTTGGAGCAATTTTGGTAGTGAAAATCAGGCCTCCAAGTCTCCGTTTCTGTGTAAAACTTTGATAAAAGGATAAGATTTCACTCTTGATGTCATTTTCATCAGTCACCACTCCCCCGTTGACTTCTAAACTGTCTATATTGTTAAATATCCTGTTCGCATTTTTTTGCATTTTCCATTAAAAAAATGGTATTCATGTCCCTTGGTTGAATTCATGTCCCCTTGTCAACCATAACACCCTAGATCTCTTTCGTTTCCTCATATCTTGTTTCTTTCAACTCCATTGACAAATTTGCCTTTAACAACAGTTCGTCATCAGTAAGGCTTCTGGTCGTGCATCCTATCCAACACTTTCCAGCATGAAAGAGCTTCAAAAATAGGAGGCTTGGATTCAGATGAAGCACCTGATTTCTGTCTGCCTCACAGAAAATCAGGGTGTCATATGCACAAAGCAAATGAGAAATGTTGACAGTGGTCCTTTCTCCCACATCGAAGCCATTCAGCCACTGCATCTCCTTGGCTTTGTCCAGCAAACCTTAGTTCTTTTCTGTGCATTTCGCCTTTAAGAACTGTGATCTCAATTTAGAGATGGTAGAGCCAGACGAATTTATCTTAATTTAGCATGTAACGGATTGTTACTTATTGCATGTCCTCCTTCAATGAATGCAGAATGTGCCATCTCTTGATCTTTAGATGTCAGATTGTCTGCTAATTATTTTCTGGACATGCAGTGACGAGGAGTACTATAGAATACTTAATCGAAAAAAAAAAGAAGAGGAAAACCATGGAATAATATTTACCAAAATGGCTGTAAATGTTTAGTTACCGAAAAAATGGGATTTATATGAGAAGGCAGTGTTATCTTTTCCAGGGTGCTCGTCTTTTTGCTTGCTGTTATCCTGAAGTGTAAAAATTCACCCTCGTTGCTTTCTTTATGAATTAGGGTGGGAACTCTTCATTGAGCCTGTTGAAAATGATTAAAATGAAGTTTCCTGCTAATAGCTTTTCTGGGTTCTTTTAATGGCGATGATGACTGTCTAATCCTGATAACAATTTCTCTCTTTATCCGTTCCAAGAGCTTATCCAGTTTTACCTCTTTTTCTATCCCTGGGACCTAAAACCTTAATTCAGTGCTGTTTCCTAGTAGCTTGGCTTTGGAGGATGTTTGAGGTTGTTGTTGCTCATCTTACGGGTGCAATGTCTCTTTTTCTTCCCTTTTCTGGTGTGGAAGTTGTGTTGAATTGGAGCATATGCGAAACGCAGTTGCAGATATTCTTTTCTCAGAGCCTAGGTAATTAGTCCTCAAGTCTAAATACTGATTGAATCACATTGATGAGGATAACGCCTTACCCTTTGAGAAACGTAGTCATCACTAATCAGTTCTTTGGTGAGTAGTTGAATGAGCTTCTTTTTGCTTTTGCTTTCTTTCTCAGTATGGTTAAATTGAAAGTTTTATCACAACAATGCTATAGAAAACGTGGTTCTATTTTGATTTGCTATATTTTGTAGTGATTTTATGAACTCTCATGTGTAAGGTCTTCCTTTTTGGTGTGTGTATATGTGAGTGGAATGCTCAAACCTATAATTGTGGTGCTTGTCTGAACAATGAAGGATATCTTTTTTGAGATTATACTGATTTCTGTATTCTTAGGGAATTCATATAGCTGATTCCAAGTAGTTTGGAATTATTGTGTAGTTGATTTATTGATATTGGTATTCATATAGCCAACCCAAGTAGATGGGGATTGAGGCATAGTTATCTTGGTCATTTTTCTGGCGGCTAATTCTAATGTTGGCTTGTGGGACAGGCACGTGATCATTCCTTTCTGTTGGTCGAAAAGCCAAATTTACTTCAAATGGTTGAATCTGGGGGATGTCCACCACCCATAAACATTGCATCCCAGAGTCCTGTGAATAATGTCCTAACACACGCCACCATTGTCAATAAAGGAAGCAACTATAATTCGAATTGTTTTTCATTTGCAGGCCACTCAGGTATTCGCCTGTCTATGTCTGTTTGAGTACTATAATCATATTCACGTCTGTTTTCGATAATTAGGCTATCAAAGAGATAATAATTTTCTATTCCATCCACAATATACCTCTCAAATTGCATACGAAAGTGAAAAATGGTGTTGCAGCTGAAGAGGAATAGTTCGCATTATGGAGAATTTCTGTGTGGTGTTAAATTGTTCTTGTATTACCTCTGGATTTGTAATCTCTAGTGTGGACAACAATGTGTTAGGAGTTGCAATTTATCAGTGGCTATCTGAAATGATTAGAGAAAGATAAGGCCTGTCTAGTTTTTGACTTCACTAACAAATACCATGTTTTTGTAGACAAACAGCTACAACCTATGCAGCAGACCGAGGGAAACAGTGCAGCTGTACAGAATTACTGAAGGAACTTTTTTTGTAGAGGAAAGTCAAACCCCCTTCCGCTTCACTTTGTAAGGTAGGATACATCTGCTGACGGACCTTGATAAATGGTGGGACTAGTCCATCCTAAGCTTCTCCACTAGATTCGATAGTTGAATCCATTGTGGAAGACGGTGTCTAGGTCTTCCTTCGATTTAGATTCTGGTACAGGAAGGTTTCTTCCTTGCTGACTCAAAAAACTAACTGCCAACTGTACATAATCTTCCATACAGAAACATCCTTGAGGATGCAGACCCTAGTGACTTATCAGGATATTTCAGATATCCGTTTGGATAATCATTTTGTACAAAGAACGCAAATCACTAATGATACTCACTTTTGTTAATGTCCTTAGTCTTTGAAAATCGTGGGAAGTATCATTACAATCTTGTATTTCCTAGAGATATCATTATTGTTTTGGCATAATTTAGATGTTCTCTGTGTCATAATTTGGAAAAAGGAAAATACCAACTAGCTGATAGGGCCTTTTTTGGTTGATACTATTGACAATTTTGGCAGCCTCTGAGTGGACCTATTTGGGATCCAGCTGCTAGCAATACTCAGCGTTATGTTGCTATTATGTGAAGTTTGGTGGTAAGTGGCTTTGTGCTGCTATTCAAAACAAATACTTTGCTTCTAGTGGAAGATTGCATTATTCTCTCTGGTTATAATGCTTATAGGAAGTCTCAAATTGTTGTTATCGTAATGAATAATGATCGATAATGCATATTACCATTCCCCCTGAAAAGGTCCATTTCCTGGAATTGCATTTGTAGCCATGGTGAAAAAGACCTGAAAAAAGAAAATGAGATGCCAAAAAGAAATCCCTTTATTTTAGAATAACGTCACTGGAGTTTGTACTACAATCTAGTCATGTACACTCCCTAAAAGCAGGTGATTCTTCCTCTTTCTGTGTAGTTGCCTCAAAGACTTGTGAGCTGTGACAAATCTCCGCCTTCCAGAATGGTGGCAGCTAAGGAGAAGTATAATCTACAGGAATATAAACAATTTAACATTAAAAAGAAAATGTATGACGGTCCAAGTTAGCTCTGAGATATGAAAATTGTCAAACGGGGAAAAATTGTATCACTACAACTTAATTTTAATTTTACTAAACTGCATAAAATTTTTATTCTTTTATTAATTATGTAAATCATTTTTTTTTAAAAGATAGCCAGATACATTCACAAATTCATAAAATTTCGGATACATAATTTTAATTATGTATCTTTGTTTGGTCCAATTAATGTATTATGTATTTCGATCAAATAGTTTTAGAAATGGATATATCTCAACAATGAAAATTATATATATCAACTTTAGAATTATGTATTTGGATGCTAAGTATGTATCCGTGCTAAAACAGAGTAATTAACTGTTACATTCTTAAGTTCAAAATTATGTATCTCAATTTCAAAATTATGTGTACATATGCTAATTGTGTATTTGAAAATTGTAAAATAAGAGATTATTTATAATTTAGAAAAGAACAAGAATAGGAAATAATTAGGGGTAAACTTGTTGGGATTTATGTAAGTTTTACAATTATTAGTCTCATAATTTCAAAGAAAATTAAATTAGAGGGTGTAGCCATCAAGCTATCCAAATTCTTCAAGCAAAAAAGACAGTTCGATTCTTTACTGGCTTACTATGGCCTAGGCATAGATATTTTCTCTGTCCTCCTTTGCCCATAGACAGATATTTATACTCAAAATATCTACCTGAAAACGCAAAAATTTATGGTAATGGCCTAATGGGGGGAAGCAATACCCCCATATGACAATTTTTATATCTCACATGCTGGAATGCAAAAAGTAGAATTAGATACGAATGTATGGCAGCTACCTAACAAGTTAGGATAAGTAAGAACCCATAACTAGATCTAATTGTAGTTTTCTTTTTCCTACTACAAACATTTATTTGATCATTTTGGTAAATTTTTAAATATCATTATTCATGAAGTCTACAAACATCAATAATGGTAAGGACCTCACAAGTAACCCTACTTTCGTATTCCTTCTGTTTCATAATAAATGAATTATTGAATTTTGAATATTAAGGAAAAAACATTAAAGACATAAATTTAAAACAGCTTTCCATTTTTATTTCAAAAAAAAAAAGTTGACCTTGTAATATATTTTTAAAAATTAATTGGTTGTCAAATCAGAAGGACAAATTTGAAAAAAAATTCAATGATTCACTTATTTTAAAACACTAATAAATAACCCAATAATTTATTTATTCTAAAACGGAGAAAGTATTTGAAAAGAAATAAAAGTCAACAAGAGACGGACCCAGTGCAAGGGGATCACTATAACAGTATTTTTGCAGTGTCAGAAATCCCAATGAGATCATAGCTACTAGTATCCGATTGAGTTCCTAGTCCCATCTACCTACGCGAAATCAAGAAAAGGGCCAAATGCTTTGTAGGGGTACGGATTAGGCGCGATAACTTTATTAAGAAATAAATAGTTATTGGGTAATAAGTATTTATTTCTATATAATGTATTTTATGAATATTATCGATTGAAATATTTTTTATTTTTATCTTCTTGACTTAAGATGTTTTATTAATTCATATTCTTAATTAGAGATTATCGTAATTAAATTATCTAGTGTTCTAGGATCCTCGTTAGTACTATGTAATCTTTTGTATTCTTGTATAAACTATATAGTTGGGTTTCGATTTCTCTTAATGATTTATTCTTTTCGTACAATGTATCCATTAATTTATGTAATTATTAAATGTTTTGTAGTAATATTCATTAATTATTTTTCTTTGTTCTTGTATTTTTTATTTTCATATATTTTATTAATATATTCAATTTTACTGATACTCATATTTTGAGGGGTGATTAAATGATAGTTGATTAAATGTTTTGCTATAATATTCTTTAGTTTTTTCTCTTAATTTTTGTAAGTCTTCTATTTTATTTTTAAGATATTCTAAATATTTTATATTTTTTGTTTTAAAATATTCAATTAAATTCGTTTTTATTAGGTCTTCTGTTAATCTTATTTCTTCCATTTTTTGTTCCCAGTATTTTAGATATTCGTAGTTTATCATTTTATTCTTCTAAAGTAAATGTATAATAATCTATTCTACTTGTACTATATTTAATATCTTGTTTGAGGTTATTAATAATACTATCTGTTTTTTCTTGTTCTCTTCTTAATGAATTTTTTAAACTATCTAAACTTTTATCTTTGTTTTTATCTAAATTTTTCAAAGTTTCGTCTATCAATTTTAATTTTTCTATTAGATTTTTCATTATTTCTCTAATTTGTTTTCTATAATCAATTTCTTTATGAAGGTTTACTTGGTTTTCTCTAATTTTCTTAATATATTCTGACATTTTTAGTCTGTATAATATCCATCTGAATCTAAATAGTATTGATGTTCATAATATATGTGTAAGTTTTCTATACTGTTTAATAATTCTTCCTCTTTATAATCTTGTAATTTTTTCCATATTATTTTAGTTATGTCTATGATTTCTATATCTCTAAGTATATATAAAACAAGTATTTTAATATCATCTGTCATTTAAGCTTGATTAAACGTTTTTTCATAATATTTTTTAATTGTTTGTTTTAGTCTAAGTAGTTCTTGCATATTTTCATTAAGAAATTTTATATATTTTATATTTTTAGTTTCCATGTATTTGTCTAAATTTACTTTCATCTGTTTTTCTACTAATTGTATGTTTCTCTTTTTTTTTTTCCCCAAAATTCTAGATATATGTAATTTATCATAGTAAGTATTTGTAAGAGTAGTTAGGTAGGCATGGTATGTAATTTATTCTAGTCATATAATATTTACCAAATGTTTTTTTTAATATGATTTTTCTTATATCTGCTACTTTTATATCCTTAAGTGAATACAAAATAAGTATTTTAAATTTATCTACCATTTCGTCAGATAAATAATTATTCATTTTTCATAAAATTGTTATTTTCAAAATATTTCCTTCAATCATACACATAACAAAATATGATCATATTAGATTACTATATACTAGATCATTCTTAAATAACATGTTCGTCGGTCACTATTAGTATGGTAATCCAGATACTTTTCCCTTAAACAGCGCCTCAACTCTGGCTACTCCCCACCACGGTTTCTTGCCTTATTGGTTTCACCTTTAGGATGACATAGTTCTTACGGATTTTTCTCCGTTTTCACTTTGCTAATAAACTTCTTAACATACCATTCTTCGAATAATTCTACTATAAAGTAACTAACATGAACTTATCTTATTATATCATGATTGTTAGGAGTTATGAATTTAGCTATTCATAATACTGAATAAATATACCTGTTCTGGTAAGTTTGATAATCCTAAGTTTTGTTCCTCCATAGATTTTTCCATTGAAATATACCTGTTTTTTTTATATAAATAAGCAAAAGATTTGTTGTGGATAAGAGAGAGAGTTTTGACTTCAACACATGAAGGCTTGCCTTTGCACTGCCTTCGATTCTTCTATTTATAACTGAAATTTACATATGATGTTTCTTAAAAAATGACTTAAAAAATCAAACCATATACTAGTCTAGGCTAGACTAATTAATACTTACAAAAAAGTCTTCATATTTTTAAAAGAAGACTTTGACATAAAGCACTAAGTAACAAAAAAAACTTTAAATGCCTAAGACTTTACATCAAAATCTTTTACGTAAAGTAAATTTATTCACATGTCTTTCGTTTTTATCTCTTTCTTCTGTATTTGCTTGGGTTATCTTCTTTATTTTTTGTCAGTGTAGCATCACATCTGGAATAAAGTTATGCTTGCCACTACATCTGCTGCATATGTGGTCTTTGTATTTTTGGCCAGCTTTTTCGCAAAATTGATCCATAGCTTCTTCTGAAATAATTCCCTTACTGATAGATCCTGTTAATGGTTGTTCTTCTGGTCTGAGGAGTGTTAATCCCCATTTTCTAAGTTCTTCCATATCATGGTCTCTAACTTCTTTGCAAGTTGAATAAATCAATGCTTGATTTCTTGAATTATATATCCAAACTGGTTTTTTATTTGAATAATTATTAAGTAACTCTGATAATATATTGCTTATTCCAATAACTCTTTTGTTGCGGTAAAGTGCTGGTATCTGAGTTTTAGGTATCTCGGTCTGTTCACATATTTCTTCCGGAATAATATAATCTCTGGTCATATCCATTTTGACCATATTAATAGTCTGTTTAATTTCGTCAAATAATATTTCTGCTGGTGCGGAATAAAATCGAACATAGAATAATTGTCCGTTGATAATTCTCTTGTAATTCATAAATCCTTTGTGAATTTCTGGGATTCCTGCTAACTCTTCTTCATTGGTTGTGTAAACGATAGATAATAATCCATAATAGTAACATGATTTAATAAAATTTGGGCTTGTTCCTGGTAAGGCAATAAGTTTATTATAATTTTGGCATTTTTGGGTAATATATCCTCTTTGCTGTGCGGGTAGCTCTTCACTTTGAATAGGTTTGGTATTTAATAAGGTTTGTAAAGTGTGTATGTTGTCAATGTATTTACGAGAAGAATAATTATATGTCTGTTTTTCTTGGTTAAGTGATTCAGAATAGGTATGTATCTGGGGAGGTGCAAATGCTTCTAAATTCTGTATATTTGGTGTATATGGTTTTAAAAATATTTGGCTAAGGTTATAATTCTTTTTCTTTGGTATTCAGATCTATTTTGAATGACTATATTTTTCCCTTTAGATGTTCCTGCAGCTGTAATTGAAGTTTCGGCAGTAATTTGAGTTTTAAGGTGTTTCTTATTGTCACCTTCTAGGTCTAGTTTTTTAATGTGCTCTTCCTGCACAGTATCTTGTTTTTTATAGTGCTCGACTTGCACTTTTACATTTGTAACTTCAGTAGTTAGTGTAATAACTCGTTCTTGTAATAACTCCATTTGTTTAAACATTTGGAGCAATAAATCAGTCTGGGTATCTTTGGCGTTAGCCTCTTCCATTGGTAAATCAGTTTGAGTAGCTTTGTCTTGATAAGTAATCTGCAATGATATTTTTGTTAGTATTGATTACTTCAATTGTAAATGTAAAATTCAGTATATTTAATACTAGTCTCCGAATTTTCTTTGTCGTAACTGAATTTTGTATTTTTCTTGTTAGCCACCATCGTACCTGTGTATTATCTATTCTAACAATAAACTTGTTATACATGATATATGGTTCAAATGCTATTAGACATTTATATAAAGAACATAATTCTTTTCTATTTATTTCCCATTTTATTTTTGTCTCGTTAAACGTTCCTGAATAATATCTACAATGATATTCTAATTTTTCTTCTTCATACCTATATTTGAGTACTCCTCCATAACTATATTCACTTGCATCAGCATCTACTATATATGTAAATTTTTTATTTTCATCTGAAAATTATAATTTTGGTAACTCTTTACAAAGTAATTTTATTTTCTGTACCTGTCTTTTGGCTTCTTCATTATATCTGTATTCTACGTCCTTTTTTAATTTTTTCTGTAATGGTTTTAAGTTTTCTGCTAATTTTGGAATATATTCTCTTACTTGGTTTACTAATCCTAAAAATGATTGTAATTTCTTTTTTGTATCTAATTTTTCTTCTGAATTTATTATTTTTTGGACTATGTGTTGTTGCATTTTGACTCCACTTTTATCTATTTGTATTCCTAAAAATTCTATCTGATTTTTCATAATTTCTATTTTCTTCTCACTTAAACTTATTCCTGATTTTTCTATTATATCTGTAAATTGTTCTGATAATTTTAAATGTTCTTCTTTAGTTTTTGTATACAATAGTATATCATCTATGTATATTATACAATTAGGTAATTGTTTAAAATAACTATCCATAAAATGTTGATATCTACCTGGTGCATTTTTATATCCAAATGATAGTACATTCCATTCATAAAATTCTTATGGTACCGTAAATGGGGTTAATTCCTTAGATTCTTCTTCTAACTTTAAATGGTAAAATCCTGATTTACAATCAAATTTACTAAAATAATTATATCCTTGTATTTGCCTTATTTTTAATATCTTGTTTGATATTGAGTAATTATAAGTCATTGTTTTTGCATTTAAATTTCTGTAATCAATAACCATCCTACTTTTTTTTCTTTTTTGTTCAGTATGTTTATTTACTATAAATGCTGGGCTATTGCGTTTACTATTACTTTTTTGTATATATTATCTTTCTAATAATTCTTCTATATGCATTTTAAATTCTTTTAAATCATCAAAATTATATGTTAATGGTTTCTGGGTTATTATGTTATTTTTATCTATTAATTCACTTTTTATAGTGGTTTTATGTTTTTCCCATCCTTTTAATGGATCTTCACTATATAATTGTTCTAATTTTTTCTTAATTATTTCTATCTTATTTATTAAAAATATAGTTATTTCTTTTTTATTTATTGAAAATATTACCAGTTCTATTGTATTTTCAGTATTTTTTATATTTTCCAATTTTTGTGTAATTTTTTCAATTCCTTTTATCCAATCAGTTTTCTTTCTTATTTTATTAATAACTCTTTTTGCTCTTACTTTTTGTTTACATGGTGTTGTAAACCACCAATCTGTTCTAGTTATTATATGTGGGTATAATTTATCTAAAAACGGCATTCCTAAAAGTATATCTTTTGATGTTAGCTCATAATTATAGATTTCTTCTATTGTTAATATTTTATCCCATACTTGTGTTTTTACATTCTTAGCTTTATAAGTAATTAAGTTTCCTTCGTTATTAAATCCTTTAACTATTATTGGTGTTTTTAATTTATCTCATTTACTTTCTGGTAAATAATTATATCTACATAAATTAGCTTCTGCTCCTGTATCTATCATAGGCGTATAATATCTACTGTAATATCTTTCTACTACTATCTTCATCAATACATATATTTTCATATCATGTTAAGGCTCTTCTTAGGAATAATCTTTCTCTATTATATGTTATAGATAATTGTGTATGTTCTATATATTATGGTTTTACTTGTTCTAACCATTTAATTCCTAATATTATATCTGCTTTTTGCATTTCTTCCTTTATTTTAAATTCTATTTTTATTTTTCTAACTCCTATTATTATTTCTTTTTCTGCTATATTTTTAGTGTTTATTAAGATTCTTGGTAGATCTGGGCATATATTATTATCGAATTTTATTTTCTCATTTTTTACTAGATATTTTGCTATATAATTTTCTTCTTGTCCTGATTTAAGAGTATTAAATATTCCTTTTCATTTATTGTTCCTGTTATGTAATATTGATTTAAATTAACTATTGAACTTGTTTCATAACTTGTTCTTTTTTATGAACTTGATGATTCTGGTTTTTCATAAGCTATTCTTTTTGTTGTACTTATTCTATCATTTATTATTTCTAAATCTTCTTCTATGTCTATATTTTTGTAACTATAATCATTATTATCAATTGTTTTTACTAATTGTTCAAAAGGACTTTCTATTTGTATTTTATTAATTTTATTTTTTCCTGTTATTTTGTGTTTTGTAGTTAATACATATAGATTTTTACATCGTGCTGTAAATATTTTATTTCCTGGGGTTAGTTCTATTCCTGATATTTTCCAATATAATACTAATGATTTATCTATATTTTTATCTGTTATTGCGACTGAATAATTTGCACTTATTATAAATTTAAATTTTTGGTATATTAAATTTCCTTTTATGGCAGTTATTATACTTTTTTCTATAGGTCTTATAATCCTATCATCTGCTAAATATAGTTCTATTGGTGTATCTATTCCTTCTCTAAAACATGCTTTTATCAATATCTCTGTACCTCCAAGGTGTACATATTTTATTGGGTCTCTACTTTTTATATCGTTTATTTCTTTATTTCTTATCCTTTTTGTTACTAGTGATATACTAGCTTTACCTTTTGCATATCTGCAGTCTATTACATGTTCTTTTTGGCTTACTACATAATATTCTTCCTTTTTCCTAGTAAATATCTTTTTTATTGTTGGTATTTTAAATATTTTTTCTACACTTAAGTCTAACTATTTTCCTTTTATTTCATCAAATACATTGTTATCAAATATTATTTTTTGATCTGTTCCTTCGTCATTTAAATATTCTTCTTTTGTCATTATTTTTATATCTTCTTCAATCATTTGGTTTATTTGTATATCTTCTTCAGTCATTTAATTCGTCTAGTTCACTATCTATTTCATTATCTGTTTCATTCTCTGAAATTTCATATATATTGTCTTCACTTTCTAATTCGTAATCTATATAATCTATCTGCATATATTCTGTATTTTCTATTTTTATTTATGATATTTGTTTATTTTTTGGGTTTTTAGGTAATTTACAATCTCTAGCTAGATGTCCTAATTTTCCGCAATTATAACAAGTACATTCCTTTATAGATTTCTTTTTCCTATATGGTCTTTTATGTTTATAATTTTTTACATAATATCTTTTTCTTGGTTTCTTATACTTATATTTTGATTTTTTGTATTTCTTATATTTCTTATGTCTTTTTCTTTTCTTATAATATCTTTCTTCGCATCTAAATTGAGGTGCTATTTTATCTTTGCAACATGCTAAATTTCTTATTAATGTTTTTTCCATTTTTATTTCTTCTCTATATTTTTCACATAGGTTTCTATACCATTGTTGTAAGAATTTTATTTTTGCTCTTAGAGTATCTACTATTTTTGTTTCATCCCAACTTTTTATTATTTTTGAACTAAATGATTCAGGTAATTTACTAAAATATAATTTTCTTATTTCTTTACTTTCTTCTGTATTATATGCTCCTTTATAATAATATTCTTTAAATGCGCAAGTATATTCATCTATGTAGCACATATTACATATTGCTAATTTTAACATTAAATTCCTATTTGTATCTTTCTCTTCATTTTGTTCTTCTCCTGTTGTTGTCATGCTACTAAATTCATCTTTTATAGCTGTTTTATATTTTTTTAATAATTCTATAAGTGTTATTTTAGTTGTAGTTGTTGATGATGTTCCTTCTGTGGGTTTGTTAGTTCTTAATACTCTTTTACTATTTTCAGTTAGATTTAAAAACCATAATTTCACTGTTCCTATTAGTGTTCTTTCTATATATTCTGGTGCATCTATTACGTTTATATTATTATCTAATAATTATTTTGTCATTTATCCTATCCATAATTGTATTGTTTTTTCTATATCTATTACACAATCTAAGTCTAAAAAGTTATAATTTTTATTAACTATTTGTTTTGGTGTCCATTTGTCATATTCATTCTTTAGATTATATCTTTTAAACTTATTCTTATGATAATGTAGGTTTTCTTATTTCTGATGTTCTAGGTATTATATTTTCATCTTCTTTTTTATCAAGAGTGTTTATTTTTGTGTTTATATTTTCTAAATTTTCTTCATTAATTATTTCTTATTTTCCATTGATTCCTAAATTTTTTGTATTTGTTAAGCTTTCTGTATATGTTTCACTATCTTTAGAATCATAATTATCTGTTTCTTCAACATCTATTGTATTAATTTCTAATTCCTTTGTTTCTATTTCTTTATTTTTCATTTCTAATTTTTCTTTAAATTGATTTATCTCATTTAATAATTTTTGTTCTTTATCTTTTTATTCTTTTTCTTTCTGTCTTTTTTCGTACAGATCTTTTAGCATTTGTAGTTCTTTTTCTAATTCAGCAATCCTACTATTTTTAGTTTCTTCTATTTTTTGTATTTCTTCTGTAGTTTGTTATTTTATTTTTTCTATTTCCTTTTTTCTATCTATTTCTTCATTTTCTTTTTCTATTCTCACCATAGCTGTCAATTTATCTTCTAATTTTAATTCTTTTTTTCTAACATTAAATATAAATGTTCACCTATTTTCTTATACCTTCTACCTAAATTAGAAAATACTATTTTTATTTTTAATCCTTCGTGGTTTTCATATGTTTTTTCGTCTATTATAAATTCTTCTTTGTTCATTTTTTATTTAATTGTTAATAGATCATGTTGGTATGTATATTCTACACTATCTATTGTTGATTCTAAATTTGATATTTCTTCTTTTTGTGCATTTATTGAGTTTTTACTAACTCAGACAATTATGTTATATTGTAGTCTTTCTATCCTTATTTTTAATTCTTTACGCTTTTCAGATATTATTTGCTTTAATTCTTTATATTTTTGTACGTTATTCATTTAAATAATATTTTGAGAAATATCTAAATCTAGTTTTATCAAATGAATCATAATTAATAAATTAATCAAGTAAATTTATAATTAATAAATTAATCAAGTAATCCATATATATACGACTTCCGTATTTTTTAAATAACAAGGTTCTGATACCAATTGTAGGCCTATTCTAGCAGCTCATCTTTGTAGAGACTTTCAGACTTATTGTTAGAAATTCAGCTTGTGATCTCATATTCTACTATTGTTGATTGGTTTTCTTTTGAACATTTAATTTATTATTCATTTCATCTTTTGCGTAACTGTTTCTATGAATTATTTTTGGAATTCTTAGCTTAATGATTGTCCTTGGATTAGCTTGGGATAACTTGTGACTCTAAACACTATTTTATGACTAGGGACCGTCTTGGGTTGTAACACCCCCTTGTGGAATATCAATAGTTAGAATATCCATTGATGCCCTTGAAAATAAACATCTAAACAAAGCTTCTCTAGTGCATATGCTTCTACAAATTAGTCAATTTATCAAATTAAAATATATTAAATAAAGTTAAATCTATTTATAAGGGCACAAAAGGGGATAAAATACAATTAAAATGAAAAAGATTTTGGAGATCTTATTTTAGTGGATTGTCCAAATGGAAGTTTGGTAAGAGGAAATTTCCGAGACACGTCTTGACACACTAGAGTATTAGTTTGATGGGTTTGGCCAAAAAGAGAGGAAAAAAGATAAATACTGCTATTTCACATGAAAATGAAAGCAAGAGAGTGCAGAATCTTATGCAAATGACCTAGTTATGATATCATAACCCACTTGAAAAGTGAAAATTCCCTTTTGGAGAATCTCTATCTTTTTCTTTACACTTCACACGATCCTTGTTTACTTTTATGAAGATTGTAGATCCAGGTGGAAAGTTTCATCACTTTTTTTATTACAAAAAATTCCTCCCTTTATTCAGTTGAAGTGCACTTACCTCACATTTTAAATCTTGTTTAAACCTTGGAATATCATAATAAGACAATGGTAATCGACATTTAATGGTTCTGTTTTGTTTGCATATGCTCTCTAAATTCAAGCAATTTAGGCTTCACACTGCTATTCTAATGTATATTATAATGAACTTAGGCTACGATTTAATGGAACTACATGGGAGAAGGTTAAATATAATTTCTTTTAAGTTCATGGAGTGAGGCGACCTCAGAATGGCAATCAAGGTTGCATAGTTTTTTCTTGGTATTACTTAAATTTAGTGTTCGAACATTGCGAACTAAATCATCTTTGTAAATTAAAAGTGTTTTACTTTGAAGTGGGACAGTTTTCATGCTAATTTGAATTAGTCAGACTTCAAATTCAGTACTGAACATTAGTTGAAGATGAATTCAATGTTGCAACATTTCATTCATCCCTTCCGGCCGATACCGGGTGTAAAGCCAAAAAAAGATTAATTTTTGAGGTGTGATAATCATGTCTACATTACTAGGTCCCGTTTTGTTTAGCACCCTAGCAAACGAATGTCGAGAATGGACCTTGAGCCTAACTCAACCTCAAAAACTAGTTCAAGAGCTGAGGATTACCCAAATCACTCTAACACCCCCCACGCCTAGGCCCAACTGGCACTGGCGCGTGGATCGGGAGCTCGAAACGAGGATGGACCTGACTCTGATACCATGTCAAGAAAAAGTTGGAACAAAGTTTGGGAAAAATTTTTCTGTGTATATTCTTTGTCAATGACCTTTATTTATACAAGATAAACTTAAGAAAGAACCTTCCCTTCTAAGCTAAAGAATGAAACTAAAAATACTAAATATATAAAAGAATAAACTTCTCTTCTAAGTTAGAATAAAGTAACCTTCTATTCTAAGTTGACCCATGTTCTTGTTTGCTACTGAAAATATTTATTTCGACCCAAATGATTATTTCGCCTAACAAATGAAGCTTTCTTGTTTTGATCGAATGACGCTCTTCCTTTATTCTCAACAACTAATTCACAACAAAAATCTAACGATACATTATTCAGATATAAGTTGAACCTAGCAATTAAAGTTATGAGACAATGCTTGCTTAATGCCAGAGTAACCAAATGCTTTGGCAGTTAACGAATCCCTTGAATCAAAAATATTATATTGTACGACAAAAGTATTTCTTTTTAAATATATAGAAATTATTGAAGCTTTTTTTTTTTTTTTTACATAATTGATACTTCTAGTGTAATTGCAAAGGATGTTTTATTACACAAGAGTCAAGACCCTAGAGATAAACCACTATTTTGCCAATCCTACACACTAAAATGGTGCGTGATTTTATCGTTGATCTCTTCATTATCTTGAATCAAACATCCCATGATTGAAACATCCTCTCTTGGAAATGATCTGGAAATCAAATCTCACTTTCACACCGATCTCAAGTGCAACATCATTGAGCTTACACTTCAAGTATTCAATTTTGTTTCTATTCAATTCGAATCCTTTGGATCCTAGTGTTTGTCTCCAAACATTTAGCCTAATGTTAACTTCACTCCTAGTCTCGTCAATCATAATAATGTCATTGACGAATAGCATACACCATGGTACCTCAACTTTAATATGACGCGTCAGTTCATTCATAACCAATGTGAAAAGAAATGAATTAAAAGTTGATTGTTGAAGATAATGATCACAATGTAGTAGATAATGATCAAAAGTGCAATCAGTGTATTGTTAACTCTAGATAAGATCGAGTAGGAGTTTTACAGTGAGAGAGAGTCCTTGTGTAAGTCTACAACTTGTATAGTACGACAAGTGTATAAAACCTAGGACTTTAACTCAATCAGTCTACTATCATGTATAAATACATGTGTCACAGTTCAATAATAGCATTCAAAAATCTTTCTCCAATTTCCTCATTTCTTGTATTGTATATTTTTACATGGTATTAGAGCAATCTTAACCTTACACTACAAATATTTTGTAAGATCATTTGTCCAAAACAATGGCACCAAATACTGTTTCGCCCTCAATTCTCCTATCACTTTTAGTAGTCTATTTGCACCACCTCATTGTTGTTTGTCCTATCAAAGTTCAGCCCGCGAATTATGAGAACATAGGTTAGGCAACTTATGTAAGTCACAAAAGGGACTACATTGGTCAAGAATGACAAACTTAACAAAACAACAACATTTGATGTAGAGAAGAGTGAAACTT
This sequence comes from Capsicum annuum, assembly GCF_002878395.1. Classification (NCBI taxonomy): domain Eukaryota; kingdom Viridiplantae; phylum Streptophyta; class Magnoliopsida; order Solanales; family Solanaceae; genus Capsicum; species Capsicum annuum. Next base: position 182,850,678 of record NC_061111.1, read on the forward strand.
CTACGTTAAAGAAAGTTGATAAACCAAGTGAGAAGGATGATTGGGAAAAGAATGATGTCTTATTGCAAACTTGGATATCAGGAACTATGACTGAAGAAAGCATGTATCTTGTAGTAGGATATTCCACAATAAAGGAAATATGGGAATATTTGAAAGAAGCATTTCTGCAGGCAACAAAAGACGAAGAGTTCCAATATAAGCAAAAATTACAAAATGTTAAAAATATATTTTCATATATAGTGAATATCTAATTTACCATATTTAGTGAATGTCTATTTTACCATATATAGTGAATATATATTTATGAAAAAGTTAGAAACTAAAGGTTAGTTTTTTCCTATAAATTATCAGCACGAGACTCTGCCAAACATGGTGAAATTATAAATCTAAAGGTAATTTCAAGGTTAGTAATTTATTATGGTATTTATATTATTGTTATATTTGAGGAAAAATAATTGATTTAGAACCACTTATGCTTTAAATTTGTTCATGAAGAACAATATTGTTAAAAGATATGATGATAAATAAAAGTCTCATGTTTTGTAGCCTAAGACGCCTTTATATAGATAAGACATTGAGTTTGAAACTCAATACACCATATTGATGATATTATGATGGCTAAGGCAACATAAATTCCATTGATATGCTCTATTCCATGATGAATCGGAAAGTTGACAACTTGTTGCATTCTTGAAGTAAATAATAAATCCCATTGAAATGCTCTATTCCATGATGAATCGGAAAGTTGACATCTTGTTGCATTCTTGAAGTAAATATGATAGCAATGCATAATATGTCTGAAAGGAGACAAACAATGATATTTTCACAAACTTATTGTGATTAAAATTAAAGATATGTTGGAGAAAAGTTTTCTACATTATATGTATGCCTCAGTTTACTCCTGAAGTAGCAATATTTTAAATGAGGCTAAAAGCTATCATAATTTGATAGGCTTAAGGAACAATTATATTTCATTCCTGGGGAATGAGAAATTTATTAATATAAACGTGCACTTAATTGTGATGGTATCACAACTCACCTCCGAATGAGGCAGAATAACCGAGAAGAGTTATTTTGAAATCTACTTCTAAAGTAGTAAATCTGAAATTTATTCATGTAATAGTAAATCTGAAATTTAATAAAGAAAAAAGTACATGTCATGATAAACTTGGAGTTTACTAGTATAAAATTTCATAAATTGACATGAACGATTGTGACATCCTAGAGATGTGCATAGTGAGTATTAAACATATATTGAAGAAATAAAAAATTCTTCATGAACTTTTAATGTTGCTTATTCTCTTGATAAGTTGGTTGGACCAACTAATGTTGGGATTTGATCCCTCAAAATCTGAAAAGTATAAAAGGTGAATATAAGCTCGTTCATCTGTCATGTGATCTATTAAGATGCATCGATATAAGAAGATCACATGTGAGTTTATTTTCAACCTACAGTTTGAATTTATAAAGTTGCTTGCTCAATATAAATTGAGTTAAGAACATAATTTTTAGATTGTGTAATCAAAGAAATTCATCTTGATAATGCTAGTTAAGTTGGTGTTAAATGCCTTTAATAAATAGATGAACTATTGCTAATGAGAATAAAAGGTTCATGTGTTGATTTGAAATATTGTATACAAAAGTACTTGTATGCATCAAGCCAATAAGTTATGATTAATTCCCCTCAAATTTGGTTCTGAGTCAGGAACCACACATTGTCCATCTAATAATTTTGATGTGGGGTATATAATTAATGAATATACCATAATGCATAAAGATGGATCCCTCAAAGAAGATGGAGGATGTATGTTAAGGGGAAATTGTAAGCAACTATGAAATATGTTAAGAATTATTATTAGATCCTCATTCAAAAGATAATTCAAGTTTAATGCCAAAAGCATATCATATTTATGCTACAAGTGCTCCTATTTTGTGTCCCTGAAGGATAAGGTCTATGCATGCGTGAAGTGTGATAGACCAATCGGTTCTAAATGAAATAATCCTTGAAAAGAATAAGGAGCAAATAATCATAATAAGAAGGCGACATAACACTTTATGAAACTTATGAGAGGTTCAAGTACCTGAAAATAATGAAGGAATGAGATCTCAAAATATTATGTCACGCTGTGAACCGACACGAAATGATATATCATTAATATTTTTTATACAATATTGATGCAATATTGTGAAAGATTATGAGGATCTGAATTCTAAGTTTATTTAAGCATGCTGACGCAGAAATATTTATCAAGTGACATGAAAGGATACATCTTGATAAGAATAATACTTATTAAATTTGCAATACAAACACTTGAAGATGTCACTCATGAAATGTTGAATATTGTCACTTGACAAAATTTACATGAAAATTTTTAAGGATCCAAAATATTTAAAGCATATAAAAGTTTCTGAGAAACTTATTTATAATCATTCTATTGTATAGGCTTATAGCTTGAAAATTATTGAAACTCTTGGAGAGTTTTCAAAAGCAATAGATTATTTGTTGAAATGAGAAACATACCAAATTGGATTAGTCCTGAAGTACCATATCTTAGTGCAATTGATGCACTAATGTATCTTGCAAATACTACAAGGCATGACATAGCCTTTTTCGGTCAATTTGTTAGCAAGGTATATATAGTTCTGCTCCTACTAGCAGACATTGAAATGAGATCAAACATATGGGCTTATTTATTCTACAGATTCTAGTCCAGATCTAGTTGGTTGTGCTGATATTGGGTACTTATCTGACCCGTATAAAGCTTGTTCTCAAATAAGTTATGTATTCATATATGGGGGTATTGCCATATCTTGGAGATATACAAAGTAGTCTATTTAGCCACTTCATTGAACTATGCTGAGATAATAGCTATTCATGAAGCTAGTTGAGAATGTGTATGATTAAGGTCTATAATACATCTCATTCGCGAAAAATGTAGTTTGAAATGTGATAAAGTACCCATGATTTTTTTATAAGGATAATGCAGCATGTACAACACAACTTAAGGGAGGACTCAAGGAGATAGAATGAAGCACATTTCGCCAAAACTTTTCTATACACAGAAGCTCTAAAAGAATGATGATATTAACGTGCAACAGATTGTTCAATTGACAATGTGGTTGATTTATTCACCAACTCTCCTTCAATTGCAACTTTCAAGAAGATGGTGCACAAGATCGGGATGCAAAGGCTCAAGGACGTTCTCATTAGGGAGAGTTAATACACGCTGTACTCTTTTTCCCTTACGAGGTTTTGTCCCACTGGATTTTCCTTGTAAGGTTTTTAATAAGGCAGCCTATATGCGTATTGTTAGAGATGTGTACTCTTTTTTCTTCACTAGATTTTTTTCCACTAGGTTTTTTCTAGTAAGATTTTAACGAGGCACATTATCTATAAATTAGACATTCAAGGGAGAGTGTTATAAATATACTTTCATATATAGTGAATGTCTACTTTACCATATATAGTGAATGCCTATTTTACCATAAATAGTGAATGTCTATTTATGGAAAAGTTATAAATCCCAAGGTTAGTATAAAGGGGGTTTCCTTCGTTGTAATTCACTCATCAAGAGATCTCTCAAGAGAAATAATAATCACTCTCCCTTTTCTCTCCATTCTTCTTCTTTGCTTTATATTTCATAATACAAAACATTAAGTTAGGAATTATGAAACTTGATTAGTATGAGAAAGAGTTTAAGGAAATTTGTGATCGTCTTGCATCCATACACTAATCTATTGATGAAGACAGCAAGTTGACTAACTTTGCTAGAGTATTAGGTTCAAAATACAGGACCTTCAGAACTGTGATATTGGGAAAAGTGCCTTATTCTTTCCTGAATCAATTTGTTAACTCTTTCATAAGATATGACATAAGGGAGGAAGACTCTACTCTAGATAACTACAAAATGGCCTTTACTAACAGAGAGGTAGAAGTCGAGGGAACTTTAATAAAAAAGGGTGGTTTTCAATCCAGGAAAAAAGGTTTTAGACTTATTGGATAAGGAAACACCAGTCAAAATGTGAATTTTGGAAATTAGCAGTGCAAAATAGGAAAAACTCAAGTAGTACCTGCCAAATATATCGTACGAACAACCACACAACTCTAAAATACTTTTATAGGTGGGAATACTCTTATCAGGTTACAAAAGATCTCCCATATGTCTTAGCATCTGAGAATTTACAAGTTAATAATGCTGAAGATGGGAAAATATATCTAGACTCGGGTGCAAGTACTCATCTAACTAATCAACAGGTAATTTATCAAATCTTAAACCTTATAATAAAATAGATGGAGTAGTTGTTAGAAATAGATCACACCTTAAAATCACACATTTTGAAATACCACAAAGTCAAGTTTGAAAATTAAAGAGACACTTATAGTGCCTGATATTAATAAGAAATTATTATTTGTTAGAGCAAAGGATAAATGCTTGTACTCTTAAGTTTGGTGAAGCTGATTTTTTTGTTAAGGACAAGATGTTAGGAAACAAGGAAGGAAGAACTTTATGCACTAAAATATAACAATCTCTATGCCTTGACTGCAGCACAAGATTGGAGAAAATTAGATAATATTTGACACAATAGATTAGAACATGTTAGTTTGTAGTATTTAGAGTTGTTGAGTAGCAATAAACATATTGATGTAAGCAGTTGGAATAAGTTTCCTAGTGTTTGTACTAGTTTCCAGTTAGAAAAAAGTTGTAAACTTTCTTTTACTTTGAGAATGAGCTTCTGCACAAAATTCGTTGTGATCTTTGGGGTCCAACATCTATTAAGTCATCTTAACACATGAAATACTATGTGGTGTTTGTAGATGACAGTACAAGATATATGTTGTTTTATCCCTTAAGGGAAAAATCAAAATTCTATGAGATTTTTATCAAGTTTCAAAAGATGGTAGAAAGAAAGTTTTCCAATGTGATAATGATGGTGATTTTGTTTAAATCAAATTCATTAGACACTTGGAAAATTATGGTATCATTAGACATATCTCATGTCCCAATACTCCTAAGCGAAATGGAATATCTAAGAGAAACACAAACATATAGTAAAACCAGAAAACTTTATAGTTTCATGCCAAGCTGCCTCTTGTTTATAGGTTGAAGCTTTTTAAACTAATGTGGATATTCTAAATAGATTGTTATCCTCAATTTTAAAGAATGGAGATCCTTTTATAAAAATGGAATATCTAAGAGAAAACACAAACATATAGTGAAAAATAGATTAACTTTGCAGTTTCATGCCAAACTGCCTCTTTTTCTATGGGTTGAAGCTTTTTAAACTATTGTGGTTATTATAAATAGATTGTTATCCTCAGATTTAAAGAATAAAGTTCTTTTTATCAAGATCAATGGCAAGTCTCTACAATATTTTGAAAGTGTTTGGATGTAGGTGCTTCCCCTATTTGAAAGGAAAGACTAAGTTCTCACTTAAGTCATATCCATGTGTTTTCATTAGCTACAAAAGTTTGCTTAAGGGGTATAGGTGTTTCCATCCTCTAACTACAAAGGTTTTTTGTTTCAAACATGTGGTGTTTGATGACTCTTACTGCTCTATGTGCAGGTTGATCAACCTTTTTCTAATACCTTTACTCACTAGGTTACTTTCCTTCAATTTTTCTCTACCTTGCAGCAAAAAGATGCAGCAAATAATGATACAAATTATATCACTCTAGGGTAAGTATTGTTTCCACTAGAAGAACAACTTGTTGATACTATTTCAAATAATGAACCACAACATCTTGATGATTCTACTCCATATGTTTCTGATGCTATTGTTTCTAATAATCCATATGTTCCTGATAATGTTGATGTAGCTAGTTAGTTTGTTATCTCAATACAAAAATAGGTAATTATGGGAGAATGAAACTGTAATTCACGGAAGTTTTATGCTTCCACTATTTGTTGCCAGTAAATAGTTGATGTTTTAAACTTCTACAAATTGCAATCTTAACCTTCTTAATTTACCATTTTTTTGTAGTGTCTATAACGTTGATAATAATGGTAATGTTGAGGCACTCTTTATTAATGAGAGAACTGAATATAGTGGTCATTATGCAAGTAAAGATAATGATCAGAATGCTGAGCAATCCAACATACTCTTAGTGTATGATCCAAGAGGTACACAAGTGGATGTTAACTTATCTATATGGTTCAACACTGAACACTAGAGTGGTGTTCAAAATGCTTCAGTAAGACCAAATAATACCACTGAGCAAGAGAAAGAAGGACAAAACATGTTGAATAGACAAAAAGTAAGGAGGCTTCCTGACATGACCTAAACTAGGGCCTAGTCGTGTTGGGTATCTCAAGTCCAACCAGGATCGGAGACCACCCCCAATACCCAAACCACTAACCACCCTACACCCCATGTTAGATGAATTTTGAACATACAACAAGATAAGATAATATAAATTTAAAGACAATAAGTTAAGTCTATAACTATAACCAAATAGTCACATCCAAATATCCAACCGATACCAATCCCAATGCCAAAGAATATCCAATCGGGACATGCCATCGATCATAGCCAGAACCAAAACCAAAGAAATAAAAATTATATAAAGAAGTCCATAGCATGAAATGGGGTCTTTCAAAGTATGAAAACTCACCATATCAGTCTGACTCAAAAGTTATCTCTGAATCCAAGTCAATGATCAGGGAAATGGAAATATGGCTGGTTTCTACATCGCGGGGGGATACAACGCCCAAAGAAGGTTAGCAAAGTAAATGCTAGCATGTAACTCAGGGATAAAGATAAGATAATCCCATCATTCAAAACTAATCAAATAACCATACGCAATCACATATATACATTTATACTATGCTGGATATAGAGCAAGGTTTATCATGTATTTAAAATCTTAAACTGGATTGTGTAGTTTTACCGTCATAAATCCATCCATAAGTTATATGGGTCCAGTGTTACCCCCTGAATGGGCCCTAGTGCATGTAGCCGCACAAATCGGAGATATCATAGAAGACCGAGGATTCTCGTATATCCTTCGCCCTCTATGATACATATATACATGTATAGACTTAGGGGATTCCCGTGTACCCCACAAGAATTTGGTCACCAAGACCAACCTTCATTTTGGAAAACATGAGTTTTCAGTGTTCGTCCTTTGGACTCACACCTTCACGGCTAGCTATCACAACCCCCATTATTACCTAATTAAAACATTCAGCACATAACCAAACCACCAATTCCAGGAGTCAATTATTAAGGCATTATAAAGTGATATCGTCATACCGACTACAACTTGCAAGCAATATCATTAGACAATACTTAGAAAATTTCCATATACTCCGCAGACTCTATTATTAAAATCACTTGGTGGATTCCCGTGTACCCCAGAAGGTTTTCATTATATAATCACTTGGGAGATTCCTGTGTACCCCACAAGGTTTTCAAAACCATCCGTAACTATTTAACCATTTCAAAAGTCACAAGTTTAGAAAAAGTTACTATTATCAAGTTTAACCACCATACCCATGCACTCACATATTCAAAACCATATTTAAAATATAGAAAATCATAATTAAACCATGAGAAACATTATTCATCCATGAACATCCAAAAACCCCAACCTTTATTTCAAAACCATAACAATACCATGAAAGCCATACATAAAAACGTGTGATTTTAAGTAAAATAACAATGAGGGAGGAGTAACATGCCTTAGACACCAAGAAGTACATAGAGAAATCACCCTTAAAAGGCCCTAATTGATTAACTTGATGAAACCCTAGCTTTTGCTTGAATAGAGAGTATAAGAGAGAATTTGAGAGTGTTTTATTGGGAATGATGTGTTAATGAAGTCCCAATAAAGGTTTTAGGTTGTGGTATCAAAGGGACTTAAAGTGGAAAATGTCTAGAATACCCTCAGCTTAAAAGTTGTAAAAATCCTTTCTTGGTAATGAGTCAACCCATTGACTCGTCACCACATCATACGACTCATAGCCCTAAGTCGTATCCTAAAAATTAAATTAGACACCCATACACTTTCTTTCTTACGACTCCATGTCCCCACTCGTGACCTGACCATACAACCTGTATGGTCTAGTCGTATCCAATATAGAACCCAATGGATTAGATACAAGACAACATACGAATTAACCCTATAACTCATAACCTATCCTCACGGCTCTTAGTGAACCACTCGTACTTAGATCCAAGTTAAGCCACTAAGTTACTGATTTGATTAAGGTTTGTCCTAACAACTCGTCACCACCCTTAACGACTCATACCACCAAGTCGTAACCAAGATAGAAAACCCAACCACCATCCACTGGACACCTTAAGACTAGGGTCACCTGACCCATAACCATCCCATACAATTCGTATGATGAGTCGTTACTAGGATAGTAAGCTCAAAATTTAAGAATTTTCTAAGGGCTAAAATTTTAGGGTGTTTTAATTCTCTCCCACTTGGATCATTTATCCCCGAATGATGGGACAAGGCATTGACTAGCATGATCAAACCCCAAAATTCTCTACTCTTACCTTTAACTAAGTTAGTAAACAAAGATGTTAAGAATAACACATACCTTACGCACAATCTTTCGGAGCGGAAAACAAGAATGAATACTTGGACTGCATGTCTTCTTCAGCTTTCTAAGTAGCCTCTTCAACCTTATGGTTTCTCCATAGAACCTTCACCAAAGCTACGTCTTTCATCTACAATCGACAAATTTGTCGATCTAAGATTTCAATAGGGAATTCCTTATAAGACAAGAAATCCAAAATACCAATATCCTTGATAGGCACAATTTACGATGGATCACCCATACACTTTCTCAGCATAAATACATGAAACACTGTGTAAATGGAGATCATGCTATAGGGAAACTCTAATTCATATGCATTATTACCAACCCTTCTCAAAATCAAGTATGGACCAATATACCGGGGACTGATCTTCCTTTTTCTCCCAGATCGCATTACTCCCTTCATGGAAGAACCTTCAAGAACACCCTATTCCCAACCTCAAACTCTAACTTCCTACGCCTCACATCTGCATAGGACTTTGGGCGACTTTGGGCCGCTTTAAGCCTATCCCAAATCACCTTCACCTTCACCTTCTCCACGACTTGGTAAACCAAATCTGGGCCAAACATCTCTGCCTCACCAACCTCAAACTACCCTAAAGGAGACCTACACCTCCTACCATACAAGGCCTTAAACAGAGCCATCCTAATGATAGAGTGATAGTTATTATTGTATGCAAATTCTATAAGAGGAAAATGCTCAACCGAACTACCACCATAGTCAATCGCGCAAGCTCGAAACATATCCTCTATTGTCAAAATAGTCCTTTCCACTTGCACATCCGACTTCGAGTGGAAATCAGTACTAAAACTCACTTTATTCCCCAAATCATTCTAAAATGACAGCAAAAATTACAATGAAAATTGTGTACCATAATCCAAGATGATAGAAACAGACACCTCATGCAACTTTACAATATCATGTAGGTACAACCTTGCGTAATCCTCTATCAAAAAATTGGTCATTACTGGCAAGAAATAAGCAGACTTTGTCATCCTATCCATGATGACCCAAGCTGAAGGTAATGAAATCCATATTGATTACCTCCCACTTCCACACAGGCAACTCAATTTCTTGATACAATCCTTCGAGCCTCATGTTATTAACTTTCACCTGTTGTCACACCATTCACTTAGCCATAAAACTAGCCACATCCCGCTTTATAATGTTCCACCAATACATCTCCTTAAGGTTATGATACATTTTTGTCAAACCAGGATGAATAATATAATGCGACTTATATGCCTCAGCTAGGATCCTCTCTCGCAATATATCTATATCAGGAGCACATAATCTCTCTTAGTACCGCATGGTACTGATGTTGGGTGTATTTATACACTTTAGTGTTGTTATCTTAGCTTATTTAGCCTTGTTTTGAGGATAATTTGTTTGATTTATATGTTAACAATGATATGATCAAACATTTAAGTGTTAAAGTATGTGATTACAATGTTTAAAGGTGTTTTCAAACATGTTTGGACTTAAATTGGTCATTTAGAGTCTGGACGAGAAAACTAGTTTTACTAGCTTGAGCAAGGTGTCGTTCTAGTTGATCTTGATGGATTCTAATGTGTTTGATGAGTTAATAATGGTATTATTATGTATTTATGAGTGTTAAAACTTGTTTTTAGTGTTCAAAGTGTAATTTATCCAAGCTAAGAGTCAACTCAATAAGCTAAGGATTAATAGGATGAGACTAGGCTTAGATTGAGTTTCTAGTTCATCGTTATGGATTATTTGTTGTGTTGAGCTCTAATATATAGCGTTTGATGATGTAGGATGCTTGTTGAGGGGATTTTATTGATATGTTGATGATGAAAAAACTGAAATTCAAGTGGAAATAATACCAAAAGGCTTAGGATGGACGCAAAGGTTGCAAGGCCAAAGTAAACGTCAAATGGCACTTTCCAGTGAGGCCAGGCTATATAGGGCCGGCGCCCCCTTATACCGATGGGCTAGAGACTGGGAACCTCATCTAGAGTGGTGTACCAAGTCAGGCGGTACCCCCACCATTCCAGTGGTGTAGAACCCGTGACTCTTGGCCATTCCCATACGGCTAATTGCCCTCCACTATAAATAGAATACTCTAAACACATTATAAACACTTTTGGACATTTTTGGACTTGGAGAGGGGCTAATAAACACTTATTTTAGGGCTTATTTCTCTTTACTATAGTTTCTTTATGGATTTAGTCATGCATTCAATTATTTGGATTAAGATTATGTCTATTAGTGGCTAAACACCCACTTTCCGGGGTTAAAGCCAAGAACATGACTACGATTGCTATGAATTGATTTAGTTTTATTTATTTATCATATTTGGTTGTTTATTATCTTTTTTTATCATTATTTCAAGGATTTGTGACCCATAGAATACATATATTGTCAACCTTGTAATCTCGGGAAGGGGAGTAGGAGATATAATATGAGGGTAAATAGAGTACGGTTCTTATTCCTTTATAAAATAGGGGATTTAAATAGCATCTAGGATAAGGATATACCTAGAAGCCTTACTTGGTTCACTATGGGATGACATATAAATGTGTTTAGTTTAGTTCTCACATCCTTGCTCAACGATGTAGTACTGGGTCTAAGTTAGATAGGTGGTTAGAGGTCGGGAGACCATGATCATAAAATCAACCCCGTGAGTCAACAACCAAGATAAGTAACTAAACCGATGAAGTTCAATAGCATAGTATCATTGTTCATAGTGCTTTAGCCCCTGGTTTTCACCCATTGATTGTTCAAAGTCTTTACTTTCCCATATTGTTTTAGTTTATTTTAGTTTATAACTTTCAAAACTCCTTTGGTTACGTTGCATCATTTTAATCTTAACAGTTGAACTAGAATTTGATAGTTGTTTAATACAAGTCTCTGAGGGATCGATACTTGGATTGTAAAAGGGTTACATTACTACTTGTGAGGCCATGTACACCTGTGTGTGAACTTGGGCACTGTCAGGTACCATCACCACTAATCTCAAAGGCCATTACTTTCTGACCACCTACAATACCCTTGAGTTGCACCAAGAAAGGATCTAGCACTTGTTTCTCTTTCACCTCAGCACTAGGAGATGACTTTGCCACCTCCTGAACAATCACACCACCATCTTTCGAGTCCAAGAGGCAAACTCCAAGTTTATCCAAACAGTGAACATCTCTCACCAATTCTCGCTTCTTCTTATTCACATGAGTTAGACTCCCCCTGGATAACCTGCTAAGAGCATCAGCAAGCACGTTAGCTTTACCTAGATGGTAGTGCATTCTCATGTTATAATCCTTGAGCAGCTCAATCCATCTCTTTTGCTTGAGATTTAGCTCCTTCTGAGTGACACATACTATAGGCTCTTATGATCGGAAAAGATATCCGTAGGCACTCCAAACAAATAGTGACCCCAAATTTTCAATGCGAACACCATGGCCAATAACTCCAAGTCATGATTTAGATAATTCTTCTCGTATACCTTCAACTTTCTAGAGGCATAAGCTATCACCTTGCCATGCTGCATAAAAAAAGAACCAAGACCCACACCGAACGCATCGCAATAGACCACAAAACCATAAGTGCCTTCACGCTACGTCAAGACCGGAGCCGACGTCAGCTTATCCTTCAGCTTCTCAAAACTACCCTTACAAGCATCACCACAATAACTTTACCTTTTTCTAAGTTAAATTAGTCAAGGGGCAGCTATAGTCAAGAAACTTTTCATAAACCTCCTGTAGTAACCAGATAAACCCAAGAATCTCAGAATATTTGTTGGAGTTGTAGGTTTAGGCCACTTTTAAACCACTGCAACCTTCTACGGATCCACCATGATCCCTTCACTAGAAATGACACATCCCAGAAAAGTGACAGCGTTCAACCAAAATTTGCATTTCAAAAATTTAGTCTACAACTGCTGCTCTTTCAGGGTCTGTAACATAATATGGAGGTGATCGGCATGATCCACCTCGCTTTTAGAGTACACCAGAATGTTTTCTATGAATACAATAATGAAAAAATCTAGAAACTGATGAAAAACTTTATTCATCAAGTCCATGAATGTCATCGAGGCATTAGTCAACCCAAAAGAGATAAACAGGAACTTAAAATGCCCTTAACGGGTACGGAAGGTAGTTTTAGGGATATACGCCTCCCTAATCTTTAGATGATGATACCTAGATTAAAGATCGATCTTGGAAAAAAACTTAGCACCCTAAAGCTGATCAAACAAATTATCTATCCTTGAAAGAGGGTACTTATTCTTTACGTCACCTTATTCAACTGCCGGTAATCAATACACTTACGAAGGGAACCATCCTTCTTACGCACGAATAATATCGGTGCACCCCACGAAGACACACTTGGACGGATTAAACCCTTGTCTAAAAGATCCTTTAATAGCCCCTTAAGCTCCTTTAACTCAGTCGGAGCCATTTTATATGGGAGAATAGAGATAGGGCAAGTGTCCTGAAAAATATCAATCCCAAAATTAATTGTCTTATCAGGAAGGACACCGGGAAGGTCATCAGGGAAAACCTCAGGAAATTCATTCACCACCGAGATGGTATGTAAGAAAGGACCCTTCGAGCTAGAATTTTTAACCCAGACCAGATGATAGAGACACCCCTTGGAGATTAATCTCTGGGTTCAAAGTTATGATATGAACCTTCCCTTAGGAGCTAGGGAACCACCTTCCTACTCAATAACTGGATCATTAGGAAATTTAAAGATGACCTTACAGGTTTGACAATCTAGCAAAGCATAGCACGAGTGTAACCAATCCATACCTAATATGACATCGAAATCAACCATGTCTAATTCAAACAGATCCACCAGTCTCCCAAACACCCATAAATATCATACAAATCCTATAGACTTTTCTAGCAAGCATAGAATCACCTACCAGGGTAGAAACAGAAAAAGGGTTCAAAATATACTTGGGACCAAAACCAAAATGCACAACCACAAATAGGGTCACGTAATAAAGAGTGGACCCCAGATCAAGTAAACAGTACACATCACGGGAAAGAGTTTCAACAAACTAGTAACAGCATTAGGCGATACCTCAAACTCCTGATGGGTAGTAAGAGCATAAAGTCAGTTTTGACCAATGCTGGAGCCAGATAGTGTACTAGAGCTAAAGAGGAGACAAAGGTTGACAATTTCAGAGCATATGCCTTGGCCGACCATAATTGAAGCATTTATCCCTTCCCTCATCATAGAAACCCCAATGCAATTGACCACAAAATCTGCATATAGGATAGGATGGAGCTAATTAGGCCCCACTAGCCTGAGATTGGCATCATGTGCCCTATAATTATCGCCACCCTAAGAACGTCTGTCACCAGACAACTTTAGGTAGGGAGCACTAGCCGTTGAGTGAGACCCAAAATTGCCCCACTTTTTTTAACCACTTTCCACTATCCTTGCCACTCTGCTGTTGACCTCCACCCTGCTCAGAAAACCTAAACTTCTTGTTATGCCTCTCCCCTATCTTTGCCTGCTTTTTCTTCTCTTCCTTAACCCACTGCATATATACAATCATCTTGGAGATGTCCATGTCCTTGTTAAGCAAGTAGACTTACTCTCCAAATTCAAGTCTTGAGACAATCAGAAAGCAAACTTCCTTATTCTATCCCTCATGCTTGAAGCCAACTGTAGAGCATACCGAGATAATTAGTGACAGTGCCCAAGAACACACGCAAGTGCAAGTGGTCTACCAAGTAATATGTGGCCTTCAAGAAAGCTGAATGTCGATCCCAGAGGGACTTGGTTAAACAACGATTCAATTCTAGTTCACAATTTAGATTGATTTAGTGCAAAAGTAACCAAAAAGAGAGTTTTGAATATTGTAAATTAAAACTAAAGTAGACAATGCGAAAATTAAAGTCTTGGAACAATCAGTAGAGTAAAACCTAGGGTTAAAGCACTTCGAACAATCAGACTACGTCATTGAGTTTTATATGTCAATTTACTTATTGGCTGTTGATTAGTAGGGTTAATCGCATGATCATGGTCTCCCGACCTCTAATTTTTTTACCTAATTTGGACATTACAACTACATCGTTGAACGGGGATGTAATAATCCAATTAAGTTATTCAAGCTATCATCCTACTTTGAATCAAGTAAGGCATCTAAGTAATCCCTGTCCTAGATGCTAAGTTCAATCCTTTATTTTATAAAAGAATAAAAACCCAAACTTTGTTTATTCCCATGTTCTATCGCTCTATTCCCTCTCCCGAGTTCACAAGGTTGACAATATGTATATTTTTTCGGTGATCAATCCATCAAATAATTAAAAAAAGAATAAAAAATAAACAAATATGATAAGCACAATTAAATGAATTTAATGCAAAATAATAGTACTCATGTTCTTGGCTTTAACCCCGGAAAGAGGATTTTTAGCCGATAATATTCATAATCACAATTCAAATAATTGAATACATGTTATGAATAATTAAAAGCTAATTAAAAAATATTAAACCTAAATTACGTGTAGCAGCCGCCTCCTTTTTCTCCAAAATACGTTCCACCATCACCACCGAATCCAATTTGTTCCTAGGTTTTTCAAAAAATTCCACAATTGTCCAAATTTGTATATTTATAATATAATATTCCTAATCATTAAAGGATTAAGAAAAATGCACATGGTCCAAGATATGCCCACCAAGATTCCCATAAGATTCCCACAAGCCACCTAATAATGTGTGCCATTTATTATTTTAATAATGGAATAATGCTCCAACCTTGTTGGCACTGATTAAAATTGCATTTGTTCATGTAATGTGACCAGCGCGACGTGAGGCTGGCTTGAGTCAAATGGGGGTTGTGACGCTCCCTTATCGCAACACCTCTTTGGAATTTGCTTCTCGAAAATTGGTTAAGTGTTGGACGTTTCTCTATTCATCCTTGACTTTGTGATGTATTTCTAATAAATTTCCGGCCTTTAAATCATCAAAAATTTACCATATTCAGCTCACAAAGCCTCCTGCGTAAGCACACACCACAAATTAGAGATCAAAACAACACAATATCCTCACCGATGAATCAAAATAAGAGCTAAGATAAGGCTAATTCGCAATGATCTTCACTTATTATTTCGGTTCTTAACTTAATAAAATTGAGCTTTCCATATTCCCAATAAGTTGTTCCACATATAATTACATATTTAAACCATTTGGAATAAATTAAACTCATTAGAATCCAACGAGACCAACTAGACACACACCTAGATCAAGCTAGTAAAACTAGTTTTCCGGGTTGAACTCTAAATGACTCAATTAACCACAAACTTGTTTAGTAAACATGTTTAACATTGTAATCACATACTTGGACACTTAAATGCTTATTTATGTTATATTAACACATAAAGCACACGAATTATTCTCAAAATAAGGCTAAATAAGCTATAATAGTAACACTAGAATGCGTAAATACACCCAACATCACCACCCCATACTTAAAGACTTGCTCGTCCTCGAACAACTCTTAAATATAAAATCTTAAGTTGCGGAGACTCTACACTTGTACTATATGCAAGACACTCAAGCTAGCACTACAATGACTACACGGATTGCAAGTTTCTACACTAAGCATGTTATATACACAATTGGAAGCTCATGAACACTACTCCAAAACAACCTAGCCTCAAGAATTGTCTCACCTAAGTGGAAAACTCATGCATATTTCTCAATCAAAGATATCATACAAATCATCCACATTCATCAAATATGTGCCCCTCACGATAAGAGAGTTACCCATATCCACTTACATAAAAGCATTTTATAACATGATAGGTACAAGAATAAAATTAAGCTCACTCTCACAAAGAATTCACAAGTTACACATAATGAACCATAAGTTTACCCTTAGTGTAATGCTCTGCTAATATCAGAATGATGAACTTAGGATCAAATAGGTCTTTTTTGGGTTGTAATGTAGGCTAAGGGACAGATAGGAACTATTTGGGAATAGTGACTAACCTCTCTAAGCTCTTTAATACCCTAAATCATACATCTAAAACCAATATCTAACAACCAATTTACACCATTTTTATCTACCCATATCTTTTGTTTTTGACCCATCTCTTTTAATTATTTTCACAAACACATGGTAGGCGCACTGTTTATTCCTTCAAGATTTAATTTTTCTCATTTTCTACAATCATAGGAATTTTTATAATCACCATTTATATCACTCCCAACCCCCCACATCAAATATAAACACCAATAACTATTATCTTGGGGCATCAATTTCACCTTTTTCTTCTTCAATTTCTCAAACTCCTTACTAAATTAATTTTTCATTAAAGCACTTATGAGCTTTTTGGATCAAATTATGGTCTATTAAAGAAGGAGATTAGGCTACATATGAGACTACCAAAGAAAAGGCTAAAGGATCAATGGGGGTTTACTAGGATAATGGACAAAGGGTAGGACAAACAGAAGGTCTAAAACAAGGCTATCAAAGAAATGCCTAAATCATCTCCTAAACCCCCACTCTTTATTTTGCTTTGCACACACACCAAGAAAGTTCTAGAGATCACATGTAACAAGGAATATACAAAAACTCACATCACACATGGCACATGCTCAACTCACATAGGATCATCATAGACTCCCAACCAAACAATAACATGAATTAAAATTTTAGGCCAACAAGAACAAGAGTCAAAAACTTGAGCTTAAGAGTTTCAAAAGTAGCAATTTGCACAATTCAACATGCTTTCACAATCATAACACTTGCACCATGTAATAAAAAATAGCACCAACAAGAATATCTTACACCAAAATATTTTTAAATTGAGCCAAAATTTAGGAAATTTCACCACCCCACACTTAAAAATCTACTTTGTCCCCAAAGTGAACTTAAAAGTAAGAGATAAAAATACTCCCTGAGGCCTCTAGGCCTAGCTAGTAGCATTTTTACACATAAATTAAATCTGTGGGGCCTCACACTCAGTCTTTGCCATGCTTCTTAGCTCAGGTTTTTGGTACTCAAGTTTCTCGTCAACTTGTGACTCAATTAAAAACAAAAACTACATGAAATAAAAACTAAAAACTAAAAATAAAACATACCTACTTAACTTGGGTTGCCTCCTAAGCAGCGCCTGATATAGTATCGTGGCACGACCCAACTAACGACTTAGTTGTTCTCTTTTTTTCTTTTTCTCACGCTTGGTCTCCATCTTCTTATTCTCTTTACCCCTCTTGGGTGAAAATTTTTAGGAGCAATAGTTTCCTCAATTTTAGCTTTTTCAGGCTCATCAATTAGCATCAAATCAGGCCTAGGCGGTAGAAGCTTTGGCTGCTCAATTAGGTAGTGCAAAAAGGTCTTTGGTGGACTCACTACCCCACACTTATCCCATTAAATCACATTGATCATACACAAATCTTTATAGTGGGACGTCATTGTGGGTGCTTTGTATACATCAAATACCACCTCTTTATCCTCTACCCTTACTTTGAGTGTGTCTTCTCTAACATCAATCAACGCTCCTCCAGTTGTTAATAATGAATAACGTTGATTCCAAAATCTGAATACACTCGTAATTCTTTTTGTGGCACTTCTAGAATATGAATGCCCCTCTAGATTTCCTTGTGATATACGGTTCAATAATATGTATATCTCATCATATGTCAATTTAAATGCTTGACCACCTGCGGCTGATTCTAGCAAAATCTTCATATTGTGATCAAGTGCTTCTAGAAAAGTGTGAGCAAGTACCTCATTAGACTGTTGGTGGTGTGGACAATCCCAAAAAAGAGCCTTTAAGTATTCATAAACATGATAGAGGTTTTCATCTGGATTTTATTTGAAGTTCACTATCTCACTGTGAAGCCTTGCAGTCTTGCCAGATGGAAAAAATCTGATGAGGAACTTCCTGGCTAAGTCATCCCATGATGTGATTGAATTGGCCGACTCGGAATTCAACCACCATTTAGCTTCCCCTAATAGTGAATGGGGAGAAAGTACCAGCCTCACATAATCTATATTCATCCCAGTCGAAATGAATGTATCAGTAAACTCAATGAAAGTCAGCAAGTGGACTTATGGATCCTCGTGTGAAAGCCTTGCAAATTGTCCACTGCTGATTAGAAATTGCATCATGTTATGCTTTAACTTAAAATCCCCCCCCAGCAGCCGGTCTTTGAATTAGGGAAGTCAAGTTTATCGAAATGGGGACTGCCACTTCTCTTATGGTCCTGCGTGCTTGTTGTTCTGAAGCCATTATAGCAGGATTCTCTTGGTCTTCTTTTATTTATGGAAATTAAAGGAGATGAATTGTGTCTCTCTTTCGTTGATGGAAGTGATGTTCGGGTTCGGGGCTTGGTTCAACCAAATCTCTATCCCTTGCCAGCCTCCTAACCTTAAAACCTATTTCTTGCAATCACAAAACCAAGACCAAGCGTAAAAACACCAAATAAATCTAAAAGTAAAACCAAAATAAATAGTTGCCAAATTTCAAGTCCCCAGCAACGACTCAAAAACTTGACAGCGCACACACAAGTGTACGTGGTCTACCAAGTAATATAGTGGCTTTCTAGAAAGTCGAATATCGATCCCACAGGGACTTGCTTAAACAACGATTCAATTCTAGTTCACAGTTTAGATTGATTTAGAGCAAAAGTAACCAAAAAGAGAGTTTTGAATATTGTAAATTAAAACTAAAGTAGACAATGCGAAAGTTAAAGTCTTGGAACAATCAGTAGAGTAAAACCCATAGTTAAAGCACTTCGAACAATCATACTGTGTCATTGAATTTCATTCGTCAATTTGCTTATCTTGGTTATTGATTCGTAGGATTAATCGCATGATCATGGTCTCCCAACCTCTAATATTTTACCTAATTTGGACATTACAACTACATCGTTACGTGGGGATGTAATAATCCAATTAAGTTATTAAAGCTATCATCCTACTTTTGAATCAAGTAAGGCATCTAAGTACATCCATATCCTTGACGCTAAGTTCAATCTTTTATTTTATAAAAGAATAAAAACTCAAACTTTATTTATTCCCATGTTCTATCGCCCTATTCCCTTTCTCGGGTTCACAAGGTTGACAATATATACATATTTCAGGTGATCAATCCATCAAATAATTAAAACAAGAAAAAACAAACAACCAAATATGATAAGCACAATTAAATAAATTTAATGCAAAATAATAGTACTCATGTTCTTGGCTTTAACCCCGGAAAGAGGATTTTTAGCCGATAATATTAATAATCACGATTCAAATAATTGAATACATGTTATGAATAATTAAAATCTAATTAAAAAATATTAAATCTAAATTACGTGTAGCAGCCGGCTCCTTTTTCTCCAAAATACGTTCCACCGTCACCACCAAATCCAATTTGTTCCCAGGTTTTTCAAAAAATTCCACAATTGTCCAGGTTTGTGTATTTATACTATAATATTCCTAATCATAATAGGATTAATAAAAATGCACACGATCCAATATATACCCACCAAGATTCCCATAAGATTCCTTCAAGCCACCTAATAGTGTGTGCCATTTATTATTTTAATAATGGGATAATGCTCCAACCTTGTCGGCACTGATTAAAATTGCATTTGGCCGTGTAATGTGACCAACGTGATGCGAGGCTGGCTTAAGTCAAATGGGGGTCGCGATGCGCCTGTATCGCGACACCTCTCTAGAATTTGCTTCTCGAAAATTGGTTAAGTGTTGGATGTTCCTCCATTCATCCTTGATTGTATCGTGTATTTCCAATGAATTTTCGAACCTTAAATCATTAATATATCACCATATTCAGCTCACAGAGACTCCTACATAATCACATACCACAAATTAGTGATCAAAACAACTCAATTTCCTCACCGATGAATCAAAACAAGAGCTAAGATAAGGCTAATTCACAATGATCTTCACTTATTGTTTCAACTCTTAACTTAATCAAATTGAGCTTTGCACATTCCCAACAAGTTGTTACGCATATAATTATATATTTAAACCATTTGAAACAAATTAAACACATTATAATCCAACGAGACCAACTAGACACACACCTAACTCAAGCTAGCAAAACTAGTTTTCCGGGTTGAACTCTAAATGACTCAATTAACCACAAACTTGTTTGGAAAACACATTGAACATTGTAATAACATGCTTGGTTACTTACATGCTTATTTATATCATATTAACACATAAAGCACATGAATTATTCTCAAAACAAGGATAAATAAGCTAGAATAGTAACACTAGAATGAGTAAATACACCCAACATCAACAGGTAAAACTTCAAGGCATACTCCTTGACTGATATCTTGCCTTGCTTCAGGTTGAAAAACTCTTAAGCCTTCGCCTCCCTCAGCTCTTGAGGAAAGAATTAGTCCAGTAAAGCATTAGAAAAATCATCCCACTGGGTTGACTCAGCATTATCACTCCTCAACTATTCCCATTCCTTGTACCACTAATAAGCCACATCCTTTAATTGGTAGGCGGCGAACGCCACCCTCCACATTAGTGGCATGAATTACACGACAAATCTTTTCCATCTCATCAAGGAAACTTTAAGGATCCTCCTCGACCTTAACACTAGTAAAGGTTGAAGGATTCAACCTAATAAACTATCCAACCCTTGTAGCTTCAGAAGATGGAGTAACAAAAGCACCACGCTTAGACTGAGAAGCTACCAACTAAGCCAACATATGGATAGACTAATGAAATTACTATTCATCCCATCAAGTTGAGGAGCTCAAGACGAAATAGAAGGGGCCGGTGGAACTTTAGAAGAGCAATCAGGAATTGGACCTCTAGACTAGGTCTGAACCCCATAAGTAGGACGTGTCCCATCAACATTGTCCTCGGGTAGGACAAAGGAGTTTTGTAAGCTTCAGATCATCTGGGAGGCATGATATGAAAAGTGAATAAATGGGGATTAGAGAGGATTTTAGCACCTTAGAGTCTACAGCTCGAAAATAGTACACAAGAAAGAGAATCATTCCTAAATGCCTTGTAGCCTATCCCTTATAAGTGTGGTGTGCTACACACCCTTAAAAGAGACTTTACTTGACACAACTTTGTGGACACCCAATTAATCATGAACCAGTCTTTGATACCAATCTGACACGACTCAAACCAGGGCCTAGTCGTGTTGACTAGCTCAAGTCCAACCAAGAGCAGAGACCACCCCCAATACCCAAACTATTAACCGACCTACACCGCATGTCGGATGATTTCCAAATATATAACAAGATAAGACAATATAAAATTAAAGATAATAAGTGAACTCTATACCCACAACCAAATATCCAATTAATAATAATCCCTATGCCAATACCTATAGAGACACCGTCCATGCCCATAGTAGTCCAACAAAGTCTCTAACTAGAGTCAAAGAATATTCAATCAGGACATGCCTCCGACCATATCCAGAACTAAAACCAAAGAAATAAAAATGATATAAAGAAGTCCATTGCATAAAATGGGGACTTCATGAGTATGCAAAATCACCACTTTAGTCTGACTCAAAAGTTGTCCCCAAATCCAAGTCACTGAGTAGGAGGAATGGAAATATGGTTGGTTTCTGCATCGCGTATAGATACAACGCCCGAAGATGGTTAGCAGGGTGAACGCTAGCATAGAACTCAGGGATAAAGATAAGATAATACCATCGTTTAAAACCAATCAAATAACCATAAGCAATCACATATATAAATTTATACTATGTCGGGATAAAGAGCAAGGTTTATCATGTATTTAAAATCTTAACCTGGATTGTATAGATTTAGCATCATAAATCTACCCATGAGTTATATGGGTCCAGTGTTACCCCCTGAACAAGCCCTAGTGCGTATAGCCGCATGAACCAAAGATATCATAGAAGTCCAGGGATTCTCATTTACCCTTCGCTCTCTATGATACATATATACATGTATAGACTTGGGGGATTCCTGTGTACCCCACAAGCATTTGGTCACCAAGTCCAACCCTTATGTCGGCAAACATGAGTTTTTGGTGTCCGTCGTTTGGTTTGACCCCTTTACGACTAACTATCACAACCCCCAGTTTTTCCCAATTAAAATATTTAGCACATAACTAAACCACCAATTCAGGAGTCAATTATTAAGGCATTATAAAGTGGTATCGTCATACCGACTATAGCTTGCAAGCAATGTCATTAGCCAACACTTAAGGGATTCTCTTGTACCCCTCAGACTCCATTATTAAAATCACTTAGGGTATTCTTGTGTACCCCACAAGGTTTTTCTTATATAATCACTTGGGGATTCTCGTGGACCCCACAAGGTTTTTAAAACACTTCATAACCATTTAACCATTTCAAAAGTCACAAGTTTAAAGAAAGTTACCATTATCAAGTTCAACCACCATACCCTTACACCCATATGTTCAAAACCCTATTTTAAACATGGAAAACCATAATTAAACCATGAGAAACATTATTCATCCATGAACATCCAAAACCCCCAACTTTATTTCAAAACCATAAAAATACCGTGAAAGCCATACATGAAAACATGTGCTTGTAAGTAAAATAACAATGAGAGCGGAGTAACATGCCTTAGACACCAAGAAGTATAGAGAGAAATCACCCTTGAAAGCCGCTAATTGATTAACTTGATGAAACCCGAGCTTTTACTTGGACAGAGAGTTTGAGAGAGAATTTTAGAGTGTTTTATTTGGAATGATATCTTAATAAAATCCCAAGAAAGGTTTTAAGTCGTGGTATTAAAGGGACTTAAAGTGGGAAATATCACAAATACCCTCAGCATAAAAGCTGTAAAAAACCGTCCGTAGTTATGAACCAGAGAATAATCTCATATATATGCATGGGGGACTCGAACCTCCCAATCATATACTTAAGTGACTTAACCACCCGATCATGTAATGTAATAAGGGGGACTAGAACCTCCCAATTATATTAGAAGGGGGACTCAAACCACCCAGTCATAAGCAAGGGGACTCGAACCCCAGGTCGTTTTGACCCCTGCATCGGCAAGTGCGGTTTCCAGTATTGGACCTCCGGGACCTCCACTTTTACGTCCTAGATACACAAGTCTCTTTTAAGCCCCATTAAAACATCTATCACGTATTCCCATTAATTGAACCATAATACACATTTAGGCATACACTATTGGTATCGTCTACCAACTACACTTGCAAGGTAATATCATCATGCCATTTCAGTTCCATTAACCCGGAGAAAACAACTCCCTTTTGTTCATTAAATCAAATCATTATGTTTTAAATACCTCTTTATATCATGCAATTGTTCAGAATCCAATTCAATGCGATTATATCCATACTCAAAACCATTTTCATAAAATTGGGTTAGGGTTATTACTAATTTAATTTTTCAATATTCACAAAATTTGGAGAAATCACAATCCCCTAATTTATTCATCATACCCATGAACCTCACAAGTTTAAGACCACGAATAAAGCATGAACAATTATATGTAAACCATGGGAAACATTATTCAAGAGCAAACACTCAAAATCCTCAACCCATGTTCCAAAACCAACATCAAAACAACATGAATAACACTTTAAAACACATGTTCTAACAAAATAATGCTTGGGGAAGAGTAATATGTCTTGAGTATTAAGATTTTTTAGAGAATTTGCTCATGAAAGCCCTAACAGATCAACTTCTTGGAAACCATAGAGAGTTTAAGAAGCTATTTCAATTGATTTTGGAATGCTAATAACACCCTAAAAGGGTTTTAAGTCGTGGGTTATGATTTTAGGAAAAGGGAAAATGTCCAAAGTGCCCTTAATGAAAAGACTGAACGTTATCTCTCAGTCGCTATAGGTAACCTTATGACTCGTAGCATCACCCTACGACTTATATCATTAGGTCATAGGGTAGATAGTGTCCTTGGCCTCACACATTGTTGGCCCTATGACTTGATTCCCATGGCTCGTAATGAGACCCTACGACTTGTTGGGTCTAGTTGTAGTCAACATAAAAACCATTTGGACAAACACTGGACACCTAACGACTTAGGCAGCACGACTAGGGACCAATCATAGTCATAGCAGAAACCAAGGGCAACCTCTACTGGTCACCCTACGACTTAGGTCCTATGACCCGTAATGATACCCTACAACTCGTAGGGGGAGTCGTAGTTAGGGCAATGACCTTAAGACTCAGAAATTTTTCAAGGACCAAAATTTAAGGTGTTTTATTCCCCCCCCCCCCCCCCCCCGGATCATTCATCCTTGAATGATAGGACAAGGAATCCCTTAGCACGATTTAACATGGAATACAACCACACTTACTTTTAACAACAATGTCAAGAAAACGACAATTTCCTTTAACAAAGTCAGAAAACAAAGATGCTAAGATTAACGCATTCCTTAAGCACTATTATCTGGAATGAGGAATAAGAATGGGTACTTGGACTTTATGTGCTCTTCATCTTCCCACGTAGCATCTTCAAACTTTTGGTTCCTCTATAGAACCTTCATCGAAGCCACCTCTTTTGTTTGAAACCAACAGGTTTGCCGATCCAAAATCTCAATCGGGACCTTCTCATATAACAAGGAGTCTGAAAGACCAACATTTTTCAATGGAACCACCAAGGAAGGATCACCCACACACTTCCTAAACATTAAAACATGAAAAATTGGGTGAACAAAACCCAAATAAGGAGGCAACTCTAACTCATAAGCCATATTACCCACTCTCTTTAAGATCAAATATGGGCCCATATAACGTGCTAAGCTTTCTCTTCCTTCCATACTACGTACTCCTTTAATGGAGACACTTTTAAGAACATCCAATCGCAACCTTCAAATTCCAACTCCTTTCAACTCACGTCCGCATAGGATTTTTGTGACTTTGGGTGGTCTTAAGCCTATCTCGAATCACCTTCACCTTCTTCGTAGCTTGATAAACCAAATTAGGATCAAACAATCCATCCTTGCCAACCTCAAACCACCCAATAGGAGAGAGACATCTCCTACCATACAAAGCTTCAAATAAGCCATCCCAACGCTAATGTGATAACTATTATAAGAAGCAAACTCAATGAGAGGCAAATGATCAACCCAACTACCACCGAAGTCAATCATATAGGACCTTATCATATTCTCTAAAGTCTGTATCTTTTTCTCTGCTTGTCCATTTGCTTGAGGGTGGAAACCGATGATATGGCTTATCTTAGTTCACAAACCCCTCTTAAAAAAGCGCCGGAAGTGAGATAAAAACTACGTACGTCAATCTAAAATAATAGAAACAGGCATAATATGCAGCTTGACGATTTCTTGGATGAACAACCTTGCATAATCCTCAGTTGAGTAACTTGTCCTCACAGGCAAAAAGTGAGAATACTTGGTCATTCTATCAATGATGACCCAAATCGAATTGAACTAACTACGAGACCGTAGAAGACTAGTAACAAAATCCATCTTAATCACCTTCCACTTCCACATAGGCAAATCGCCTTCTTAAAATATTCAACCAGGCCTCAAGTGCTCCACCTTCACTTGCTAACACACCAAACATTTAGCCATAAAATTAGCCTCATCTCTTTTCATGTTATTCCACTAATAGATTTCTTTCAAGTCTGGTACATTTTCGTCGAACTAGGATGAATAGTATACCTCGACTCGTGAGCCTCAGATAATATCCTCTCTCTCATCCCATCAATATTAGAATACACAACCTACCTTGGTACCTCAGTATACCATCACCACTAATCTCGAAGGCCATCACTTTCTGGTGACCATCATCTTTGATTTACATCAAAACAGTATCTAAAACCTGTTTCTCTTTTACCTCAGCACTAAGAGATTACTTCACCACCTCTTGTACAATCACACCATCCTCTTCTGAGTCTAAGAGACAAACTCTAAGATTTGACAAATTATGAATATTTTTAACCAACCCTGACTTCTCCTCATCAACATGAGATAAGTTGATGGACAACTTGCTAAGGGCATCAGCAACCATGTTAGCTTTCCATGAATGATAATGGAGACTCGTATCATAGTCCTTGAGCAACTCAAGGAACCTCCTCTTCCTAAGATTCAACTCCTTCTGGCTGAACACATATGCACTCTTATGGTATGGGAAGATATCAACATAAACCCCATATAAATAGTGATGCCAAATCTTTAGGTGAAAACTATAGCTAATAACTCCAAATCATGGATAGAATAATTTTTCTCATGGTCTTTCAACTGTATAGAAGCATATGCAGCCACTTTGCCATGCTATATCAACACGCAGCCCTGTCCAACATGTTACGCACCATAATAAACCACAAAGCCATCAGTACCCTTAGGCAGGGTCAAAATAAAAGCAAAATTAAACTTGTCTTTCAACTTCTCAAAGCTTTCCTCATAGGTATCGGACCACAGGAAATTCACCTTCTTCTGGGTCAACTTAGTCAATGGATCATCAATAGAAAAAATCTTTCCACAAACCTCCTATAGTACCCGACTAAACCCAAGAAGCTCTGAATATCAATTGGAGTCATGGGTCTAGGCCACTTCTTAATCAACTTTCTGTGGATTCACCATGATTCTCTCATTAGAAAAAACATGACCCAGAAAAGTAACAACATTCAACCAAAACTCACACTTTGAGAAGTTAGCATACAATCATTGATCCTTAAGGGTTTGCATTACTATATGGAGGTGATCGGCATGATCCACCTTACTTTTTGAGTACACCAAAATACCATTAATGAACACAATAACGAACAAGTCCAAAAACTAATAAAATACCCGATTCATAAGCTTCATAAATGTTGTTGGGGCATTAGTCAAATCAAAGAACATCACCAAAAACCTCAAAATATCCATACGGGGTTTGAAAAGCAGTCTTAGAGATATCCACCTTCCTAATCTTAAACTGATGATAACCCAACTGAAGATCAATCTTGGAAAAGTACTTAGCTTTCTGAAGCTGGTCAAATAGGTCATCAATTCTCCAAAGAGGGTACTTATTTTTTACTGTTACCTTATTCAACTGTCGGTAATCTATACACATTCGAAGGGACCCATCCTTTTTACGCACCAAGAGCATAGGAGCACCCCACGGGGAAATACTAGGGCGAATAAATTCTTTATCGAAAAGATTTTTCAATTGTTCCTTATGTTTTTTCAACTCAGCTGGAGCTATTTTATAGGGAGAGATAGATATATGATGAGTTTTAGAAAAAAAATCAATCCCAAAATCAATCTCCCTATTGGGAGGAACACCAAAAAAATCATCAAGGAATACTTTGGGAAACTCACAGACCATAGGGACATATTGCAATGAACGACCCTCTAAATTGGAGTCGTTAACTCAAACCAAATTATAGAGACACCCTTTGGAAATCAACTTACGGTCTCTAAGATAAGAAATGAACTTTTCCTTAGGCACTATGGAACTGCCTTACCCCTTAATCATCGATTCA
This sequence comes from Capsicum annuum, assembly GCF_002878395.1. Taxonomy (NCBI): domain Eukaryota; kingdom Viridiplantae; phylum Streptophyta; class Magnoliopsida; order Solanales; family Solanaceae; genus Capsicum; species Capsicum annuum. The sequence continues at coordinate 182,878,623 of NC_061111.1, forward strand.
TTTAGGAATTAGAAATTAACCCTTCGAGTCCAACAATCTAGAGAGGAATAGAATGAATTGAGCTAATGCATCCCTAGGATAACATCAAAATTGACCATATCCAATTCCATCAAGTCTCCCAAGGTCTCCCTACTACAAATATATACCACACAACTCCTATACACCCTTCTAGCCACAATAGAGTCACCCACGGGGTAGACACAGAAAATGAATTAAGAATATAATCAAGACAAAAAACAAAATGAATAGCCACATATGGGGTCACATAATAAAGTGTATACCCCAAATCAAGCAGAAAATACAAATTACAATAAAAGATTTATAACATTCGGTGATAATATCCGGAGACACCTTAGATTCCTGACGAGTGTCAAGAGCATAAAGGTGATTCCAACCAGGGCCAGGGCCAGAACTAGCACCCTTTGGTGCAAGAGCTAAAAAAGCAGCAATCGGGACCTTATTTGCCTAGTAACAACATCACCTGAAGGACAGTTCCTCTGCAGGTGGCCTAATTGACCGCACTTAAAGAATTTTTTCTTCCCTCCTCACAAAATCTATAATGTACCTGCCTATAGAATCAGTAAGGGGGATAAGGTAGGGCTGACTAAGCTCTACTAGCCTAAAACTGGGACCCCCATGCCCTAGGACCATCATTGTTCTAGAAACGACAATTACCGAATGACTTAGTATATGGAAAACTAGCCATAGAATTGGAATCAAAATTGCCCCACTTCTTTTTGCACCATCTCTACCACTCTGCTGCTAACCTCCACCCTGAACTGAACATCGAAACTTCTTACTTTGACTTTTGTCCATCTCTTCTTGCTTCTTTTTTTCCTCCTCAACCTATTGCATATATATCACTAGTTGAGAGATATCCATATCCTTATTCAACAAGGCGGCCTTGCTATACAAAATCTAATCACGAGACAACCCAGAAGCAAATTTTCATATTCTAACCCTCATGCTAGACACTAGCTCAGGTGTGTAACGGGATAACTGGTGAAATTTTAGGGCGTACTATCTCATAATTACCTTTCCCTAGTTCAGATTCACAAACTTCTCAGTTTTAGCCTCCCTCTCCTGAGGAAAGAAATGATCTAGAAAAGGCACTCAAAAACTTATCCCATAGTGCCAAATGTATATCATTACCCCTTGACTGATCCCACTCCTGATACTACTAATCGGCCACATCTTTTAGCTGGTATACGACAAACTCAACACCCTCAGAGTTAGAAGTATAAATCAAATAAAAGATCTTCTCTATTTCTTTAATAATATTTTAAGAATCCTTCTCAACCTTCAAACCACTTAAGGTCGAAGGGCTCAACCTCATAAAATGGCCAACTCTAGTGACCTCAAAAGATAGAGTACCAAAATAATATGTTCAGTCTAAAAGGTTACCAACTGGGTAAGCAAATGGATCGACTAGTGAAACTCAACATTAGACATATTAGTTTGAGGTGTCCAAAGAGGGCTAAGGGGAATTGGTGGAAATCCATAAGGGCAATCAGAAGCAATGACACTATGAGCATCAGATCTTCTGAGAGGCATGATCTGAAGGGCGAACAAATCGGAATTAGAGAAGATTTCAAGACCTTAGACTTTATAGTTCAAAATAAAACAACAAGAAAGGGATATATTCCTAAATGTCTCATAACATCTCTCTTATAAGTAGGGTGTACTACACACCTATAAAAGAGACTCTACTTGACACGATTTTGTGGACACTCAATGACACCAAACCTAGGATCTGATACCAACTTTATTATGACCCAAACCAGGGTCTAGATGTGATAGGTATCTCAAGTCCATCGGGGACTGGATACCACCCCTGTGCCTAGCTAAAACGCTATACAATACCTAACAGTGGATGAATTTCAAACATATAACAAGATAGAGTAAATAGAAACTCAAAGTCTATGAAATGTCAACAACCAATACCCAACCAAAGTAATATCCACAAAGCCTCTAAAAAAATTAATAACCAATCTAAGTTGGAATATGCCCCCGACTCTGACAATGACAATGAAAATTATAATATTAATGATAATATAAAGTCTTTAATTCTACTTCAGGAAAATACCTTAGTGGAATGATCGAGTCTTCTGGAGAATGGAAGCTCACCACTTCACCGCAACTTACTGACGAACTGAGCCGATCCACCTAACACTGTATAGAAAAAGTAGACTTGACTTTGGACCCTGTATCGTATAGGAATACAATGTCTGAAAACGGTTAATGGGTTGAGCACTAGCATGTAACTCAGGGATAAGGATAAAGTAATGACATTTTAAAAATCCAGTTTAACTCAATGTACATATTCACATTCATTTTATATTTTTATATATATATATATATATATATATATATACACTTCTATAAAATGTTAGGATATGGAACAAGACTTAACATGCACTTTAAAACTTTAGCTTGGATTGTATAGTTTAACCATCATATAATAGTACCCACGGGCTATATAGGCCCCAACTTTCATTCCCTGGTCGGGCCTCAGTACGTGTAGCCGCACGAACTGGAGAATAATCACATATATATGCATGGGGGATTCGATCCTCCCAATCATATACTAAGTTGACTTAAGCACTCGATCATGTAATGTAATATGGGGATTCAAACCTCCCAATTATATAATAAAGGGCACTCAAACCACCCGATCATAAGCAACAGGACTCAAACCCCAGGATATTTTGACTGTTGCACTGGCAAATGCGGTTTCCAGTATTGGTCCCTCGGGACCTCCACTTTAACGTCCTAGCTACGCAATCCTCTTTTAAGCCTCATTAAAATTTTTATCACATATTTCCATTCATTGAACCATAATACACATTTAGGCATAGAATGTTGGTATCATCATACCAACTACACTTACAAGGTAACATCATCATGCCATTTTAGTTTCATTAACTTGAAGAAAACAACTCCCTTTGTTTATAAATACAAGGTGGGGGAACACCAACCTCCTTTGTTCATTAAATCGAACCATAATGTTTCAAATCCCTCTTTATATCATGCAATTGTCTAGAAACTAGTTTAATGCATTTATATCCATACGTAAAACCACTTTCATAAAATTGGGTTTGGGTTATTACCAATTCAATTGTCAATATTAACAAAATTTGGGGAAATCATAGTCTCCTAGTTTATTCACCATACCCATATACCTCACAAGTTTAAAACAACGAATAAACCATGAGCAATCATATGTAAACCATGGGAAACATTATTCAAAAATAAACATTCAAAAATCTCAACCCAAGTTCCAAAAACAACATCAAAACCACATTAATAACACTTTAAAAAACATATTTTAACAAAAATAAGGTTTGGGGAAGAGTAACATGCTTGGAATATCAAGAGTTATGGAGAAAATTTGCTCTTGGAAGCCCTAATTGATCAACTTCTTGGAGACCTTAAGTATCTTGACTTTGGAGAATGAAGAGAGTTTAAGAAGCTATTCCAATTATTTTTGGAGTGATAATAACACCCTAAAGGGATTTTAAGTCATGGGTTATGATTTGGGGGAAAGGGGGAAATGTCCAAAGGTGTCCTTAATAAAAAGACTAAAATTTATCGCCCAGTCATTACGGGTGACCTTACAACTCATAGGGTCACCCTACGACTCATATCATTCAGCCATAGGTTGGACAGTGTCCTTGGGCTCACACACTATTGGACCTATGACTCGTAATGAGACCCTACGACTCGTAGGGTCCAGTCAGAGTCAACACAAAAACCATTTAGGCAAACACTAGACACCCAATGACTTGGGCAGCATGACTTGTAATAAGTCTTTACGACTCACTAGGATCCGACTGTAGTCATAGCAGAAACCAAGGGCAACCTCTACTGGTCACCCTATGACTTAGGTCCTATGACCCGTAATGACATCCTACGACTCATAGGGAGAGTCATAGTTAGGGCAGTGAGCTTAAGACTAAAAAACTTTGAGGACCAAAATCCGAGCTATTTTATAAACTACCATAAGGTTGGTGTTATCAGTGGCAGTAAGCATACACTAGTCTATAAATCGATCAGATGTTACAATTGTTTTCTTACTTAGACATCTCATAGAAGAAGTCTATATAGATTGGCCACCATGTTTTTGTAATGCCCTGAGTCTGTACCCCAGATGCTACATGGTGCTAGTGACCCTGAAGGACAACCAGCTAACCCATAACTGATATCTACTGTGAGTGCTGACTAATAATACTGAAATAAATACAAAATTAGGCTGAATTGTCATAAGGTTCACAATCTAAATACTGATATATAATAATATATGATAAAATATCTGAAAACTAAACACTGTCTGAACTGGTCTAGTCTGAAAATCCTCTAACTGAACTGCCTAAATATGGAGTTGATGGTACAAGCCCCCAGCTAACTCCAACTACTGAACTACCAATAAACTGATAACTAAAATAAAAGCATATCCTCAATAGATAAGGACTCATTACTGAAACTGTTGCTGATAGTTTGGGCTGCTAACTATGGTCAGGAGCCCGTGTGTCTGAACCTATGATATAAAACATCATAGAATAAAGAAAAGGTATGCATCAGTACTTTGAATGTACTGGTATGCTAAGTGAGGTAGGTTGATATGCAAGGGTTCATATGAATGAACAATATCTGACTGACTAGCATGAATACAATTGAAAGAGAGTACATATATAACTGAAACTGATGAAACACTGATTATGCAATACTGTGCACCTATCTACATATACTGTGTATGAGATTATAGTAACACTGGATACTGAGTTCTAATAACTGAGTGACTGATATCTGAGTTTACTGATAACTGTATTACTAATAGCTGGGTGACTATTTCTAACAGTCCTGATTCTGTAGAACTGAATTGAGTTCTAAACTGAGACTGAAACTGAAACTGTAGGAGGTAATTATCTAACTGACATGCCCCAAATTTGAGCTGATAGGGGTCCAAACTGTGACCCCAGTTAGAAAGGTGCTAGTACCATGCCACGGGTACTAACACAGGCTGTGGAGTCAGTCCTAATCTAGCAGGTGACCCCTGAGATCAGTCCTAACTAGCGGGTGATCCCAGAGAATGTCAATCCTATCTAAGGGGTGGCATCTCATAACCTACGTTGGCTACATAGTTCTGAAACTTAGAGATTACTTCTAGGGACCCAGTCCTAGCTAACGGGTGAGACCCCATCCATATGCTCACTCGATGCTGAATCTTACTCCTAACTGAAAGATACTGAATTGAGTATACTGAATAGGACTAGACTGATACTTGAGATTACTAATTTTTTTTGAGTTCTGTAACTGACTGAGTTTTACTGAATTCTGTAACTGACTGAGTTCTACTGAGTTTTGTAACTGACTGAGATTACTACTGATCATGACATGACTGAGATTTTGTAAATAAAACTGGCTCTAGGTACACAGCTAAATTATCGAGTATTAAATACCCCCTGGACTCGATAGCATGAAAAGTAAAACATAGAATAATCATAAAGCCATAACAATACTTGTTTCCTAACAATGCACTCATTTAGACACTCTGTCAAACACTTGATATACATGATCTTGTACATTAATGGAATTACATATTAACTTGTCATGTTTTCACTAATCAAATCACATAAGTATTTTATCAAACACTTGTAATGCAATAACTTGTACATGAATGGGGAATACATGTTAGCATGCTATAATGAAATTATCTCATTCTTATAGACAATTTATCAAACACATGAAAAACATACTTGGTTCATTAAATCATAAACACTTAGGGTTAATATGGTTACAACAATCAACTTGTAAATTGAAGGGTTTATCATGAATATCATGTAATTCTATACATACTACGATCAATTCTTTTAACTTGTAATCTAAATCATGGATTAAAAACCTAACAATAACATGAACATGAATTCAATTTAACCAAATCATAAATCTGAGATCTTGCATATTTAAAAAGGGGTTCTTGGACTTCATGGATGGAAAAAAACCCATGAATGAACACCTAACATACCTTGGTGCTTGAATCTGTAAAGACTGATGGTTCGTTCTTGAAGATTTGCTCTTGAAATTAAAAGCCCTAGGGTTTGTTATTGAGATAAAGTGAGTATATTTTCTTATTAAAGGCTGAATTTTGTGTTTTAGGGGATGATTAAGGGTGGGAATATGACCCAAGTGCCCCTCAGGATGCGGTTTTTAATGACTGAATATGTATCCAGTGATGCGCAGACTGACGCGCCGCGTCATTGGCATCAACATGATGGCTAATGCATTGCATCGAGTCCGCATCGATTCACTGAAATTTGCACTGGGAGATGGAGAAAAACATTCATCAACATGATGAGTGACGTGGCGCATTGAGATCACGTCGATCCACTAGTTTGAGCTTTCAAATGTAATACAAATGAAATTTGAAAAATCCAAAACTTATCCGAAACATCCACCGGTATTCCTGATCATGAATTAACTCAAAATCCAATATTTAAAGGTTCTATGGATCGTGAAATAAGATTGTCAACTTATGATGGCTAAAATAATTCTAAGTGTAAACACTTAGCTTAAATTTCTAAGTCTGGGACCTCTTTTCAAGCTTTAACGGACTGAGTTAAGCTTAAAATTTTGCGAGGTCTTACAGTTTTTAAATTCCCAAATCATGTTTGTTCTCTGAAGAAAGTACTATATGTATTGAAATAAGCACCAAGGGCATGGTTTGATAGATTTAGTCTACACTTGTTACATATTAGTTTCAAGTGTAGTATAATAGATCCATCAATATTTACACTTCAACGTAAGAAAAGTATAGTCTTGCTACTTATATATGTAGATGATATTATAATTACATGGAATTCCTATAATTTCAATATGAAGATCATTACAAATCTTGTTAAAGAGTTAGAAATGAAGGATCTTAGACCATTACATTTCTACTTAGGAGTTGAGGTAAAGTATTTCACTGGAGGTATTCATTTGATTCAAAGCAAATATGTTGCTAAGTTACGTAATAAAACTGATACGACACTTGCCAAGGCAATAAACACAACACTAGTTCATAAACATGGATTGCAAGAAATAGTAGGAACTTAAATTGATGCCTCAGAGTACAGAAGTATTGTAGGCGGCCTCTAGTACCTCACCTTAACCAGATCTAACCTTTCTTATGCAATTAATCTGGCAAGTCAATTCATGTAAGCTCCAAATAGTGAGCATATTAAAGCTGTGAAAAAAATCTGAGATATGCTAAAAGAACAATCTACTATGGGCTAAGGCTACTTTCAATATCACCATTCAGATTATATGACTTCTTTGATGCAAATTGTGGTGGTTATACTCAGACTAGAAGGTCAACTACAGGGTATAAAATCTACTTAGAAGCAAATTGCATATCTTAAGCCTTAAAAAAACAACACACAATTGCAATGTCTAGTGTTGAAGTTAAATACAGGGCCCTTACATCAACTAAAACTGAGCTTACTTGGATAACATATCGTCTAAAATATATTGATGTGTATTTAAAGTCAGTTACTACATTATTCTGTGACAATATTAGTGCATTATATATGACAATCAATCCAATCCTTCATACTAGAACCAAACATAGAGATATGAACTATCATTTTATTCGAGAAAAGGTGGCTAGTGGACAATTCGTTACGTAGTTTGTCAGAACAAAGAATTAGATAGCTGGCATTCACACCAAGGGGTTGACTGAGCAAACATTTGTATGATTCAGAATCAATCTAGGACTGGATATGTCACCTCTCACTAGCTTGAGGGGAAGTGTTAAAGATAATGATCATAATTTAGTAGATAATGATCAAAACTGTAGTCAGTATATAATTAACTCTAGCTAATGATTGAGTAGGAGGGTTATAGTGGACAAAGTTCTTGTGTAAGTCTATAATATGTATCTATACCATACTAAAAGTGTGAAGGATCTTAGAAATGTCATTTAAACTTTTTACCCTTTATTAAAAGTCTTTGCTTTAGACAAAATCATATTTTTACTATTTTTTTAATATTTAAGAGTTAAAAATTAATTAAATATTTATAGTAAAACCTTTTCTTATTAAAAGTTATCAGAATTAATGACAATTAATATTTTTTCATTAGTTTAAGAATTCTACATCAACTAAAATTTACTTTAAGAAGATTTGAAAAAATTTAGAAATAAATATGAAAGCGTTTGAATAAGAAAAATATAAGAATTACCAAATTTTAAAAAAAATTAAGTAAGTAATCAAAGATTTTCTAAAGATTTAACTTTAAAAGTAAGGAAAGATTTTAAATATAGAAAAAAATTGTACTACAGATATAGTTCAAATCAATGTGTCTCTCTTAGCCTTTAAAGCAAGGAAAAGAGGTACTGTATGACAAATGCAAAAGTGACGATTCATTAACCACTTGAAACTTCTGGTGACAAAATATATATGAGCTTACAATGAAATATATTATGCTTACATTATTATATTAAAGTGTGAAGATCTTTGAGAAGTGATTAGTTTTTGCATTTCATTAAAAATCTTTGTAACAGATAAAATCGTCTAATTCTAAATAATCAAATGTTACAAGTCTGAAGCACATGCAATTAAACTAGTAGTACTATAAGTGTATTGCACCAAGATCTCTAACTCAGTCAGTCTACTACTATGCATAAATACATGTATCACAGATCAATAAAATCATTCAACAATCTTTCTCCATTTTCCTCTACTTTCGTACTTGTATTTCTATATTGATCCCCAGTAAATTATACTTGATATTTACCAAACTCAAAAAAAACTTAAAAGATACTTATAAACCAAAAAAGATACTTATAAACCAATTTAATTGGTTTACAAATTTAGCAAAACACGTTTTGAAAAACATGAAGGATAATCCCTTCTTAATTAATGCAAAGATTAAAAACTCTTGTAACTCTTTGTAATAAATCTGTGTAAACTTTCATAAGTCATCAGAATTTGTAGGATGGAGAGTTACTACGTCATAAATATTATACGTTTATTCAAATGATGGTTTCTTATAAATGTAACTTTGTGAATAAAGAGACATCCATAAGTCTTGAAAGTCATTAATTTAAGAGTAATATTACATTACGTACATTAACTCTGTTTGTCTTCATTCACACTTTTGATGGATGAAATATAAATGATATACCTATTTAAGGAGCATCATTTGAGAACTAAAGATGTTAAAAAATATAGAAAACAATATACTCTCTCCTCTTCATCAATTCTCTGCCTTGATCTTAGTTTCCTATTCTTTTTGGGCAATTAGTTTGGGAAACCTTCAAACCTCCAGGCATGAGTGCAGGTGTTTGAAAGTAGCTGTGGAACCTTGGAGAGCGACCGACTAGAAGGATTTGCACCAGAGTCGGGCCAAAATCGCTTTCAAGGCAGTGGTTTTCCATGACAGTATTTGTGACTATTCTCTTACTATTAATAATTTTAGTTCTAATATCAATATTGTAGCATTTTTCCAACAATTTAAAAGCAATTTTCGTACATACAATATTGATAAATAGATATTTCTTTGAACAAAACTTTTTTGATTTTTCAAAACTTGAGCCATTGAAAAAAAATAATTTTAACTATTGGTCACAAAAAATTCTGATCTTCTTAGAACAATTAGAAATTGATTATATTTTGTTTAATGATGGTTCTAACATTATTACTGATTCTAACACTGTTGTGATTGTTGATGAATTTGCTAAAAAATAGGTTAAAAATGATAGCAAAAATGTTAGAGGATATTTATTGAGTCATATGACTAACACTTTATTTGATTTATTTGTTACTTACAAATCTGCCGAAGAAATATGGGATGGTTTGCAAAACTCAAAACAGGGAGGACAAAGTAATGTCCAAGTTCATTTTGCTGAGGGTGATGAAGCTATTGCAGCAGTAGTCATTGAGACGAACTTGGTGGCTAACAAGACTGACTGGGTGTTGGACACAAGGGCCTCAAGGTATTTCTGCGTCAATAACGAATTGTTCCATGATTTTGTCGAGTCCATTACTGGTGAGTTCGTCTACATGGGTAACTCCACTACTGCAGGAGTTATGGGTAAAGGAAAAATTTCTCTTAAATTAACTTCTGATAAAACATTAGCCTTGAACAATGTTCTATATGTTCCCTTCCTCTGTAGAAATTTAGTTTCTAGAGCACTTATATAAAAAGTAGGCCTTAAACTTATTTTTGAAGCTGATAAAATAATTATTTCTCATGAAAGAGACTTTTCTGGGAAAGAATACCTTAGTGGGGGTTTACTTATACTGAACATTGTTCAAGAAACTGTCAATAATGCAGATATTTCTAATTCTGCTTATCTTGCTGAGTCTATTAATTGTGGCATAATAGACTAGGTCATGTTAACATTTCTTCTATTAAAAAACTTTAAAAAATATATTTAATTCCTGCAGTAAATTTTATTGATATTTCTAAATGTCCCGTGTGTGTAGAAGAAAATCATGCTAAGAAATATTTTAAATACGTTACTAGTAGAAAGACCGAATTGCTTGAACTAGTACATTTAAACTTAGCAAATTTTAAGAACACTATTAGCAAAGGTGAAAAGAAGTATTACATTAGTTTTGTTGATGAGGCTGAAGGTATGTTTTAAAATTTAAAGTAGAAGTAGAAAGTTAATTAGATGGAAAAAATAAGAGATTTGAATCTGATAGGGTGGTGAATATAGTACTAAAACTCTAAAATATTTTTGTGAGAAAAATGTTATTATTCATGAGTTTAGTGCTCCCTATACTCCCCAATTAAATGGTGTAGTCGAATGAAAGAATAAAACTTTTAAGGAATGATGAATTCTATGCTTTTAAGTTTGGGTCTACCTAGCAATATGTGGGGGAAAGTTGTCTTGTCAGTATGCTATATTACTAATAGAGTCCCTCATAAAAAGTTAGGCAAGACTTCATATGAGTTATGAAAAAGGTTTGCCCCTAACTTAAAATTTTTGAAAGTGTGGGGGTGTTTGGCTAAGGTTATCTACCTGATTTTAAACGGGTAAATGCAGACTCTAAGACTTTTGACACTGTCTTTAGTCATTCTCAAAATAGCGTTGCATATTGATTTATGTCATTAAATGATTATTCTATTTGTGAATCTAGAGATGCATAATTATTTTAGCATGTTTTTCCTTTAAAAAGGTGATATGTCTAGTGATGTGTAAAATAATACTTTTATATGACTCAATCTGAGAATTTTGTGGTCCTAGAATAAGAGGATAAAGTATGCAAATTGAGAAAGTTCTTATATGGACTAAAGCAGGCACCTAAGAAGTGATATAAAAAATTTAATTTCATATTAATGGATAATGGCTTTGTTGTTAATTCATCTGATACCTGGGTTTATTATAAAATGATAGGATCAGACTGTGTGATTATATGTTTATATGTGGACGACATGTTAATCTTTGGCCCTAATGTGAATGTTGTAAAGGAGACTAAGAAATTTTTATTTTTTAAATTTGAAATGAAAGATCTTGGAGAAGTTGATGTGATTTTAGGGATTAAAACTAAAGGAACTGTTAGTGGATTCTCTTTGTGTCAATCTCATTATATTGAAAAAATGTTGAAAAGATTTGATTATTTTGATGTAGTTTCAGTGAGAACTCCTTATGATCCTGGCATACACTTGAAAAAGAATCAAGATTTCAGTGTTTCTTAAACTGAATATGCTAAAATAATTGAGAGTGTAATATTTCTCATGAACTATACTCGGCCTGATATAGCTTATGTTATTAGTAGATTGAGTAGATATAATCTTAGTAGTGAACACTGGAATGCTCTTCATCACTTGTTAAGGTATCTGAGAGGTACTATGAATTGGTGTTTGAATTTTAACAAATTTTCTGTCGTTTTAGATGGTTTTTGTGGTGCAAATTGGGTGACTGACAATAATGAAGTTAGCTCTACCAGTGGCTATGTGTTTACTTTGGGTGTAGGTGTTATTTCATGGAAGTCTTCAAAGTAGACTTGTATAGCATGTTTTACCATGGAATCTGAATTCATTGCTCTCGAGTTGGCAGGGCAAGAAGCTGAGTGGCTGAAAAACCTTTTAACAGATGTGCCTTTTTGAGGAAGACAAGTGTCACTGGTCGATTTACATTATGAATCACAGGCGGCAATTAAGATTGCTAAAAATAGTGTATACAATGGAAAAAAGATACATATTCGCATAAACTATGGTGCAGTTAAATAATTATTGAAACATGGTGTTATTTCCTTGAAATATGTAAGGTCTGAAAGAAATTTAGTGGATCCTAGGGTTTGACAAGAAAAATGGTCCTTGAATCGTCGAGGGGAATGGGGCTAAAACCCATGGATTGAGGTAATGTGGTGGATACCCATTTGCGATCAAATGAAGCCATATAGGCCTTCAATAAATACTACATATCATATCCCTATGGCGCGAGGTAATGTACTACAAGGTTGAGCTTAATTTTGCTCTTAATGATCCATAGCCTTAAGGTGGTCTATGAGATAGACTTGATGGATCACCTACGTGAGTGTAAAGGGTTGGTCGCCTTTTATGAAAGACTTGGGTCATCTTTCTAGATCACTCATGAGACCCAAGGTTTGTGTGAATGGCCATAAAAATAACTTTGTAGTATCGGGAGGTTGCTTAAAATCAAGGATATGGTATGTGTTATGGGGGTCTCAACTTATGTCCATCTAGTTCAAGAGTATTTCACTTTTGGATATTTATTGTTGCCTCATATCACTTCGTGTTAATTCAAATCGAAAGATATTGACATTTAAGTACATGTTCCTTCCTTTTGCCCCAAATTATTCCATTCTTTATCTTTGCATTAGTGGGGGGTTGAAGGATAATTCCTTCTTAATGAATGCAAAGATTAAAAACTCTTGTAACTCTTTGTAATAAATTTGGGCAAACTTCCGTAAGTCATAAGAGTTTGTAAGATGGAGAGTTACTACTTCATAAATATTATACATTCATTCAAATGAAGCTTTCTTATAAATGTAACTTTGTGAATGAAGAGACATTCATAAGTCTTGAAAGTTATTAGCCATTATGACTTTGTCATTAATTTAAGAGTAATATTACATTATGTACATTAACTCTGTTTGTCCTCATTCACTCTTTTGATGGATAAAACGTAAATAATATACCTATTTAAGGAGCATCATTTGAGAACTAAAGATGTAAGAAAACATAAAAAAAACAATATACTCTTTCCCCTTCATCATTTCTCTGTCTTAATCTTGGCTTCCTATTCTTTGACAACTTTTGGGCAATTGGTTTGGACAACCTCCAAACTTCCAGTCATGAGTGCACGTGTTTGGAAGTAGCTGTGGAACCTTGGGGAGCGTCTGGCTAGAAGGATTTGCACCGGGATCGAGCTGAAATTGCATTCAAGGCAGTGACTTGCCACAACACAGTATTTATGACTATTCTCTTACTATTAATAATTTCATTTCTAATATCACTATTGTAGCATTTTTCCAACAAAACATACTCCCTCCGTTCCACAATAAGTTAATTGTTGGTTGGCACACATGTTAGAAAAAAAAAAAGCAAAGACATAAATTTATGATGTTTTTACATTTTTACCCTCTTCAAAAAGCAAAGACACATGATATATCACTCCCAATGCACATTTAATGGAGGATGGATTTGAAAAAAAATTTCAACATTTATCTTGAATTGTAAATCATTCACTTATTTTGAAACATAAAAATTGCTCCAATAATTCAGTTATTGTGAAACCAAAGAGTATTAAATGAAGTAAAAGGAAGGAGTACGTTGCATGTATTGATGGAAATTTTTATAGGTAAGTTCCAAAAATGTTAGAGGACAAGTGAAACTTGGTTTTGTTTGTTATTGACATACCAAATTTGGAGAAGAAAGCAAAGCTGCAACAAAATTTCCTTTTCCACTTTATTTACTACCCTATTACTCTACTTACTATGTTTGGGTTTGTTGCGTATCTATTACGGTTAGAGAAGAGAAGAGAAGTGGGGCATTGTGCCACATACATACGGCCCCATGCTATCCAAAAGGTATCCCTTTCTCCGTGCGCAGCGAATTCGACACCCTTTCATGGTCCCCCAAACGCGCTAACTGCTGTGGCGTCATTGCCCATCATACTCAACCAACTATTTTTCATTCAAGGAAAAAAAAAAAAGGATGAGGAGAACATGAAAATATTTGGTATTTGACCCAAATTGCTTCACTTTAGTCTTTAGGTGGTCAATAGGAGGTACTACTCTTGATTGAAGTATCATAATATAAGGATTTGATAAATTTTATTTTATTTGAAATATTTGTAGATAATAATATTTAAATCGTTGTGTCAGTTTGGCTCGAACAACACATAATAAATGATGAATTATATTAATTTCTAGATATAACGAATTAAAAGAAGTACGGAAGTTTTAGCTGGACATCAATTAATATTTGCAAGCTACTGAGATAGTGACATTACAATTCTAATTATAACAAGTTGTGTCAACTTTATTTCTTGTTGTATTCTACAAAATTTTGTCGTTATTTATCAAGTTCAAGTCTATTATTATTTGTAAAAAGGTTTCATTTTTTCGATGTAAAGTCTATAGAATTTGTTGTGTTCTAGGAGTATTTTATAAAAGAAAAAAAATTTAATGTTAACCTTTGGAATAAATGCATGTAAATTTATTTTTATGGATTATAGTGGCTCAGCAACCTCATTCACGGTTTTGACCACTTTAATATACACCCTTCGTCTCAAATTGAGATGACACATTAATTAAGAAAAATAATTAATAACATGGCTAATTTATCATAGTACCCTTATTAAATGATGTTTACATTTTAATTTGAAGAAAAAAAATTTGTCTCTTCTTGATTAATGAAAAAAGAGAAACAAAATTAAAAAATTTAGGACGGGTAATTTGAGACGTAGGAAGTATTTAATTATAGACAGTTTTAGTCCTTAAAGGTGGACAAATACAGCTAATAATTGATCTTTAGGGTTACACTATTGACCATTTTAATATATTCAAATTCTCACAAAATATTATTTTTAATTATTTATCTCATGCTTATTTAATTTGATCATTTTTTATGTGTGTCGGATCACATGTTCACATAGCTTATGGCCTCATTATGCTCCATGAATTGTTAATTTATTCATTAATTTTAGATTCAAAGGGAAATGTTATCGTGTTTTTTAAAAAAAAAAAAATGCAACAGCATTTTATATTCATGACTTCCCTTCAATTTTTTTTTATTTCTCATCCGATGTCCGATAGTCGCATTGGAGTTCGATTAATCCGAATTCGTGTCGTGTAGGACTTCATTCGGAGGAAGCGCTCTCTATCAAGGATTTTTTCATACCCAAAACTCAAACCCGAGATCTCTAATTAAGGAAGGAGCAGTCTCATCCGCTACACCACATCTTTTGATGGCACTTCCCTCCAATCTTCTTCTCTCTTAAGAAAAACTTGTTAGTATCTTCTTTCCGAAAAATGTAAAAGATAATATGATAGTATTTTCTTTATTTAAATTTTTGTGACGTGGAGGCAAAGTTGTTCACATGGTTATTATCCTTTAGGAAGTACTAAGTAGCCGATTGATCACGAGTATTTTTTTTATTTTTTTTTAAAAAATTATTTTATTTTAGTGAAAAAATAAAAATCACAGTGTTTAGCCATGAAAAATTCAAATACAATTTGAAATTGAATTTTGGAAAAGTGAAAATTAGAAAAACTTATTTTCATTTTTTCCAAAAATTTAAAAATAACTTTAATTTATATTCATGGTCAAATACAATACCAACTTCAACTTTAATTCCAACACTAAAAAATTATGTTTTCATGACCAAACGGGATTGTTCCGTTGGTTCTCGATGCATGAACAAATGAAAGTCTTAACTATATATGCAGAAAAAAAAAAAAAAGATGAGACCGGAGATGCACGTATATACGTCACAATAAGAGCAACAAGATATATATTACTAATTAAGATAAGCAAATCGAAAGAAACAATCAGACAGTACTAAAAAACTACTCTTTTTTTAAATTTATTTATTTGATTTTAATTTAACATGAAATTTTAAAAAATAAATAAAATTTTTAAATCCTACAGTCAATAATATGGTCTCGGAGATGTCATTCTGAATGTTATTAGAATTAAAAGAGTTGGGGAAAAAGAAAAAAGACATTCTTTTTAATTAATTGAAAAAAAAAATAAAGACAAACAAATTAAAATGAAAGAGTAAGATAATAACTTTAATAATATTAATACTAGTTTGATGCAAGAAAAAAAATATGTTCGGCAACTGACTAATCATTTATTCTAATACTTAACTCCACAACCTCCTGTTAATCATATTTTTGATAAGATGAAATTATGTCCTTTCTAATCATTACTTCTCATAATACCTCATTGATTTACCTATGCCGCTTCTTAGGTCCCAGTATAACAACCTCTGACCCACCTCCTTATTGAAATATCAATACATCTTCACTGCACATATTGAGTGCCGGCTCAAGGGCCAGGCAATTGAAGCTAAGTGTTTCAAATGCGCCGGTTTGACCTGGCCCGACCCGATTCAGCCCGATCCGACCCGGTCTGGTTAGTTTCTGGGTTGTAGACCTTTGGATTTCGAGCTGGACAAATCTTTTTTGGCCCAGTTAAACCGGTTCGGACTAAACCCGATTCAGACTCGTCGATTAATCGGCTTCGCCTGACCCAGTTTACTTTTTAAAAAGAAAAAATTGAATTTTACCGATTGGCCAAAGTAGTCGTTGGGCCCAACGGCTATATGGCCGTTTGGACCCAAAAACGGCTACTTTGGCCCTTTTTAAAAAGAAAATTAAACTTTAAAAAAAATTCTATAAATATCCTAAACTTTCAAATCATTTTTCATACAATTTTCATTCTCTCAAATCTCATTCTCTCTCAAATATTCTATATATCTCCTAAAGTGCTCAATTTTATTTTTTAATTTTGCGATTATAAAGTACGAGTGGAAGTTTCTGAAGTCGCAACTTTCGGATACTTTCAAAATTTGTTATTGTCGTTTCATCTCTTACTTTTAATTTTTAATTAGTGTATTAATTGTTGAATATTTAATTTTATATTTTTTGTATATTTTGAATTTTTTTAGTTTGATTTATATTATGGATAAATTAAGAAACCTCGGTAAAAGTGTCAAAAAAATTATCCCGAATGTGGTAGTGGTAGTAAAAAGCGAATTACTGACGGTAGAGGTAGTTCAAGTAGTAGATATACTCGTGTGTCTCCGGCTCCGGTACCGCTTAGTCAACCTTTTGAGGAAGAAGTAGGTGTAGGTGCTCACGATATGGATTATACAGAAACTCAGGAAAATTATGGTATAGAAGAAGAAAATGAAGTAGATGCGGTTAATTTAGAAGAAGAGGATGAAAATATTGGTGAGACACCTGCAGTAGGAAATGCTAATGTTAGATCTGAATCGGTTAATCGCCCTACCTATCCTCCCCGTGCCTCAAGAGCTCGTAGAACAACTAGTATTGCATGACAATTTTTTACACGTATAGATGGAGAAACAAAGGTGCAATGCAATATTTATCAACAAGTATATGAGCATAAAAAAGGAGGCAATCAAGGTGGTATGCGTACGTTAATGAGACATATGAATGATAATCACGAAAGGGAGTTATTTATTGCACGAGGTGGTGAGGATGTTGGTGGGCCAACACAAACTTGAATGGACCCAGCAACCGGTCAGGTAATTAAGAAGTATAATAAATTGAGGGATCGGGAAGAAATAACAAAAATAGTAGATGTGGGTTGGTTGCCTTTCAGTTTTTCTTCTTCGGATGCTTTTATTCATTATATTCCAGCAATATATAATCCTATGTTTAATGGTATTCCAAGAAGTACTTGTCGGTTCGATATTTTTAGACTTCATTCACAATATATTTTTTTATTTAGAGAAAAGACATCTTTTCACCCCTGAACTTGTCTGCTCAATTCACTTTAGCACTTTAACCAAACTTTCGTTTATTTACACCCCTTAACATCTTTAAAGTGAATTAATATTACCCCTAATGCTGACGTGACATTTAAAAAAGAAAAAAGAAAAAAAATGCGTGAGTCTTTTAAAAAAAAGAACTATTAATTTATATATATATATATATATATATATATATATATATATATATATATATATATATATATATATATATATATAATAGAAAAAGAAAACAAAATTATCATTTTCCCCTCTTCTTCTTCCTCAAAATCCCCCACCCATCCCACCCCCACCCTAAATTCTCATCCCCAAATCTGCCACCCCCCACCCCACTTCTCCTTCAACTATCAATTCCACCACCACCAGCCCCCTCCCCTCCCCCATACCCTAATTTCTTCTCCTCCAATTACCAAATCCTTCAGCCCACCTTAAATTTTTCTTCTTCAATCCCTTGACTTCTTCTTTTTTCCAGCAAAATCTGAAATTATAAATTCAAAAAATCAAAGTATACTTGATAAAAAAGCCAAAATACGCAAAAGTATCATCATTAACTAAAAACTATGATGCAGGAACAATAAATGAAGTTCTTGGAGATAAAAGAATGAAATTAGATTTGAAAAAATAAAAATTATCTTTGTGGATTTGAAAATTTAAAATTGAAATTGAAGAAAAGTTATTATTAGCGATGGTGAATGGTGGTGGTAGTGTTAATGGTGGCGGTGGTGCGTATATTCTTTTGTGGATATGTTTTAATTGTTTTCGGTGAGTTTTACCGGAATATTAGAGAGAAACATAAATTATTTTGCCAATGTTTATATAAGCAAAATAAAGTGAGATATAGCTGATGAAGTTGGTTTCCTACTTGAAAATTCTTTCAATTTTGGCTGTGTTGTTCATATATCATGTTAAAAAATCGACGTGGCTTAGGTGTTTAATCATTGATTTAGAGAATTTGGTGTTGGTTTGATCCGATTTATCAAGTGAATTGAATTTTTATCACTAATTTATGATTTTTTTTATGAGGGTTGAATTTGGTCAGTAAAAATAGCATTTTTCGACTGAAATTGGAGATTTGAAAGAGGGGTGGGGTGGGGGGCGGGGGTGCTAGAAGCTAAGGGAGGGTCTGAAGAAGGAAATTGGGGGTGGAGTATAAATATAAATATATATATATATATATATATATATATATATTATCTTTTTTAAAAAATACATAAAAATAGCATATGTGTGGGATTACTTTAAAAAAATATATTATTTCTTACGTGGCAATGACATGGCGTTAATGTGGCAATGACATAGTGCGTGCGTAGTTCACTCTCTATTGTAAGATTGGGATTGTGATTTTGAGGTTGTATTTAATTATTTGAAAGTTGCTAAGGGGGGTAAATAATTATAAGTTAAGTTACAGTGCTAAAGTGAGTTGAGCGGACAAGTTCAAGGGGGAAATGATGTCTTTTCTCTTTTGCTTATCTACATTGTTAAAAAATATTCAATGTAGAATAACTCTAACTTCTGATCTTGGTCGTTCTGTTAATAAAAATGATTATTTAACCATTTCTTGTCACTGGATAGATAGTAATTTTGTTATGCTAAAACGTATTCTAGCTTTTTTGTATGATGAAGGTCGTAGACATACTGGAGAATTTATTGCTAATTCTATTAGTAAAGTTGAAGAATTTTATGTATTGAAAAAAAGTCTTATGTATTGTTTTTGATAATGCTTCTAACAACAAGACTGCTATTACAAAGTTAAAAGCTACTCTCTCTCCGCCATTACCTGAAATATTTCATGTTAAGTGTGCTTGTCATATATATAATTTAATTGTAAGAGATGGTCTTGAATTTTTTGAGATTTATATTAAAAAAATCTGACTTGTTGTTGGCTTTATTCAAGAAAATATTCGAAGAAAAAGAATTAGAGAATTTAAAGTTAAATGTGAACAAAATGAACTTAGACCGATATTGATGCCTGAAGAATATGATACTAGATGGAATGCTACGTATGATTATTTAAAAACTTGTCATGCTTATAGAGTTCCTATTACACTAACTTTTAACCAACATTGTGGTTCATTTGTTGATTCGGCTGAATGTATGCTACATGATTCTGATTAGGCTTTAATTGATGATCTTGTTAAGTTTTTGAAAAAAATTTATATAGTTATGGTTGAATTTTTCGGTACTTATAATCCTAGTGTTTGTAATATTTTATCATATATAGCCGATATTTCTTCTTCTCTCAAAGAATATAAGAATAAAGAAGGTTACAAAAAAGTTGTTGGTGTTATGTTTGCTAAATTTTAAAAATATTTTTTTCGTTTCCCCCTATTTACTTGATTGGTGCTATACTAAATTCATGTATGAAATATACTACTATGTGCCACTTTAGTACTCTTATTTATTGTAACTTAGAAATAAATACTAACAATGCTTCTGATGATAAAGAACCACAACAATCAGATTTGTATACGGCTATGAGTGATGCGAATATTTACACAGATAAATTATATAACCATTATGCTGATTTACTTGATTTAGTTGTACCGATAAATATCACTCCAACGGTCGCTCCTCATCCTCCCAAGGAGCTATCATCTTCTAAAAGACCAGAACATAGTGATTTTCCTTATCACTTTTATGATTTAAATGTTTGGAACAGTTTTGAGGAGGAAACTTACACAATAGCTTCTCGGAAAGAGCTTAAGTATTATCTTCGAACGCCGCTAGAGGATCGTAGACGACGGATCAACGCGTTGGATTAGTGAAAGAATAATGAAACACAATATCCTGTGCTTTCAAGATTAACTAGAAATATATTGAATGTTCCAATGTCAACCGTTGCATCGGAGAGCGCTTTTAGTCAGGGATGACAACAGCTTGTAGACAATCGACACTCATTGGGAAGCAATGCTATGAATGTTATAGTTTTCCTTAGAGATTGGATTAGAGCGGAACGAAGAAATCAAGGAAAGAAGGTGAATGCGAAAGACAAACAGAATCTTGAAGAAATTATGACTTTAAGGGAGAACTCAGCACAATCAAGTCCAATGCATGGTTTTGCCCCCATTGATTTTGACTATCCTATGTCAGTTCCTGTTAATGTTAACATGGATGAGTTGGAAAATATGATGAAAACTTTGTAGATTTTTCATTCATATACATTATAAATTTTGAATCATTTTATAATCAATAAAATATAACATTCATTCACTCCTTACTTTGTAATTTTTTTCCATTTAATTAATTGAATTGAATTTCTAGTTTAAATTAAATACTTAGTTTTAATATATTACTAATTTACTATCAATCTTTACACTAACTCACTAAGTAACAGACAATTAAACATGACAAACATATAATCATATATACAAATAATGGAAAAATAAATTTCTTTTAAGTTCAAAACCTCAAGTATTATTAATTTATTATATTAAGTAGCATATTTTTTAAAGTAGTACATATATTTTTTTTTTGGTAATTAAGTAATTTTATTAATCACCAAAATGAGCAGCCATTACAATCCAGTAGTTGGTTATACACATCCAACTATCTTTCAACTGAATATCAAAACTAGACTACTAAGAGCTCCCAAAGCAACATTCAATACACAAGCGTTTGGATGATGGGTTGCATTTTTTTTTCTTGGGAGGGGGGGGGGGCGCTCATACACAAATAACATAGATAATCTCATTTGCTGCTCTCTCCTATGTGTGACTCTTTTTTTCAAATCTCCATAGATTTCTCTCAATCCATAGACCATATAATACCTCTGTACAAACTGATTTTAGCAGGATAGCTTGCTGCGACTTCCCTTTTGTTTCCTGAAGCATCCACTGTTGATGTTGGGACCATGAATTTGGTGTGTACTGTTGTTTTTGTAGCCATCTAAGTACTCTATTCCATACCTTAGCCAAGTACTCTATTCCATACCTTCTTTGCAAATTCACATTGAACAAACAAATGTTCTCTTATTTCTTCTTGATTATGACACATACCACACTGAGTATCCACTTCGATCTTTCATTTGTCCAACCTGACTGCAGTAGGCAACCTATCCTGTACATTCAGTCAAAGACTAAAGATTGCCTTAGGTCGTGCAGCATTCCAAAACAAGAGATTTTTCCATGAAACTGCAGGTCTGGGATCAAGCTGATGCAAATAAATTTTCTTAATCATGCCCTTAATTACTTGTTGTAAGGTTACTGCAGGCAACACTGTTCTAGCTTCAAATATCTTTCGAACTATCCAGCTAGCTTGATTAGTCACCGTGGCATTCTCTATAAGCTGATTTTTAATATAGTATGTATGAATCCATTTGATCCACATTTTGTCCTTCTTATGCACAATGTCCCACCAGAGTTTTACCACTGCAGCTCGATTCCATAAGTATATATTTGTTATGTTGAGTCCACCTTTACTCATAGGAGTACACACTTTGTCCCACGCAACAAAGGCCTTCTTGGAGATGGATCTACTTCCAGACCATAGGTAGCTCTGACAGTGTTCTTCAATCAGTTGAATAAGTTTTGTTGGTATAATAAATAATTGCGCCCAGAAACCCTGCATTTTAAACAACACTGACTGTATTAGTTGGACTCTTCCTGCATATAAGAGTTTTTTTGTTGTCTAAGAGGAAATTTTGGTAGTTATCTTTTTCATCAAGGGCTACCACTGTATTAATAAAAGATTTTAAGTGGTTAGAGGAACCCCGAGATACTTAAATGGCATTTCTCCTACTGTGAACTCTAAGTGTTCTATGATACTGGCCCTTACTCTTTGTTCTACCCCTCCAAAATAGACACAACTTTTGTTCAAATTTACTTGTAAGCCTGATGCTTCAGAGAAAATATTGAAGCAGTTGAACAACTTAGTAATGGACTCTAAATATCCCCTGGTGAACAAAAGTAGGTCATCTACAAAACACAAATGGTTAATTCCAAGTTTGTCATATCTGGGGTGATATGTAAATCTATGATCTTCCTTGAGTTGAGACAATAGCCTGCTCAGATATTCCATTATAATAGAAAATAAGAAAGGGGATATTGGGTCCCCTTGTCTTACCTCTTTTGCCGCAGGGAAAAGGCTGGTGGGCTCTACATTGATCAGAATACTATAGCTTACAATCCTAGCGCATTCCATTACCCATTGTAGGTAGGTCTCAGGAAATCCTAGTTCATGCATCACTTGCTCCGGGTAATTCCATTCCAAAGAATCGCATGCCTTTTGCAAATTAATTTTTATCATGCTTCAAGGTTAGATATGCTTTCTATTGTACCCTTTAACAATCTCCTTGGCTAATATAAATTATCACCTAGCCTCCTACCTGGAATGAACCCAGATTGAGCTTGAGAGATTATTGTGGCAATTACCTTTTGTATCCTGCTGGCTAATATTTTGGAGATAATTTTATAGATGACAATGTAGCAGGCTATGGGTCTATACTCCTTGATTGTAACTGGATTGGCATTCTTAGGGACTAAAGTAATAGAGGTGCAATTCAGAGGTTTGTATATCTTACCAGTATTGAAAAATTCTAGAACTGCCTCAATTATGTTGTGTTGAACAATCCCCTAAGCTTTCTTGAAGAAAACAACATTGTACCCATCAACTCCCGGGGCTTTATCATCTCCAATTTCCTTAAGGCTGGCAAGTACCTCAGCAGCTGTGATAGGAGCATTAAGTAACAACTTTTGATGGTGATTTAGCACAGTGCCTTTCTGCATAGTCACTTTGTTAACTGCTGGCAAGCTAGTTGTTGCTGTGCCCATTAAACCTTTATAGAATTGAATAGTTTCCTCCTTGATCTGTTCTTTCTCTGTTAAATTTTCACCATCTAAAGCAGTAAGCGAATTGATGTTTTTATTCAGAGTTATTTCTTTGAAGACTGCAGCAAAGGACTTAGAATTACAATCTCCCAACTTAATCCACTTAGCTTTTGCTTTTTGCTGAATTGCACTTTTTTCTAAGAGTTACCATTTTTCAATTTGTTGTATAATACTTTTCTCCTGCTCTTGCAATGAGTCAGTCCACTGCCCCCTCATTTGCATTTGTATGGAAACTAACTCAGCTCTGGCCATCTCTATTCTCTGTACCACATTTTTAAACTCTTTCATTATTTAGCTTTTTGAACCCGGGCTTAAGTTTCTGCAATTTGAGACAAGCATTCTTTATAGCCCCTACAGCCTGTCTGCTTCTCCATTGTTCTGTCACTATATTTGAGAAATCTTTGTGATCAGCCCAACTATTAAAGAACATAAAAGGCATTCTAATATTCCTTTCAATGTTTGATAGAGTTAAGCTCAAATGAGAGTGATCAGATACATTACTCAACTCATGTTCTACTACTACTTGGCCCCAATATATCATCCAGTCATGGTTCCCTAAAGCTCTGTCAATTCTACTGCACACTTTCACTCATCCAAGTTGCTTATTAGACCAGGTGTAGTAGTCTTCTTTCCAATTCATTTCACTCAATTATAAATTCTGTACACATTCTGCAAAATCTTTAATCTCATCAAATTGAACTGGGTTCCCACTCAATCTATCTTTAGTATCTAATAAAGCATTAAAGTCTCTACATATCATCCACGGCCCATTGACAGTAAGAGCTATTTGCATTTGATACTCCCATAAGTTTCTTCTTTGGTTGATGATATTGAATCCATAAACAACTGTGAGAAAACATTTTATATCAGCATCTTGATGAACTTTACAATGAATTGCATGATTTTCTTTCCTTAGAGCAGTCACATCACAGTGATTCTTGTCCCATACTACCCAAATACGCCCATTTTCAGCAGCATTATAGTTATTTATGGAGCCCCAACCAGGAACAATTAGATTCAAAATGCTAGAATATTTATGTTCCTTTACTCTTGTTTCTATCAAACCAGCTAATTTAATATGTTTATTACTCAAAAACTTCTTTACCTCCCTTTGTTTGTATCTCTTATTTACACCACGAACATTCCAAAACAGCCAGCTCATGTCAAGTGGGATTTTCCTTTATCAGGAGGCAAGCCGTCTTCTGTGTCTTGAATTCTCTGCTTACCCCTAGTACTTTTCTTAGTAGTTTTGATTGCATTTAACCAAGGAAAGTTGGTTATGTTCAATTCCATAGCTTCATTGTAGGGCAAGGTACTTTCAGCTCCTCCACTTTTCCCTATATCTCTTTTTATATTAGAGTTTTGGGTTGACAAACTCTGTACAGAAATGGCATCAGTAGGTTGGTTACTAGTTCTAGCCTGCATTGTTGTTTCTACCAGCTTTTGAGTTTCGTATTCCTGATTATTGTTACTGATTACGGTTGATGGCAATGGCCTCTTATAGACCCATTCCTTTATTTCTCGTGTTCTACCATACCCTTATCTCTATCCAGGCTTAGGTTGGGCTTTAGGTACTGGGGCAGGTACGGATTTGTGCCTAATCTTTTAACACTGTTCACGGTATGTTGGTCTCCATTCATAGATTATTGATTGAGTTAACACTTTGCCATTAGGATCAGCTACTGTAACTTCATCCAGCAACTGTTTAGTTACATTCACTTCAATGAGCATACGAGCGTAAGACACTCTTGTCTGCTTTGCCGTGCATTCATCAGCAAATATGGGTTTCCCAACCGAACTAGCAATTCTACTGAGTGAGTTTACTCCCCAACAGTTTATAGGTAGCTTCAGAAGTTTAACCCAAAGTGGAATATCTGTGGGGAATTCTTCATTAAAATTAAACTTTGTTGTGCCGATAGTTTAGAGTGTATGGACCAGCATATAAAATCTCCCTTAAATCCTCCAGTGAGTTGAATTTAACAATAAAATACCCATTTTCGTGAAGGTATACCTCTAGAGCAGCCACAATATTCCAAGTTTGAGTAATAAACTTGTTCATCATGTTGTACCCGGGGCATTCTCCAATAGAGCACTCTATCATTGCGCACTTCTATTTCTTTATTTCCCATTCTACCTCCTCTTTATCTAATTGAACCACTGTCTCACCTTCTACTATCTGAGGAGCTATGTATTGTAGTGACAATCTATTTTCCGTCGCACTATTTCACTGAAATAAGTTCACCCAAGGTTCCTCTATTTATGATTTCTGCTCTTGGTTAGTATTCTGCATTTCATTCTCAGATCTGTCAAATCGGGTTTTCTCACCAATTCCTGATCTAGGGCTATCTACTGGAATGTCTATTCTCGCATTGCTCAGTTGTAGTTTCTGATTCACCCCTTGATTTGTTGATGTAGAGCCTATTTGGTGTATTTTCCGCTATATTTCAGTAATCGGTGTTAACTTTTGAGCTCCCCCATTTGTCTCTGTCGGTGTAGTCTCAGTCGCTCCTCCTGCTCGTTCCTCTGTAATGTTAGCTCTTTCTCGTCCACGCCCTCATCCTCTTCCACGACCTCATCCCCTCCCTCTTACCATGGTTTTCACCGGTGTATGTTAGCTAAAGCTAACTGAATTGATAAGATTATACCTTTTATTCAATATATACGTACATATATTGAATGGTACGTATATATGTGTATATATTTTCTATAGACTCTAAACTAGTATATATTTAAGATATACATGTGTATATGTTTTATAAATTAGTACATATATTGTAGTATATATCTTGTAGTATATGTTTTATTTAAAGTAGTCCATATATTGAATGGTACGTATATATGTGTATATATTTTCTACAAACTCTAAAGTAGTATATATTTAACGTATACATGTGTATATGTTTTATAAGTTAGTATATATATTGTAGTATATATCTTGTAGTATATGTTTTATTTAAAGTAGTACATATATTGAATGGTACGTATATATGTGTATATATTTTATATAGGCTCTAAAGTAGTATATATTTAACGTATACATGTGTATATATTTTATAAATTAGTATATATATTGTAGTATATGTCTTATAGTATATGTTTTATTTAAAATAGTCCATTTATTCAATGGTACGTATATATGTGTATATATTTCAAAAGTCTAGCTCATGTGGATGAAGAGTCTAGCTCATGTGGATGAAGAAAGCGGGAGTTGGTAAAAGATATTCATCATTTGGCTAACTTTGGAGTTCGCCTCTTAGACTCTGAGGATGGTAGTGTATTGTGTAGAAGGTGGCCCATTCATCCCTGGGTGCTGAGGTGAAGGAGAAACAAGTGTTAGATTCGATCTTAATGAGGATCAAGGGTGATGTAGATGGGCAAAATGTCATGGCCTTTGAGATTAGTGGTTATGGTACCTTGCGGTACCAAATGAGGTTATGTGTTCCCGATATAAATGGTTTGCAAGAAAGGATCTTAGATGAGGAACATGATTCGCGCTATGCTATCCATCCTGGCTTGACGAAAATACATCATAACCTTAAGGAGATGCATTGGTGGAATAATATGAAGTAGGATGTGGCTAGTTTTGTAGCTAAGTGCATAGTGTGCCAACAAATGAAAGTTGAGCACATGAGGCACAGAGGATTATATCAAGAGATTGAGTTGCCTGTGTGGAAGTAGGAAGTGATCAACACGGATTTTGTTATCGATCTTCCTCCATCTTGGAATCAATTTGATTTGTTTTGGGTTATCATGGAGAGGATGATAAAGTCTACTCACTTCTTGCCAGTAAGGATCAGTTTTTCAGTAGATGATTATGTAAAGTTGTACCTCCAAGAGATTGTGAAGTTGAATAGGGTGTCTATTTCTATCATCTCGGATCATGGTATGCAGTTTTCATTGCACTTTTGGCGATTATTTCAAAAAGGTTTAGGAACCAAGATGAATCTTAGTACTGCTTTCCACCGACAATCAGATGGGCAAGCAGAAAAAACTATTCAGACATTAGAAGATATGCTCCGAGTTTGTGTGATTGACTATGGTAGTAGTTGGGTTGAGCATTTTCCTCTAATAAAGTTTGCGTACAATAATAGCTACCACTCTAGCATTGGGATGGCTTCGTTTGAGGCATTGTATGGTAGGAGGTGTAGGTCTCCTATTAGTTAGTTTGAGGTTGATGAGGCAGAGATGTTTGGTCTGGACTTAGTTCACTAAGCCATGAAGAAGGTAAAGGTGATTAGGGATAAGCTTAAAGCTGCCCAAAGTTGCCAAAAATAATATGCAAATGTGAGGCGTAAGAAGTTAGAGTTTGAGGTTGGGGATAGGGTGTTCTTAGAGGTGTCTTCCATTAAGGGAGTGATGCGGTTTGGGAAGAAGGAAAGCTTAGTCGTTGGTATATTGTCCCGTACTTGGTTTTGAGAAGGGTTGGCAACGTTGCTTATAAATTGGAGTTGCCTTCTAGTTTGAGCTTCATTCACTCGGTATTCCATTTGTCTATGTTGAGAAAGTTGTAGGTGATTCATCGTAAATTGTTCCTATCAAGGATATTGGTACTTCAGATTTCTTATCTTATAAGGAAGTCCCTATTGTAATCTTGGATTGGTAAGTACGTCGGTTGTAGATGAAAGATGTAGCTTTGGTAAAAGTTCTATGGGGGAGCCATAAGGTTGAAGAGGCTACTTGGGAAGATGAAGAGGACATGAAGTCCAAGTATCCATTCTTGTTATCCGCTCTGAAAGATCATGCATAAGGTATGTGTCACTATTAACATCTTTGTTTTCTAACTTAGTTAAAGGTAAGAGTAGAGGTGTTTGGGGTTTGATCGTGCTAGTCAATGCCTAGTTCCATCATTTGAGGAAGAATGATCCAAGTGAGGGAGAATTGAAACACCCTAGGTTTTGGCACTTGGAAATTTCTTGAGGTTGAAGCTCACTATCCTGTTGAAGACTTAACTATACAAGTTATGGGTCAGGTGACCTTAGTCATTAGGTGACCAATAAATGCTGGTTGGGTTTTCGATCTTGGTAACGACTTGGTGTTACAGTTTGTTAGGTGGTGTGATGAGTCATTAGGAAGATCCTTCATCCAATTAGAAACTTAGTGACTTTACTTGGCTCTGAGTATGAGTGGCTTACTAAAAGCCGTAATGATAGGGTACGAGTGGTATAGTTTAGTCGTATGTTGTCCGGTGTCCAATTCCTTTGGGTTCTGTCTTGGAAACAACTAGATCATATGAGCGGTATGGTCTGATAACGAGTGGGATCGTAGAGTCATAGGGTAGATAGTGTACGGGTGTCCAACTTACTTTCTTGGTGATGATTTAAGTGTACGAGTCGTATGTTGTGGTCACGAGTCACGGGGTCGACTCGTAACCACTTGCAATTCTTTTTATAGTTTTAAGCTAGGGGCACTTTGGATAAATCTCAATTAAAACCCCTAAGGCCCCACTTTTCTAAAATACTTTTTGGTCATTCATTCCATACTTTACAAGATTAAACATCCTCTTTACTCTCTCAAAATCCTCTCCAGCAAAATTGGCTAGGGTTTCTCCAAAGTGGTTATCTAAGGGCTTAAAGATCAATTTCTCTTCGTGAATCTTTGTAATTCAGGTATGTAACTCTTTCCTCATTTTTAGTTTACTAAAAGCACATGTCTAAAGCATTATTCATGAATTATTAATAGTGGTTTTGAAAGCAAGGTTGAGGGGTTTGAATGCATATTATTGAATATTATTTCCTATGGTTTAAATTGTGATTATGCATGTCTTAATTATAGTTTAACACATGTGGGTGCATGGGAATGGTGATTTAATGAAGGGGTCATGGTTGAGCCCCAAATTTGATGATTTTAGCTTTGGCAATGGCATGCACTCAACTTGTTTGTGAAATTATAAATGAGAATGATTTTGTCACGTAGTTTAATTCTTCTTGGAGTCTTTGCATTGCATAAATGGTAAATAGAACATGAATTGGTTATGGTTGGTTTCATATGGTTTTGGAAAGGCCTTGGTGGCTATGGTTTGATTATAAATGATTTTGGTTAATTGAAAATAATGGAGTCTAATTTGGTTAAATGATTTTATAGCATAAGGTAATACACTTGCAAGCTCTAATTTTGGTATAGCGATACCAATGGTTAATACCTAATTAAATGAATCCTTGGTAAATGGTTGGGACTGTGTAAATATTTTTAATATGGGCTTAAAGAGGGTTGAGTAGCAAAGCCGTGGAAGGTGAGGGTACCGAGGGGACTGACACTGGAAACTCAGTTTTGTCGATGTGAGGGTGGTCTTGGTGACCGTGTGCATGATATCACACTATATTTTTGGAGATGTACTAATTATCTCAGGTTCTTTTCTTCAGTTACGCGGCAAACACGTATTGAGTCCCTTTCAACAGGGGGAGCTAAACCCACATAACATGTAGGTAGTTTTAGAGTTGTTAAGCTACTCAACCCCGGTTAAGGATTCAAATGCATGATAAACCTTGTTCCTTATCCCGGTACGATATATATATGTGTATGTGTGTACATATGTTTGTATATGGTTACTTGATTTGGCTTTGAATGATGGCATTACTTTATCTTTATTCCAAAGTTATATGCTAGCGTTCACTCCGCTAATCGTCTTCGGGCGCTATATCCCCACGCGATGCAGGAACCGGCCATATTACTATTCCTCCTACTCAGTGACATGGATTCAGGAACAACTTTGAGCCAATTGAAGTGGTGAGCTTCCATACTCTGGAAGACTCTATTTCATGTTATGGACTTCTTTGTGTAGTTTTTATTTATTAGGTTATGGTTTTGGCTATGGTCGAGGGCATGTCCCAACTGGATGTTCTTTGATTCTGGATAAAGGCTTTGTTAGAATACTCTGGGAATGTGCGGTGTCGGTATTAATGTCAGCCTTGGTATTGGTATTGGTTGGACATTTGGTTGTGGTTGTTTGGTTATGATTATAGACTTACTTTATTGTCTTTAGATTATTATTGTTTTATCTTGTTATATGTTTAAAATTCATCCGACATGGGGTGTATGGGGGTCAGCGGTGGGATATTGGGGGTGGTTTCCGGTCCTGGTTGGACTTGAGATGCCCGACACGACTAAGCTCTGGTTTGGGTCGTGTCATGAAGCCTACTCCTAGATACAATGAAACCCAATTGGGCATGATGTGTCATTTTTGAAAGACTCTTTACGATCTCAAGCAAGCACCGCATGCATGGTTTGAGAAGTTTTAGTTGATTTATGATTATTTATTATTCACCCGGTACTCCAATAGTGGTATGATAATTATATTACTTCATGTGGATGATATGATTATAACTGGCAATAATGAGAATGAAATTAAGCAGCTCAAGAATCTTCATAATGCAACCTTCAACATGAGGACCTTAGTAGGTTAACATATTTTTTGATGTTGGAGGTTGAATATTTTTAGGATGGTATCATGTTAAGCCAAAAGAAGTATGCAAAAGATCTTGTTACACAAGCAAGTTTATATGATCCGAAGGTAGAACATACACTCATGGAAATCAATGTGAATTACAAAAATAATAATGGCGACCCTCTAGCAGAACTAACATTGTACCGGAGGCTCATCGGTTGTCTAATTTATCTATCAATAACAAGATTAGACATCTCTTATCCATTTCAAGTCTTGAGCTAATTTGTTGTGAATATTCATGCCAACATCACTTTTCTGCCCTCCTCAGGATCATTCACTATGTTCAAAGAACAATTAATCAAGGTTTATTCTTTATTCAACACTGTTTCTAAACCTCAAAGGATATGCAAATGTAGATTAGGCAGGATGACTAAACTCTCGAAAGTCTATGAAGGATAGTCTATGTTAATTGGATCATCACTTGTCTCGTGAAAGTGTAAAAAGCAGCCAAAAGTTTCAAAATCATCAACATAGGCAAAATATAGATCAATATTAGTTGCTTGCTCTGAAATTATGTGGATACGTTGGTTGATCGCAGAACTTCATGTTTCTGTAAATAACTAAAAATACCAGTGCCATAGCAACAAATCCAGTTAATAATGAGAAAATAAAGCACATCGATGGGGACTATCATTATATTCGTGAACTTGTTGTTGATTAAGATATCAATATTTGACATATCACTTCTCATAATCAATTGGCAAACCTGTTTGGAAAAACAATGACTAAGAACCGACACCAATTCCTATTATCTAAATTAATGTTTCTTGATAAGTAACATCAATTTAAGGGAGCCTGTTGACCATATCAGATATGATTACAAAATATCATATAATGATTTTCAAAGATCGTATATGATTTCAAATGATAGGATAGAATATTATGCTTTAACAATGCAATATCACATCCTCGATTTTGTGCAAAGATATTGAGCCAAATCACTCTTGTAATTATAGGTCTTTGTATATAAATAAGCTTTAGTTTATCAATTATAAAAAAAAAAATAAAACTTTTCAAATCTTTTGATTCTTAATTCATCAATAATTATCATTTTCATTTCCACAAAGAGTGCTTCAACATGCAAATATAGAGAGAATAGTGTAGATTTTCGCACCTAAATTTCAGTCATAATAGCCAACTTCAATTTGCGATTCTCGCTTTATTTCGTGCCCGATTGAGCTAATTTTTTAACAGTTTATTTTTATTGTCTCAACCTTTGATTAGGAACTGATAGAGTTGTATTTGATGACCTGCAATTCCAGTTTTACACCCGTAAATAATAGTTGTATTTTTAGTGCTTTTGCTCCTTTAGTTCTCTAGTTTTTAGTGTTGTTCTTTACATATTGTTGATTGTTGTTTGGTACTTCTTTGATGGTTGTTTTAGAGGAAATTATTGTAAATATTAGAGATTATAGTGGAGTTTTTGATCCCATGGTTTTCTACTCTTCACACTGAAGGATTTTTCATGTAAATTTTGGTGACTTGTATATTTGTTTTATTTTATTCTTGCGTATCTATTTTGGTTGATATACTTGCTGCCTTATCATCATAGTGCCTGTGTTTTTTTTACCTTCTATTGGTTTAAACTGAAAGATAAAGTTTAGAGTTGGGTATTCTTTCACTGCTACCCTATCGTTCATTCTTAGTTAGTGTCTTGTCTTTCTAACAAAATGGTATCAAAGCATTGGTTATTATTGATTGTTGATCTGAATGATGGAGGCAAATATGAGCAACATGGTGTACTTGAATGATAGTAATTATTATACTTGAAAAGTAAAGATGAATGATTTCTTATTGTAGACACGTGATTTTTTACCCTTCCCAAGTTTTAACCTATTTTTTTATATTAAATATTTACATTTTTGTTTGATATTTATTTTAGCTTTTATTTCATTTTTAATAAGTTTTAGTTGAAAAATAAAATAATATTTTAAAAAAATATTTTATTTTTTTAGTTGCTATGTTTATTTTTAAATAATACGAAAATTTCAAAAATATATATTTCTCCTTTAATTTTAATAAGTAAATTAACATTTTTAGTATTCTATTAATTATATTATTTTAGGCTATTTATAAATTTTTATTGTATTTTCTTAAATATAAAAAAAGTCAATTAGTTATTATTATTATTTATTTTTATTTTTGTTATTATTATTATTATTATAATTCATATTTTAATTTAAAAAGAAAAAAAAAATTCAAATTACCCTTATCTAATATTATAACTGTTCCCCCCAAATTTCTTTACTTAAGGAATTTCCTCACCCCTAAAATATAAAAAAACAGACGTACATTGATTATCATCTACACTGTATTAGAAAATCAGAGAACAAAAAAAAGCAAAAACAGAGAAGAAAACAAATAAGTAAAGGATTGTGATTCGAGTTTCATATTTTCGTTCAAGGTTCCGGTGACAATATCTTGCTCTAGTATTCAATTAAAGTTGGCATACAGGGTTTATTTCAATCCTGTTTCATTTATGTTGTAAGTTTACTGTAGAAAAATATGAATGAAAATGTCAAGTGATTTCATGTATTATTTAATATGTATGATTATTTGATTATGTAAATTTTCTATTACAACATCTTATTATTACAACATCTTATTATTACAACATCTTATTATACATAGGTTGATACTGAAAAGTTAAATCTGAGACCAAAAAAATAAAATGGAGAGAGATTTATATATATTCCCATCATGAAAAATATATCCATACACATTACAAAGATCTTAATATCCACAGATGCAAACACATACAAATACTATTTTTCCAGTAAGATCACATTCTCACTTTCTCCATTTCCAGTCACAAATATGTTGTGACATATTCACGCAGACACAGTTAAAAAAAGAAAAAAAAGAGAGAGATAAAATAAGAGGGGGAAGAGAAAGAGAGCAAATGGAGTGACCACTTCGTCAAAAATCCATAAAAAAATCAGTCGAATTAGTTAATGGAATATATCTATCATCATCATAACTTTCCCGGCATTGTGACCCTCACCGGAATTCACACTCGCCAGAATAATCGTTATCCAGTGACCACTAACATAGGCAGCCATCGCATGCCGTTAACACCCCCTCTATCGCCAAAAAATCCCATTCTCGGCCTCCTTTTCTCCAGAGCCAGTGGAGAACAACCAAAAAAACAACCCCAAAATGACGCTTCTAACCACCCATCATCGCTGGAATTTTGGCATCCTTTCCCCGCAGCTGCTCGCCAAAAACCCCTCTCAAAATCGGTGAAATCCGCCAGAAATCAACCCAAAAACTGCCGTTCATCCGCTGCCATCTTTGGTGGCCAGCGACCCATTGATCCCTTCTTTTCTCCCTTTCCATCGTTGCTCCGGCAACCTCTACTGCTGCCATAGTTATAAAAGAAGAAAGAATTAGAAAACTGATTATGGACTACGTACGTGGGAGGAAAAGATATTTTATATGTTTCTTTTATTATTATTATTATTATTTTAAAAAATAATAACCAAGTCTCCATCTTTGAGTATAATATAAATTATTTTTATTTATTAATTAGTGAAGAATGAAGTATGAATAAATTTGATACTAGTAAAATTTATTATTTTTTATATTTCTGCTTAGAGTGGAGTGTCGTATATTTCAAGTTTTATTTATTTATTTATTTATTCATTATTTTTTGGGAATTTATATTCGAATCATATTTCGGAAATTTTCATACTTGATTTGTCTTATAATATATGATTAGAGTTTATTTAATTTAAAGAGATTAAATTTTGGAGATAATATTAAATTTAGAATAATATAGGTAGATTTGTATATTTTATTATTTTATTAACAGAGAATAATAATTATTTATTAATTTAATTTATTGTGTTAAATGAATTTTACGTTAATTTATTATTAAGAATTTAGGTATTTTTTAGACGCGTTTTAAAATATTTGTCTCAATTAAGAATGCGACATACACAACTTTCCGAGATACTTTAAAATTCAAGGATGCAATAATGAACCTTGACAAATATTTTTCTAAATTTAAGTTTTCACCGATTTATTTAATATAAGATAATAGACAAAATTTTGGATATTAAAAATGAGCGAACCTACGCCATAATATATTTTATCAAAATAGTTTAAGTCAAGATAAGTCAATAAATGAGATCGTGCTAGAACCACAGGACTCGAGGGGTGCCTCACACCTTCCCCTCGGTCAACAGAATTCCTTACCCAATTTTCTATTTTCGCAAATCAAAAAAAAAGTCATATCATTTTGATTAGGGATTCAAAAAGGTGACTTGGAACACCATAACTCAATTCCAAGTGGCGACTCTAAAAAAGATAAAATAATCCCTATTCAAAACTGTCACTTTAATTGGAAAAACCCTTCGACTTTGAGACACTTCGAGCGAAAAAGGGGTGTGACATCTCTAACGACTTCACTGGGGATACTAACTAGAATTCGAGCTTTTGATATTGACTTTTACTTGTCTTAATTATTATTGATATTGTGTTTGTTGGCCTAATGTGCTATTTGTCGCTCATTTATTATTTTGATATTGTTGAATTGTATTTAGAAACTGTCTTCTTTTGCGCATCCCCTCTTAGTCTCTAAAATAGGATAGAAGGAATGTAGCGTATGCATCCTATTTCTTTTTGAGATAACCGGAGTGTCAAGGCACCTGGTGAAGGATTATAGTCACACATGTTAGGCGAGGTTCGGATCGGCAATGAATGCGGAGTAGCACTGCTACCGAACAAGTTATCCCTCCCCGACTCGAGTGTCCGCTTAGGTAAGCCAATCTAGATACCTATCCCTATTTAGCTAAACTTAGAAGAACTAAACACTTAGAATTTGGTTATCCCTATTAGGTTTCGCTTTATTTGCATCATATGCATTTGACTTAGCGGGACTCGGCACAGGGGCTGGGTCTGTCTAGGACAGGTGTCCCTTTATAATGACCAACATATACATCCTACGTGCTCCTTGACATTTATTTGGAAGGTCATTTGATTGTTGACAGGATTTTAGGTGACTTGATAAAATGCAAGAGAGTATATTGTCCTAAAATTTAATAAATTATTTTTCGAATAAATTAAAACTATACACAGTCTTTTTTTAAAGGTCTTCATAAACTATGAGGGTCTGATTCTCACATCTTAGTGGGATACGTAGGAAGTCCAGGAGCCCCCTCAAGAACAGCGTGAAGAAAGAGTAAGTCCGGGAGCCCGCCTGAAGAACAGGGTGAAGAAAGAGTAAGTCCAGGAGCCCTCCTAAAGAAAAAAGTGAAGAAAAAGAAAGTCCAGGAGCCCACCTGAAGAACAGGGTGAAGAAAAAGAAAGCTCAAGAGCCCGCCTAAAGAATAGGGTGAAGAAAGATTAAGTCCAGGAGCCCGTCTGAAGAACAGGGTGAAGAAAAATGAAGTCCAAGAGCCCGCCTAAAGAACAGGGTGAAGAAAGAGTAAGTCCAGGAGCCCGCCTGAAGAACAGTGTGAAGAACAAAAAAAGTTCAGGAGCCCGCCTGAATAACATGGTGAAGAAAAATGAAGTCCAGGATCCTGCATGAATAATAGGGTAAAGAAAAAGTAAGATCAGGAGCTCGCCTGAAGAACAGGGTAAAGGAAAAGGAACTCAAGAATCCCGCTTGAAGAACAGGGTGATGGAAAAGAAAATCCAGAAGCACGCCTGAAGAACAGGGTGAAGGAAAAGTAAGTCCAGGAGCCCGCTTGAAGAACAGGGTAAAGAAAAAGAAAGTCCAAGAGCCTGCCAGAAGAACAGGGTGAAGAAAAGTAAGTCCAGGAGCTCGCCTAAAGAACAGGATGAAGAAATAACAAGTCAAGAACCCACCTAAAGAATAAGGTGAATTTTCAAGTTCAAGTCATGAAGATTCAAATCAAGATTCTAGAAAAATTGCATCTTTCATTTGTATTTTTCATTTTTGATTTTTGTTAGTAATTTAAATGTAAAAAGCAGAAGTCGTGAACCGAAAACTCAATGGAACCTTACTCGACCTTTAACTCTTTCTCTCACCTTTTTACCTTTGAACTACACGTGACCTGATGTTCTTATAATTCGGGATATGTAGGCAGTCCAAAATCAGGGCTCGGCACATTTTTTTTATTTTAATTTTATCCTTATTTTTTGAATAATCGGAGGGTCAAAAGTAATATCTTTGTCTAATTCTTTGTATAAAAACTCTTTGAGATTTCATACAAAGAGGGGTAAAATGTAGACACGTGATTTTTGACCCTCTCCGAGTTTTAACCTATTTTTTTGATATTAAATATTTATATTTTTGTCTGATATTTATTTTATCTTTTATTTCATTTTTAATAAGTTTTAGTTAAAAATTAAAATTACATTTTTAAAAAATATTTTTTATTTTTTATGTTTATTTTTAAATAATACAAAAAATTCAAAAATACATATTTCTCCGTTAATTTTAATAAGTAAATTAACATTTTTAGTATTTTCTTAATTATATTATTTTAGTCTATTTATAAACTTTTATTGTATTTTCTTA
The DNA here is from genome assembly GCF_002878395.1 of Capsicum annuum. Taxonomy (NCBI): domain Eukaryota; kingdom Viridiplantae; phylum Streptophyta; class Magnoliopsida; order Solanales; family Solanaceae; genus Capsicum; species Capsicum annuum. Next base: position 182,916,365 of record NC_061111.1, read on the forward strand.
AATATAAAAAAAGTCAATTAGTTATTATTATTATTTATTTTTATTTTTGTTATTATTATTTTTTTTATTTTTTATATTTTAATTTAAAAAGAAAAAAAAATTCAAATTCCCCTTGTCTGATATTATAACCGTTCCCCCTAAATCCCTTTATTTAAGGAATTCCCTCACCCCTAGAAGAAAAAAAATAATCGTACATTGATTATCATCTACACTGTATTTGAAAACCAGAGAACGAAAAATAGAAAGCAAAAATAGAGAAGAAAACAAATAAGAAAAGGATTGTGATTCGAGTTTCATATTTCCGTTTAAGGTTCCGGTGACAACGTCTTGCTCTAGTATTCAATTAAAATTGGCATACAGATTTTATTTCAATCCTGTTTCATTTATGTTGTAAGTTTACTATAGAAAAATATGAATGAAAATGTCAAGTGATTTCATGTATTATTTAATATGTATGATTGTTTGATTATGTTAATTTTTTGTTACAACATCTTATTACTACAACATCTTATTATACATAGGTTGATACTGTGAAGTTAAATCTGAGATAAAAAATTAAAATAGAGAAAGATTTAATATATATTTCCATCATGAAAATATATCCATACACATTACACAGATCTTAATATCCATTGATGTACACACATACACATACTATTTTTCTAGTAAGAGCACATTCTCACTTTCTCCATTTCTAGATACAAATATGTTGTGACATATTCACGCATACACAGTAAAAAAAAAGAAAAAAGAGAGAGATAAATTAAAAGGGAGAAGAGAAAGAGAGCAAACAGAGTGACCACTTTATCGGAAATCTGTAAAAAAATCAGTCGAATTAGTTAACGAAATATTTCTGTCATCATCATAACTGTTCCGGCATTGTGACCCTCACCGAAATTCACACTCGCCATAATAATCGTTGTCTGATGACCACCAACATAGGCAGCCTTTGCATGCCGTTAACACCCCCTCTATCGCCGAAAAATCCCATTCTCGGCCTCCTTTTGCTCTATATCCGATGGATAACCATCGAAAAAGAACTCCAAAACGATGTTCCCAGCCACTCATCACCGCCAAAATCTCGACATCCCTTCCCCGCCGTTGCTCGCCGGAAATCCCTCTCAAAACCGACAAAATTTGCCCGAAACCACCCCAAAAATTGTCGTTTAGCCGTTGCGATCTTCGGTGGCTGGCGACCCATCGATCCTCTCTTTTCTCCCTTCCTGTTGTTGCTCCAGCATCCTCTACTGCTGCCATAGGTGTTAAAGAAGAGAAAATTAGAAATCTGATTGTGGGATACGTACGTGAGAGGAAAAGGGATTTTTTATTTTTCTTTTATTAGTATTATTATTTTAAAATATAATACCCATGTCTTCATCTTTGAGTATAATATAAATTATTTTTATTTAATAATTAGTGAAGAATGAAGTATGAATGAATTTGATACTAATAAAATTTATTATTATTTATATTTCTACTTAGAGTGGGGTGTCGTATATTTCAAGTTATTTTATTTATTTATTTACTTATTATTTTTTGGAAATTTATATTCGAATCATATTTCGAGAATTTTCGTACTTGATTTGTCTTATAATATGTGATTAGAGTTTATTTAATTTGAAGAGATTAAATTTTGGGGATAATATTAAATTTAGCGTAATATAGGTAGATTTGTGTATTTTATTATTTTATTAACAGAGCTTAATAATTATTTATTGATTTAATTAATTGTGTTAAATGAATTTTGCTTTAATTTATTATTAAGAATTTAGGTATATTTTAGACACGTTTTAAAATATTTGTCTCAATTAAGAATGCGGCATACGCATCTTTCCGAGATACTTTAAAATTCAAGAATGCAATAATGCACCTTGACAAATATTTTTCTAAATTTAACTTTTCATCGATTTATTTAATATAAGATAATAGACAAAATTTTGGATATTAAAAATGAGCGAACCTAGGCCCTAACATAATTTATCAAAATAGTTCTAGTTAAGATAAGTCAATAAAAGTGATCGTGCTAGAACCGCGGGACAACAAACACCTTTTTCTCGGTCAACAGAATTCCTTACCCGGTCTTCTGTTTTTGGAGACCAATCAAAGAGTTATATCCTTGTGATTAGGGATTCAAAAAGGTGACTTGGAACACCATAACTCAATTCCAAGTGGAGACTTTAAAAGTGATAAAATAATCCCTATTCAAAACTGTCACTTTAATTGAAAAAATCCTTCGACTTCGAGCGAAAAAAGGGGTGTGACACTTATTGTCAAGAAAATGTATTTACATATATTCGTTTCTTATAAACCTCAGTTAATGACAAATGAGGATTGGGAATTTGAGCACCTACATATTTGTGGCTATATCAGATAATGGGTTGAAGATAATGTTAGAAATCATATTGTGAATGAGACATATGCCAGAAGTTTGTGGGTCAAGCTCAAGACACTTTATGCTTCGAAGACTGGTAATAACAAGTTGTTCTTGCTGAAATAATTGATGAATATCAAGTACAAAGAGTGAAGTCCTATTTCTGATCATAGAAATAATTTTCAAAATGTCTCTTGACCAGCTGTCTGGTATGGATGTAAAGTTCGATAAGGAAATTTAGTATCTTTGTCTTCTTAACCTCTGCCATACTCATGGAAAACTTTTTGAGTTTCTTTGACTAATTCTTCTCACAGTGGTATTGTAACTATGTATATGCTAAGACTGGTGTCTTTAATAAAGAGATGAGAAGAAAATCTGAGGCCTCATCTTCTTCATCTTCACACTTTGATGGTTTGGTTACTAAAGATAGGGAGAAATAAGTCCAGAGGTCAAACATATACTCTCGATCTCCTAAGTAGACTCCTTTACTGGGCGGTATCTCCACTGGACCTTATCTATTATAATCCTCCTAGAGTGCAACGGCCTAACAACTGTAATACCCCGTACTTTTCTTAGCTTGAAAAGTTTCCCAAGAATGTTAAAAGCTTTCTTTTAAAAATGAATCCACTTTTTGTACAAGTGGTATTTTCAATATTTTCACTTTTTATCATGTGGGTAATCGAATAAGCTTTCCATCGATACCAAATTCGCCCAAATCTGACACCCGGGTGAAGAGTTAGAGCCTTTTTAGTGAGACAGTGTATCACCTAAGCCTTCAGCGTGTCGCGGAGATAACTCAAATGGCAATTGTCAATTTATAGTATTACTCTGAGATAGTGGCGTGTCGCGCCAAAGTTCCAGGTCGCAGACAAGGTGGCAACGCGATAGCTCTGCATCGCACCACAGTGCAATTTCCCATTTATCACTTTCCAGTGACCTGGCGCAATAGTGGAGCGTCACGCCAAGGATGAAAATCAGGAAATTTTCTCAAAAATTAAATATGCATCTAGGGTTAAAAGGGTCAATTTTCCACCCCTATATATACCTTATAACATGTGATTTAGTCATTCTTCACCCAAAATATACTAGTTTCTCTCAAGATTCTCTCAAGAAAAAGCTAGGGTTTCTATTGGGGATTCAAATTCAAGAAGGTTTCACCGTTAATCCTCAAGAAATCGTATCCCAGGTATGCATAGTTTTCATTTATGGACTCCTTTCATCCATGAAGTCCAAGAATCTCTTTTCAAATTCAAGTGTATGGATTTTTGTATGAATTCCATGTTAGATTTGTGTTGCTCATGTTGATAATGACCAATTGAGTTTTAATCCATGTTTGGTGATAAATTTCATGTGGAATTGACTAGTAAAGATGTAGATTCATGTAAACATAGGATTAAAACCCTTGGATGATGAAATTAGATTTGAATCATGATGTTTGATTGTTGTATAATGTTATCTACATATATTATGCCTACCATGTGTTTGATTAAATGCCTATACAAAGGAAAAGTGTCTAACTAGCAAGATATTATAAAATCCCCATTTATGTACAAGTTTATGCATATCACATGTTTGATGGAGTGTTTCAACATATGAATTATGAATTGTGTAGTTAGTCATGTGTTCATGTAAGTCATGTTATGTCAGTTTCTTTCCATCGAGTCCTGGGGTACTTATACCCGACAATTTAGCTGTGTGCCTAGAGCCATGTCATGTTTTCAAGATACTCTCAGTCAAGCTATGATCCATAGAACTCAGTCAGTCATGTGACTTAGGAAAATCTAGAAATCTCAAAAATCTCAGTAATCTCAGTAATCTCAGTAGTTCAGTAATCTCAGTACTCAGTAATCTCAGCAACCTCAGTATTCCTAGTCAATCTCAGTAACTTCAGTACTCTCAGTCAGTCTTCAGAACTCAGTACATTCTGTCAGTCAACAGATCTCAGTGAATTCAGTTTAGCTCAGCAAAACAATACCATTAGAATCAGCTCAATTAAGTTAATCAATTCTGTGTCTTTCAGATGGGAGTAGGATTTAGCACCGAGCGAGCCTAGGGATGTGGACTTACCCACTAGATAGGACTGAGATCCCTAGAAGCAATCCCTAAGTTCTAGAATCACGTAGCCAGCGTAGGTACGAGATGTCACCCATTAGATAGGACTGACATACTCAGGGATTACCCGTGAGCGCATTTAAATATATAGGACTGATCCCAGGGGTCACCCACTAGATTAGGACTGACTCCACAATAGTTGTCTTTACCAGTAGAGAGGTACTGGCACCCTTCTAGCTAGGGTTACAGGTTGGACTCTAGTCAGCTTAGTATGGTGCATGTCGGTTAGATGAATACATCCTACAGTTTTCGTTACAAAATCAGGACTGTCAGATACAGTCAATCCAGCTCAGTAGTATAGATTTAGGACTATCAGATACAGTCACTCCTTATCATTATAAATAGACTCCGGGATCACCCACTAGACAGGACTGATCTCAACTATGGTCAATCAGTAACGGTATCATCAGATTTAGAGATCACCCACTAGATAGGACTGATCTCAGATCCAATTATTCAGATACAGTACGAAACTCAGCTAGTTCTATCAGGTTCAAGACTGTCAGATACCGTCACTCATGTTATCAGTTATATCAGTTATCAGATCTTATGTTATTAATATTCAACTTTAGGACTGTCAGATACAGTCAACCAGACCAATTCTTCATAATCAAAACTATCAAACACAGTTATCCATGTATCAGTAACACAGTATCAGTCCCTCAGTATTCAGTAATACAGTATTAATTTCTTACTTATCAGTGACTCAGATGTCAATGTCAGTAGACTCAGTAGTCAGAACTCAGTATTTAGTCTTATCATGATCTCAGCTATAGTTACGTATGCATGCATGTATTCTCATGTTCATTTTAGTCAGTCAGTTAGTATTGTTCATGCATATAAACCAATTGCATTCAGCCTACCTCACTTGCATACCAGTACATTCAAAGTACTGATGCATTTGCACTATGGTGTCTTATACCATAGGTTTAGAAGCACGAGCTCTAAAGAACCAGTAGTATCCTAGTTCAGCGTTCAGAGTTAGCAGTGAGTCCTCATTCTTCGAGGACATGATGATCACATTACTATTTCAGTTTTTAGTTTATTTCAGTAGTTGGAGTTTGTTGGGGACATGTCCCATCAACTCCTTATTTAGACAATTTAGAGGCTTTCAGACTATAGCATATTAGACAGTTATTTCAGATTTGCTTTGGTATTGTTATACTATTTTCAGATAATTTTTATCAGATGTTCATTCATTTTTGAACTTTATGGCCATTCAGTTCATATTTCCATATTTTATGGTATATTATGCAGTATACAGGTACAGATATCAGTCATGGGTTAGCTTATGGTCCTTCGGGGTCATGAGCACCGTGTAGCATTTGGGGTACCAGATTTAAGGTGTTACAACAACCCTGGGTAATAATAGAACCAACTTCTCCACAAAGGTCAACCTCTCGTCCTACTGAATCGAGTCCCATCAAAGCATATATGACTCATCGGGGATGTAACACCACAATTTAGAAACATAAAAAACTAGATGAATAGCAGTAAAATATGGGGGAAAGGCTAACTCATAAGCCACATCTCCAATTATGCGAAGGGTCTCAAAAGGTCTAATATATCTGGGGTTGAGCTTGCATTTCTTCTCAAACCTTCTTATGATGCTCGATCTCTAATTTCAAACTTTAAGGTGTGAAGTCTACGATCTGTATGAGCCTTCTGCCTACTCTGAGTTGCCCTTAACCTATCCTGAATTACCCTAACACAATCCAACAACTTTTGAAGCAAGTTAGTACCGTGGGGCCTAATATCGGAGGTCTAAAACCATCCTATCGGAGATCAACAATGCCTACCATATAGTGCCTTAAATAGTGCCATATCAATAATAAAATGGTAGCTATTATTATATATGAACTCCGCCAAAACTAAGCGCCTGACCTCAAAAGTCCATAACACAAGATCGGAGCATATCCTCAAGAACCTGAATAGTCCGCTCTAACTGCTCGTCGATCTATAGATGAAAAGTGGTGCTAAGGTCCATCTGAGTACCCAACTCCTCCTGAAAAGCCCTCAAAAATCTAGATATAGGTACTCCATGCAGGCGATCTATCTCATGAATATAGATACGGGCTAACCTCTCGGCACTAAAAGACATTTGAATAGGAAGAAAATATGCCGATTTGTTCAACCGATCTACAATGACCCAAATGTCATCAGAACCACAGGAGGTGTGAGACAATCCACTAACAATGTCCATTTCTACTCAGGAATAAGCAATATCTGAATCAGGCCACTAGACCTTTGATGCTCAACCTTCACCTGCTGACAACATAGGTAATGAGTTACAAAGTCTACTACATCCCTCTTCATGCTACTCCACCAATAGTGTTTCCTCAAATCCCTATATATCTTAGCTCTCCTTGGGTGGATGGAGTATCTGTAGCTGTGAGCCTCATGTAATATCGATTAAATCAAGTCACCAACCCTTGGAAAACAAATGCAGCCATCACATCTTAGAATACCCACAAAATTTGTGGTATCCCTCCTAGACTCACCACTCATCACCTGATCATGGATGACACAAAGTCCTCTATCCTTAAAATGGTGACTCTGAATCTGGTCAAATAAGGTGGACCTCCCCTCAACACTAGTAAGGATTCTCTAGGAGTCTGAACTATTAAGTCGCACCATTGAGTTGGATAAGGACTAGTTGTACCATGCCAATGGCCTCTCAGAAATAGAAATATAAGCCAAGCTTACCACTCACTGCCTTTCAGCTTAAGGCATCCGCTACCCCATTTGCCTTGCTCAAATGGTATAGAATAAAGATGTCATATTTATTTAGTAACTCTATCCATCTCTGCTGTCTATAATTAAGCTCTTTTTGAGTCATAAGAAAATGAAGACTACGATGATCCATGTAGGTCTCACAATGCACACCATAAAAATAATGCCTCTAAATCTTTAGTGCGAAAACTACCGCCACCAACACCAAATCCTAAGTAGGGTAGTTGCGTTCATGCAACTTTAGCTACCTCGACGCATTAGTAATAACTCATCCCTTCTGCATTAAAACACAACTTAGACTAGCACCAAGATCATCACAATATGCAGTGAATCCATTGCCCTAAATAGAAAGAGCCAATATAGGAGATGCAGTGAGAAAACCCTTAAGCCTTTGAATATTCAACTCACACTCCTCAGACCATAGGAAAGGAACCTCCTTCCAGAATAATTCAGCCATCGGTGATGTAATAGTAGCAAAACCCTCAATGAATCATCTGTAATGACCATCCAAAGCAATGAAGTTACAAACTTTAGATGGAGATATAGGCCTGCTCCAATCACGAATTGCCTCAATATTTGCTTGGTCGACCATAATCGCATTCTTAGACACTACATGTCTTAAGAATGTAACCAACTCGAGCCAGAACTCGGACTTTGAGAATTTGGTAAAGGGTCTATGATCTCTCAAAGTCTAGAGCACAATCCTCAACTATTGTATATGCTCCTCCCTGCTCTTCGAATACATAAGAATTCCATCGATGAACACAATCATGAAGGAGTCTAAATAAGGTTTGAACACATGGTTCTTCAAATCCATGAATGCTACTGGGACATTGGTCAATCCAAAAGACATCACCAGGAACTCATAATAGCCATAGTGAGGCCGAAGGTTGTCCTTGGGATATCTTCAGCCCAAATCCTCGCTAGATGAAAAGTAGTGTAGTCGACACCACAAGTTTCAACAAGTCCCAAATTATAAAGCCTACCCTCATAAAAACCAAGAACTCATATGCATCCTCCTTCGGTACCCCAGAAAACCTAGGCGGAGCCATATACATACTCGTTCAGTGCCCCAGAAAACCTAGTTGGAGCTAATCTCAAGAATCTAACCAGCATCTTTTGATTCTCAACAGACATAGCAGACTAGGCAACTATCGATGGAGCAGTTATCGATGCTGGAGGGATATCAACTCTGGAAGCCATAACTACAGGCTGCGCCACTGCCTTGGTACCACTTTAATTTGTAAACTGGGCACCATTTGATGGTGTACCACTAACTAAACCCAATAGATGAACTAGAGAATCTCTGAGCAGTGACAAAGAAATAAACCCCTACGGATCCAGGGCTGTCTCCTGGCACACCACTAGCTGGGGTGAAGGAATCTCTGATGCGGTAGCAAGGATAGGATTTGGTGAAGGCTTTATATACTGATCTCTAGTAGGTGCTGCAACTCTAATCTTGTCCTGACCACTAGGTTGTCCATGTCCTTCGATAAGATCTCTAGTTGCGGACTTGGGGTCCTCATCTCTCATAGCAGTAGCCCGCATTCTAGCTTGATATGTGTTATAAGTATGGGGCCTTTAGATATTTTTCTAGAGAGTATCCACGATGGGGGGCAGTTGTACCTGTAGCGCAGATGTTCCATCAATTAGGGCAATACCGCCCCAGCTAGAGGTGTTATGCAGGGTCATCAGGGTGGTCCATAGGGTTCTCATAGGATCCTCATACAGGTAGGACAGGTGACCGGTTATGCACCCAACTAGGTGGCAGGCAAGGTCATATATGTTGTACCTGGTAGATCGGAGGCAGAGTATTTGGATGATGTTATTACAGGTACGATCTCAGTGTGCCATCAATCATCTTTTTCTTTATTTGATTCGAGATCAACTTATTCTTATGTGTCTGCTTATTATACACCACTGTCAAAGTTGTCTTGGAATTTTTTATCTGTGTCGTTATGTGTATCTACTTTGTGGGTTAATTCTTTAGTACTGAATCAAGTTTATAGATTACGTGTTGACATTATTCGAGAGGTTGATAATTAGGTTAATCTTATTGTGTTAGATATGGTGGATTTTGATGTGATTCTAGACTGGTTATCCCCTAATTATGCAGTCTTGGATTATTTTGCCAAGACTGTTACCTTAGCCATGTCCGGCATCTCTGATTGTGTGGCAGAGATCTATTAGCCATTGCACCAGAAAATTTACCTAAAGTAAACCAAATCCTTCCTAAAATTAGAAAAATAGTAATTTTAAGAATTGATAATAAAAAGACTAGTTAATGAAATATATTAACTTACCTCAATCAATAAAATTAATAAAAATGCCTAAAATCGCCTCTCACAACCTTAGTACGGAAGTGGAATGAAAAATAACATTTTTGGAATTGTTTTGCATTAATCAGCTCTTATCTGCAAGCGGTTCCATCCTGCTATAGTGACATCACTATAGCGGGATTTGCCCGCTATGGCAGAATTAACCAAGGCTAACTCCTGCTATGTAGGAATATTTCCACTATAAAGGGGTAGTGGTAGCGGCCTAACTCTCGCTACAATGGGATAGGCGATGCAGAAACACAATTTTTTTTTAGTTTTGTCATTTTCACAATACATACATAGATTTTCACATCCCAGACCAACTCTTTTATGCCAAATTTGATATCGGAAGTTCTACTAACCTGAATTCACTTCAAAAGTTTCTATGAATTCCTTATCGTCTTGTCAATCATAAAATTTTCTTAAATCACTTAATCTTTAACCAATTCATTTCTGAAAGTTAACATACTTCTTGGATAGATTATTTATAATCTTATGTTGAAGGTGTTAAGGAACTTCATAAGTGTTCTAGTCTTAGACTTGAACTTGTGTTGAAGTTATTGTTGCATATATATACAAATTCTTGTACCCGAAAAATATTGAAGATAACAATCTTAAGGAATAATTACTTTCAAAAATCTGTATAGCTTGTTTTTGGAGATTAAACCTTAAGCTTTCTACTCCGTTTGAACTTAACTAGTGATTTAAAGACATAAAATCGTCATCACAACTTAAAGATCACTTGGTTGATGATTGGAATTCATAAAAACTTCATCGTTAAACTAGAAATAAGAAGTACTTAAAGTTACTACAATTTTTTAATAAGTATTTCGATATACTTAAGGTACTGTCTTGTGGTGACAGAAAAATGACGACTGATAATCAAATGCATGATGCTGGAATGACTATGGCGGCAACTAGTATTGCCACGATGAGTCGTACTAATGCTCCGCAAGCTATGGCACCAGTGGAGAAACCCAAAAAGTTTATGGGTATCGACTTCAAGAGATGGCAGTAGAAAATGTTCTTCTACCTCACAACTTCGTGTCTGCAAAGGTTCACGGTTAAGGAGGCTCCGGAGGTGCCTGAGGGAACCTCTGATAAAGAACGCTTCATGATTATGGAGGCTTAAAAACACTCAGATTTCATTTGTAGGAATTATATCTTGAGTGGTCTCCAAGATGACCTTCACAATGTGTATAGCGGAACCAAGACTGCAAAAGAGTTATGGGGAGCGCTAGAACGGAAGTACAAGATGGAAGATGCCGGAACTAAAAATTTCTTTGTTGCAAGATTCTTGGAGTATAAAATAATAGACAAAAAGTTTGTTCTTTCCCAAGTGCATGAACTGCAAGTGATCATCCATGATCTCCAAGTGGAAGGTATGATTTTGACAAATACCATTGTTGAACAATTTAAAAATGTTCTTAGTATTCACATAAACTTTATTATAGGTTTGATTGTGAATGAAGTGTTTCAAGTAGCGGAAATAATAGAGAAGCTACCACCTATGTGAAAGACTTCAAAAATTATTTGAAACACAAACATAAGGAGATGTTAGTCGAAGATCTGATTGTACAACTACGCATTGAAGAAGATAATAAGGCTGTGGAAAGAAAGTCAAGAGGAATTCTGCAATGAGTGGAGCAAACAATGTAGAAGATGACCAAAACAACTCTAAAAAGTGAAAGAAATCTGGAAATGAAAGCAATTAACCCAAGAAAAAATTCAAGGGAAAGTGCTTCAACTGTGGAAAGATTAGCCACAAGCCTACGGATTATCGTGCCCCAAAGAAAGAGAAGAAGAAGGACCAAGCAAATCTGACTGAGTCTAAGAAAGAAATGGATGATCTGTGTGCTATGCTTTCCGAATACAACTTGGTGGGAAATCCTCGCGAATGGTGGATGAATTCTGGTGCCACCCACCATGTTTGTGCTAACAAGGAGTTGTTTTTAACATTCGCTCTGGCTCAAGTAGAAGAAAAAATTTACATGGTAAACTCTGCTACTGTAAAAGTGGAAGGAACAGGAAAAGTGTGCTTGAAGATGACTTTCGACAAAGTGTTAACACTTAACAATGTCTTGTATGTTCTTGAGTTACGAAAGAACTTGATTTCTATTTCACTTCTAGACAAGAACGAATTCAAATGTGTATTTATTTTTGGAAAAATTGTACTTAGTAAGGAGAAGTGTATGTCGGAAAAGGCTACCTCAATGAGGGCCTATTCGAAATGAATGTTGAAATCAATAAAAGTTCAAATTCTTATTACTTGCTTGAGTCTCCCAATTTGTGGCAAGAAAGACTAGGCCATGTTAATTATAAAATATTACGAAAACTGATTAACTTAGAAGTTTTGCCAAACTTTAAGTGAAATAAATCAAAGTATCAAATTTGTGTGGAATCAAAGTATGCTAAGCATCCGTATAAGTCCGTTGAAAGGAATTTCAATCCCTTAGACTTAATCCATACTGGCATTTGTGATATGAAGTCAACACCATCACGTGGTGGGAAAAAGTATTTCATAACTTTCATTGACGATTGCACTAGATATTGTAATGTCTATTTGCTAAATAGTAAGGATAAAGCAATAGATGCGTTTAGGCAATACAAAACTGAAGTTAAAAATCAGTTAGAGAAAAATATCAAAACTATACAAAGTGATAGGGGTGGAGAATATGAATCTCCCTTCACCGAAATATATGTAGAGAATGGAATTGTCCATCAAAACTACGGTTCTGTATTCATCTCAATCTAATGGAATTGCGGAAAAAAAAAACCAAACTTTGAAGGAAATGATGAATGTCTTACTTATAAGTTTAATTTTACCGCAAAGCTTGTGGGGGGAGGCTATCCTTACAGCCAACCGAATACTTAATAGAGTTCCCCATAGTAAGACACAATCAATTCCTTATGAAAAATGAAAAGGAAGGAAACCCAACTTGAAATATTTCAAAATGTGGGGGTGTCTGGCGAAGGTCCAAGTTCATATGCCTAAAAGGGTTAAATAGGACCTAAGACGGTGGACTGCGGATTCAAAGAATATGCTAAAAGTAGTAAAGCATATCGATTTTTGGTTCATAAATCCAAACATCTGGATATTAATAAAAATACGGTAATTGAATCAGATAACGTTGAATTCTTTGAAAATATTTATCTGTATAAAACTAGACATGAACAGTCTATTGAAGGGTCTAAACGACCTCGAGATGAACTGTAACGCCCCGAAAAATAGGTCCCGGAGCATCACACGGAGCTTGAGGCTACGAGTATCCCCAAGCTAACCCTTTGAGCCATTTTTATTCAGTTCAACACAAATCAACGGGGTTTCCATAAATAACCCTCAAATATCAACAGAGTAATCATCATCCAAGAATAAAAGAATTTCAGAAAAATAACAAAATACGACTTATTAGTCAACTCCCAACATGCATACTAGTCTGACAAGCCTCTAAGAAAATCAATAAAACCAGAGAGCCATTGAGACATGCCCTAACTGACTCATACTCAGTTATCAAATGTAAACAATTCCATGAAACCAACATCAGAAATCACGTCATCGAAACATGAGGACTCACCACAACAGAGGATGTAGAACAGCGTGCCCAAAGAATCACTGTCAAACCTGAAACTGAGCACCTGAACCTACATTCCGAGAAAATGCAGCCCACATCCGAAGATGTGGGTCAGTACCATGGAAAGGAACCGAGTATATGGGGGTGTATGCAGTTGTATAAACATTATAATCATAAATATTTATAAAAAATATGCAGGATGTATGAAAGACTCACTTAGCCCGAAGAAAATCATCATAATCATGAGAGGATAAAATAAGTACAATAACACATGTGAGTCATCATATAATTTGTCAATCACTTTCAGTTCATTAAGAATATCAATTCTCATAATGTAAATATCATTTAAATCTTTCAAAAGAATAACTTTCACAATTCCACTTTTAAATCACTTCACCATTCACCATACACACAAGGAAACACACAAACATTGGGAGATCCTATAACCGCATAAACCATGTGAGCTACATGGAGTCCAACGTACAACCCACGTTCGGGAGAGCCATCCTATCCTTGCCATCGGAGTAGGATTATCGATATCAAATTCACACAAACTAGTGATCACTATATAAATCAGCCTCAGGCTCACTCCTACGGGGGCACATAATTCTAGGGAAGTAAGGTCGCTTTATACCTCCCACTCGGTGCTAAAGATTTCTCCCGGACTTAGCTCAGATCATTTCAAAGACAATCCACAACAAAATAATTTCAGTAATATATAAATATACATCGGGAGTCATCATGCTTTCCATCTATCAAAATCAACCACGTTGTGGATTTCTTTCACACTCGAGTTCAAAACAACTCCATTAAGACCAAAAGGTCAAATCATTCAAAATATCTCAAATATTTAACATCAACGTGCTTATAACTCACACTTTCTTAAAAAAACATAATTTCCAATGGGGATTCACGACCCAAATATCAAAATCATGATAAATATCGTTCAAGATTCATGCTTTATATCTCCACACATGTAAATTTATTTTTCAAAATTATAAACATCAAGATTTCATAATAATCATCATAAGATATGGGTTCATACTTCAAATTCATAAAAATCAAATAAAATTCATGCCTTTGTAAAGAAAATTACTTTTGGGCACAAGAACGAAAGAGAGTTCTTATTGAAAAACCTCACATACCTTGAATGATGAACTTTAGATCGATACTCATTTTTGAGATGTTAATCGTGCCTTTGAATGATGGTTCTTGGAGTTCTTGAACAAGGAACTTGGAATCTTGAATAAATTTGCAGAATTAATGGTTAATTTTGGAGGTTCTTGAAGTTGGATGTAGGAACTTAGGGTTTTTTTAGGGAATTTGATGAAATATAACATATAATGCTTCTAATAGGCTTTAATATAGGGTTTGGACGGATTTTGGGTGAGGAGGAATGACCAAAACGCCCCTAAAAATTAAATAATTCTCGAATCTGTCCTTTGATGGACTGTTTTGATAGTCTGAAGTAGATCAACCATAACGTTTTACTCCGATATCCAAATTGGATGAAACCAATTTTATTAGAAAGAGGAATCTCATATCTTTCTGTTGATATATAGTATCTCACCTAGATCATTGTGTATGAGGATTTATGATCGTTTGAAGTTGACCCAAAAATTTACTTTTGATAGACTGAAGTAGATCGACCATAACATTTTGCTCCGATAGACAAATTGGATGAAACCAATTTTATTGGAAAGAGAACTCGCAGAGCTTTCCATTGATATATAGTAAATTATCCAGATCATTATGTATAATGAGTTATGATCATTTAAATTTGGAGCAAAAATATGCTAGGCCTCAGTACTCTTTCCTGCACGTTTTACTGTTCACTACTATTCACGGTTCGATTGGAATGTTCATAACTCGTCGCTTAGGTGTCCGTTTTGGATGATCCACATATCATTGGAAAGCTTATTCGATACTCTATGCAATGGTGGGTCATAATCTAAGACATTCCACAGGAAAAATTTATAATTCATTCTAGAAGATAGAACCTAACACGTTTACGCACAAAATTTCAATGAAAAAGTTCCCGGGGTATTACATCATCCCCCCCTTGGAAACATTCATCCTCGAATGATGCTAGATATGCCAAGATTAGATAGGGAATAGAGCATATAGCTGAAATCATTCGTTAGACTCATCACCACATCCTTTCTCACTCCGAATGCAACATAGAATGCATAAATTCAAGAAACTACAGCTGAACACATAATAAATGACAGCTGAACTGCTGCAACTTTTATCAAAAGTGCATGATTTAGGAAAGAATGGTACCTTCGGATTGATCGGAGTTTGCGGAAAATAGGTGCGGGTACTTGGATCGCATATCCGCCTCAGCTTCCCAAGTTGCATCCTCAACGGATTGGTTTCGCCACAACACCTTGACCAAGGGAACTTCTTTGTTCCTTAGTCTCCGGACACTGAAATCAACAATCTCAATAGGAATCTCATCAAAAGAAAGATTTTCTTGAATGTCAGCACTCACAGAGGAATCCACTACCACAGCATCGCTAATATGCTTTCTAAGCATGGAGACATGGAATATTGGATGAACAAAGGACAACTCGGAAGGAAACTCGACCTCATAAGCTACCTTACCAACACGGCTAAGAATTTTGTAAGGACCAACATAACGGAGACTAAGCTTCCCCTTCTTTCCAAATCTCTTCACCCCCCTCATGGGTGAAATTTTTAGATACACTAGGTCACCAACTTCAAACTCAAGGTCTCTCCTTCTAACATCCGCATATGACTTCTGACGACTCTGCGCAGTTTTCAACCTTTCCCTAATAAACTTAACTTTTTCCATAGCCTCAAATACCAAATCAGGACCACTCACAGCCGCTTCACCCACCTCGAACCAACCTATGAGTGATCTACACTTCCTCTCATATAAGGCTTCAAACAGAGCTATGCCAATACTAGAGTGGAAACTGTTATTGTAAGCAAACTCTATCAATGGTAAGTGATCATCCCAACTTCCCTTAAAGTCAAGGGCACAAGCTCTCAATATATCCTCTAAGGTCTGGATGTTCCGCTCAGCCTGACCATCGGTCCGCGGATGAAAAGCAGAACTCAAAAACACTTGGGTACCAAGACCCTTCTGAAAAGCTTTCCAAAATTGCGAAGTGAACTGAGTACCCCTATCCGAAATGATAGACAAGGGAACTCTATGCAGTCTGACTAGCTCTCAGATATACAATCTAGCGTAATCCTCAGTAGTATATGAAGTATGAACAGGCAAGAAATGAGCCGACTTAGTCAACCTATCAACCACAGCCTAAATGAAATCATGATGGCGTCGAGAAGGAGGTAAACCAATCACGAAGTCCATATTTATCTCTTCCCATTTCCAGGTGAGAATACTAAACTCTTGCATCATACCACCAGGTCTTTGGTGTTCAACCTTAACCTGTTGGCATGTTGCACCCTTAGCTACAAATGCTGTTATATCTTTCTTCATTCCACTCCACCAATAGATTTCCCCCAACTCTCGGTACATCTTGGAGGCACCAGGATGAATAGAATATTGCGCCCCGTGTGCTCCAGCCATAATCCTCTATCTCAGATCATTAACATTCAGGACACACAATCTACTCTACAATCTCAACATACCATCTCCTTCTTGGGAGAAAACCTCTAATTTTTGGTCAGACTGAAGGAAAACCTCTACTTTTTGGTCCTTGACTGACTCCTTCAGTCTGACCAAACTAGCATCTAAGTATTGCTTTTCCTTCACTACCAAAACCAAGGAGGATTCAAAACTACTCTAAACCCTATACTACCTTCAGCAAAGTCAAACAACCTAACCCTCAATCTAGCCAAATGATGTACATCACGAGCCAACTCTTTCTTACCTTCTACCACATGCGAAACACTCCCCATAGACACTCTACTTAGGGCATCCGCCACAACATTGGCCTTGCTCGAATGGTACAGTACACTCATATTATAGTCCTTTAACAATTCTAACCATCGTCTCTGCCTAAGATTCAATTCTCTTTGGGTAAACACATACTGCATACTCTTATGATCAGTGAAAACATCAACATGGACACCATACAAATAGTGTCTTTAGATTTTCAAAGCAAACACAACAGCAGCCAACTCAAGGTCATGGGTGGGGTAATTTTTCTCAAGGGGTTTCAACTGTCTAGAAGCATAAGCTATCACCTTACCCTTCTGCATCAATACACAACCCAACCAAACTCTCAAAGCATCACAGTACACCACAAAACCATCAACACCATCAGGCAAAGTCAAAACAGGGGCTGAAGTGAGTCGAGTTTTCAACTCCTGAAAACTCTTCTCACTAGATTCAGACCACAAGAACTTTACTTTATTTTGGGTCAACCGAGCCATAGGAGACGCTATAGAGGAGAAACCCTCAACAAAACGGTGTTAATAGCTAGCTAAACCCAAGAAACTTCGGATATCAGTCAGAGAAATAAGTCTAGGCTAATTTCTAATAGTTTTGGTCTTTTGGGGATCAACTCTAATACCCTCGAAAGGAATGATATGACCCAGAAAAGTAACTGACCTTAGACAAAACTCACACTTACTGAACTTGGAAAATAACTTGTGATCTCTAAGGGTTTGCAAGATATTTTGAAGATGATCAGAATGTTTATCCTCACTACGGGATTAAACTAGTATATCATCGATGAACACTATGACAAACATAGCAAGATATGGTCTGAACACTCGATTCATGAGGTCCATGAAAGCTGCTGGGGCATTAGTTAACCCAAAAGACATAACAAGAAACTTAAAATGGCCATAATGAGTTCAAAAAATGGTTTTTGGGATGTCACACTCCCTAACTTTGAGTTGATGATAGCCGAAACAAAGGTCTATCTTTGAGAAATAACTTGCACCTTGCAATTGGTCAAACAAATCATCTATTCTCGAAAGGGGGTAGTTATTTTTTACGGTGACTTTATTCAGTTGGCGATAATCAATGCACATACGCAAAGAGCCATCTTTCTTTCTCACAAACAACATAGGAGCACCCCAAGGAGAAACACTGGGCCTTATGAAACCCTTAACTAGTAGATCTTTGAGTTGCTCTTTCAACTCCTAAGTTCTGCAGGGGCCATACGGTAAGGAAGAATAGAAATGGGCTGAGTATCGGGAAGAAGATCAATCCCAAACTCTATTTCTCTATCAGGAGGTATCCCTGGGAGATCATTCAGAAAGACATCAGAAAACACGTTTTCATTCAATGGGTCAGCGAGTTGAGGTTGCTAAACATCATTATTTCTTCTCGCTCGATGTGGAGGCATATTTTTGAAAGAGGAGAGCACGAATCAATAGCAGAGAGAGACACTTTAAGCATGATAGACTTCTGAAATAAAGAATCACACTTTTTCCTAAAATATCTTGTAGCCTCTTGCTCATAGATGTGGCGCGCTACACACCGATGATCAAGACTCTACTTAATGCGGCTTGTCAGACTCCCTAGTACACCTTAAAACCTTAGGCACTGATACCAAGTTTGTAACACCTCGAAAAACGGGTCCCAGAGCATCACACCATTCTTGAGGCTACGATTAGCCCAAGCTAACCCTTTGAGCCATTTTCATCCAGTTCAACACAAATCAACGAGATTTCTATAAATAACCCTTAAATATCAATAGAGTAATCATCATCCAAGAATAAAAGAATTTTAGAAAGATAATAAAATACGACTTATTAGTCAACTCCCAACATCTATACTAGTCTGACAAGCCTCTAAGAAAATCAATAAAACCAGCGAGCCATTGAGACATGCCCCAACTGACTCATACTCAGTTATCAAATATAAATAATTCTGTGAAACCAACATCAGACATCACGTCCTCAGAACATGAAGACTCATCACAACAGAAGATGTAGAACAGCGTGCCCGAAAAATCACTGTCGAACCTGAAACTGAGCACCTGAACCTACATTCCGAGAAAATGCATCCTACATCCAAAGATGTGGGTCAGTACCATGGAAAGAAACCGAGTATATGGGGGTGTATGCAGTTGTATAAATGTCATCATCATAAATATTTATAAGAAATATGCAGGATGTATGAAAGACTCACTTAGCCCGAAGAAAATCATCATAATCATGAGAGGATGAAATAAGTACAATAACACATGTGAGTCATCATATAATTTGTCAATCACTTTCAGTTCATCAAGAATATCAATTCTCATAATGTAAATATCATTTAAATCTTTCGAAAGAATAACTTTCACAATTCCACTTTTAAATCACTTTACCATTCACCATACACACAAGGAAACACACACACACTGGGAGATCCTATAACCAACATAAACCATGTGAGCTACATGGAGTCTAACGTACAGCCCACGTTGGGGAGAGCCATCCTATCCTTGCCATCGGAGTAGGACTATCGATATCAAATCCACATAAACTAGTGATCACTATATAAATCAGTCTCAGGCTCACTCCCATGAGGGCACGTAGTTCTAGGGAAGTAAGGTCGCTTTATACCTCCCACTCGGTGCTAAAGATTTCTCCCAGACTTAGCTCAGATCATTTTAAAGACAATCCATAACAAAACAATTTCAGTAATATATAAAATATACATCGGGAGCCATCATGCTTCTCATCTATCAAAATCAACCACATTATGGATTTCTTTCACACTCGAGTTCAAAACAACTCCATTAAGACCAAAAGGTCAAATAATTCAAAATATCTCAAATATATAACATCAACGTACTTATAACACATACTTTCTCAAAAAAACACAATTTCCAATGGGGATTCACGACCCAAATATCAAAATCATGATAAATATCGTTCAAGATTCATGCTTTATATCTCCACACATGTAAATTCATCTTTCAAAATCATAAACATCAAGATTTCATAATAATCATCATAAGATATGGGTTCATGCTTCAAATTCGTAAAAATCAAATAAAAATCATGCATTTGTAAAGAAAATCACTTTTGGGCACAAGAACGAAAGAGAGTTCTTGTTGAAAAACCCCCACATACCTTGAATGATGAACTTTAGATCGATACTCATTTTTGAGATGTTAATCTTGCCTTTGAATGATGGTTCTTGGAGTTCTTGAGCTAGGAACTTAGAATCTTGAATAAATTTGCAGAATTAATGGTGAACTTTGGAGGTTCTTGAAGTTGGATGTAGGAGCTTAGGATTTTCTTTTTGAGGGAATTTGATGAAATATAGCATATAATGCTTCTAATAGGCTTTAATATAGGGTTTGGATGGATTTTGAGTAAGGGGGAATGACCAAAACGCCCCTAAAAATCAAATAATTCTTGAATATGTCCTTTGGTGGACTGTTTTGATAGTCTGAAGTAGATCAACCATAACGTTTTACTTCGATATCCAAATTGGATAAAACCAATTTAATTAGAAAGAGGACTCTCATATCTTTCCGTTGATATATAGTATCTTACCCAGATCATTGTGTACGAGGAGGTATGATCGTTTAAAGTTGACCAAAAAATTTACTTTTGATAGGCTGAAGTAGATCGACCATAACTTTTTGCTCCGATAGACAAATTGGATGATACCAATTTCATTGGAAAGAGAACTCGCAGAGCTTTCCGTTGATATATAGTAGATCACTCAGATCATTATGTATAATAAGGTATGATCATTTAAAGTTGGAGCAAAAATACGCCAGGCCTCAGTACTTTTTCCTGCACATTTTACTGTTCACTACTATTCACGGTTCGATCGGAATGTTCATAACTCGTCGCTCGGGTGTCCTTTTGGATGATCCACATATCATTGGAAAGCTTATTCGATACTCTACGCAATGGTGGATCATAATCTAAGACATTCCGCACGAAAATTTATAATTCATTCTAGAAGATAGAACCCAACACGTTTACGCACAAAATTTCAACAAAAAATTTCCCGGGATATTACATGAACCAAGTGAGAATGTACATAATGACGAGAATACAAGGCGTAGTACACGTCAAAGAATGTCAACTTCGTTTGGATCAGATTTTATAATATTTCTCTTAGAAAATGAGCCTCAAACATTTAAGAAAGCGATGGCGTCTTCGGACTCATCCTTTTGGAAAGAGGCAGTTGATAGTGAGATTGATTCAATCTTAAGCAACCATACGTGGGAATTGGTTGATCTTTCTCCAGAAAATAAACCTTTAGGATCTAAATAAATCTTCGAAAGAAAAATAAAAGCGGATGATACTATTGACAAATACAAGGCAAGACTTGTAGTAAAAAAGCTTCAAACAAAAAGAAGGCCTTGATTACTTTGATACATACTCGTTGGTAACAAGGATAACATCGATTCAAATGTTAATTGCCTTGGCGGTGGTATATGGTATTGAAATCTATCAAATGGATGTGAAAACCGTATTCCTAAATGGAGAATTGGAGGAAGAAATTTACATAGAACAGCTTGAGGATTTTGTGGTTCCAGGAAAAAAAAAATAAGGTGTGTAAACTTGTTAAGTCACTTTATGGACTAAAACAAGCACCTAAGCAATGGCATGGAAAGTTTGACCAAACCATGTTGGCAAACGGATTCAAAATTAATGAATGTGATAAATGTGTTTATATTAAAGACACTCCAAATTATCAAGTCATTGTGTGTTTTTATATGGATGATATGTTGGTCATCAGTAGAGACATTTCAGACATAAATACAATGAAATGAATGCTCGAGAGAAAGTTCAATATGAAAGACCTTGGAGTTGCGGATGTGATCTTAGGGATAAGTATCCATAGAACTCCACAAGGGTTGGCATTGTCATAGTCTCATTACATCAAAAAGGTACTTGATAAATTTAAGTATATGGAATTTGGTATTGCCAAGACTCCATTGGATGTGAGCTTTGGACTTCGAAAGAATGAAGGTGAAAGTGACTCACAATTGGAGTACGCAAGAGTATTGGGATGTTTAATATATATAATGAACTGTACACGACCAGACATAGCATGCGCTATAAGTAAGTTGAGTCGGTACATGAGTAATCCTAATAAAACACATTGGATGGCAATGAAAAGAGTTTTGGGGTATCTTAAATACACTCAAGACTATGCTTTGCGTTATAATAAATATTCTGCGGTACTTGAAGGATATAGTGATGCAAAATGGATCACCGGATCGAACGAAGTAAAATCCAAGAGTGGATATGTATTATTTACTATCTGTGGAGGAGCGGTTTCTTGAAAATCATCCAAACAGACTTGTATTGCTCGCTTTACAATGGAATCTGAATTTATAGCATTAGATAAAGCCGGTGAAGAAGCAGAATGGTTCCGCAATTTCTTTGAAGATATTTTTTATTGGCCCAAACCAGTGGTACCAGTATGTATACACTGTGATATCCAAGCGGCGATAGATAGGGTAGGGAGCATGATGTACAACGGTAAATCTCGTCACATAAGACGGAGATATAATACCGTTAGAGAACTTCTCTCTAGTAGAATTATCATTGTTGACTATGTAAAGTCAAAGGATAATGTGTCAAACCCACTTGCAAAAGGTCTATCTAGAGAAGGAGTTGAGAGAACATCCAAGAAAATAGGTTTAAGACCTAGGACAAATCAGCATGGCAGTAACTCTACCTAGCAGACTGGAGATCCCAAGAGCTAGGTTAAAGGATATCAAACAAAGTTGTGTCTGACAGGTTCAACATTGTCAAAATATCAACCCATTCTCATGATGTAGACAATGTTTAGTAAACACGGATAAGACTTGAGGTGAAAAGTCTTTTAATAATTATCTAAATTTGACAGATTTAACCAAATAGTTTAATCTATAGGATTGAACGTTTAGAAATCACCTATGTGAGGGAAAAGTAGAAGCCGCTTCAAGGAGAATGTTAGTAAAGACCTATTCTCTAAGCTCTCATGAAATCGGGACGTGTTCATGGCTGAAAAGAACAAAACCATGAGAACCATAAATGGTAAAAGGCTGGTTGTGTGACATGTGTTGTCTAGGTGTACATTAAAGCTCGATGGTTCAAAGATATCAAATCTACCAATTGACCGAGTGCATTCGATGCATGTTCAATACGGAAAGTTCAAAGGAAAACTCATTTATCCTGATGCAATCAGTCTTTGCTTGATGATCACATATTTGTCCGTAAAGTTTTACAAAGAATAGTCATTCCCCATTCATGTGGTGAATGGAAAATGGAGAGACACAACCTTTTATGAAAAGACATATTATTTTGGAAAAAGAGTGATTGTTCAGATAGTTGTGTCTGTTCAGAAAAAGACATAATGTTTTGAATGAACAGACATGATTCTTTCAAAGGATACACCTTTTCGGATGAACCATTGCCACCTTTCGGAAGGGGCACTTGATGGCTATATAAACCTGCATTTATCCACGGGTTTTGGTATGAAAAAATTTTCTGAAAGACAAACTCTTTTTGTCTTAAAAAATATTCTGTGTGATCAATCAAATCGTTGAGTGAGTTCGAAGAGATTCCAATTGTTTGAGGTACCGCTACAATTGGTTTGTTTGGCCATTTTATCCTGGGAGGAAGATTCCATAACCTCGGGTACAGTGAGGGAAATTATTCCTTAAGGACATTCTGTGAAGTCGGGGAACCTGGCCTTAAAATTCTGTTTCATCTCATTTCTGAAAGTTAACATACTTCTTGGATAGATTATTTATAATGTGTGTTGAAGGTGTTAAGGAACTTTATAAGTGTTCTAGTCTTACACTTGAAATTGTGTTGAAGTTATTGTTGTATGTATATACAAATTCTTGTATCCGAAAAATGTTGAAGATAACACTGTTAAGAAACTAAAACATAAATAATAAGAGTTGGGTGCATTTATAAGATAAGGTAGCGTGTAATTTTCAGTGAACTAACTCATGTTTATAAGAAAAGAAAAAAAAGAGTAGGTACGATTTTAATCTGAATCAAACAATGTTATATACGCCACAATATTATCAATATCATATCCATATTATTTATGATTCATAATTGCACAAAGACTTGTTATATAAGTAGTTGTTGTATTACTAGTTGCATTATTTACATCTTTAGACTACCATTTATGATAACCTCATGTAATTAAAAATAAGAAAGTTTTAATCTAACTTAACATTATATCATCAAATCTTAAAAGGCAACGAATAGTAAAACTGATTTTCAATATTTAATTTTTTCTGTTTTATTATATTACCGATGTAACCCCAAATAATAATAATAATAATAATAATAATAATAAAATAATAATGATGATGATGATGATGATAATGAAAATGATAATCATAATGACAATAATAATGACAATAATAATAATAATAATAATAATAATAATAATAATGTGGTCATTAAATTGAATTAAATTAAAATCTATAACACAGAAGGATCAATGGAGTGTTTAAATTGTTTAGATAGCTTTTGATTTAGTTTTAAAAAAAATATGTTTTTACAGTACTTTAGCAACTTATTTGTACATTAAGATGTTACCCCGAAAACTCTTACGGATACATTTAATTAGTAGCTTTGCATTAACTTAAAAATTTTGTCTTTCACTATTTTTAATGAGCGCTTCGTGAATTTTCACTTTCATTTTGCTTCTTATCTTATTTCATTTGAAATATTTTTTTCAAACTCGTCAATTATTTGGCTTCAAATCATAACAAAAGCATGAACTAAGTAGGTATCCAATTGATTCAGTCATAAAACCCTCTGTAGCCCTTAAATTGTGTTCACATTTGCATTACACATAAAATATTAAAGTTCTACCATTTTTTTTTTCAAAACTCAAAATTTAGTTTAAGTTGAAACAAAATATTCGCTATAATAATAATATATTCAATATAATTTCACACGTAAAATCTGAAAAGAGTGAAGCATACACAGATCTTACTTCTACCTCATGAGATGCATAACTATTTTCAAAAGATCATCAATCTGCTCTAGTAACACATATTAAAGCAATTAAGAAAAATAAAATACAGAAGTATACATAGACACAACAAATAATAGAGAAATTGGTACAAAATTCCAAATAATAATAATAATAATAATAACAACAACAAAGTAATGCAATAAATAAAACATGGCCAAATCCATCGACGGCCCCCTAAACTTGGCACGATCTTTCACTTTGGCACCTCAAGTGAACGTTGTTCACTTTTGACACCTCAAATAGCCATAAAGTGTATCACTTTGGCACCTTTCGACACCAGCACTGGTGTGTGTGTCTCACTTGCTGCCAACGTGGATAAAATAATCAATTGATTTGTGCCAACTCATTTAAATTGCCACATCACTATATCCACCTATATTTATTTTTATTTCTTTTGAAAAGACTAAAACACATGGAAAGGGACCAATTATAAAAAAACATTTGTAATTTTTATAAAAATAATTTTTATATAATTAATTTAAATAAAATATATTAATAACCCCACCCCACCTTATATCATCTTCCTAACCACCCCACCCCATATCATCTTCCTCAACCCCCACGCCCAAATCGTCTTCTGCCACCCTCCCCCACCCCACCCCTAAATCATTTGCCGCCAACCCACCCTCCCCTACCCCCACCCATCCACCCTCTCCATTAGGGGTGTGCATCGGTCGGTTCGGTTTGGTCTTACGTATTATTGGTTTGATTTATTGGTTTTCGGTTTTTAAATATATAAAACCAATAACCAACCAATAAGATATTTTTTTATCGATTTCGGTTTATCGGTTTTTGGTCCTTAACGGTTCGGTTTTCGGTTTAACCAATAAGAAAATACTTATAAAATAGAAATAGTAACAACTAACATAAAAAAATGAAATCTTAATTACCGCCAAAACCTACACAATGCATTTTAGTTTACAAGAATCTTCAAACTTGAACTGAATGTTAGTTAGGAAAAAAATTGAATCCTAATTGTTGGAAGCTATAAATGCTTCCCTCTCATCTCAGGGTGAGGCAAGGAATTGTTTCAAATGTTCGTTGTTTAATACCTCGGCTGCTCAAGAAGTTTGACTAGTTGCTCCTCCGACCCGGAGTGGATTCTAGAAAAAAGTGGAATATTCAAGCATAAAGATAGGGAAAGAAGAGTGAAGAACAAGCAATGAAGTTTCTTCTTTCGTCGAAGTAGCTTTTCTGCTTTTTATTATGATAATAGCCGAACTTTATATTGTGTCTTTGTTGCCTTGAATAGGTTAATACTTTGTGAATCACTGAATTATGAATTAGTAGTGCATATAATCTTTATACATACGCACACGTATATACACACACACACACACATATATAAAGAGAGATAGATAGATAAAGAGAGAGAGAGATTTAAATATATAACATAAATAGGGATAAAACAATAACTTAGTGTATCCTTATTGGGTTATCGGTTTAACCAATAACCCAATAAGCTAAAACCGATACCGAGCCATTTACCCAATAAATTTTTTATAAAACCAATAAAAAACTGTTAACCCGATAACCCAATATCAATAACCCAATAATATTTTTATCGGTTCGGTTTATCGGCCGGTTCGATTTTTGCATAGCCCTACCCTCCATATTGTCTTCTCCAATCCACAAACTCCCACCTCTAATTGCTGCAACAATCCGATCAAATTGACATCAAATTCACAGCAACTTAACAACAATTTTTCATCCTCCATCCAAATTGACAATAATTTCTGACCAAATTAGCAATAATTTGGTATCAACAAAATAAATTGATCAAAAAAATCATTTTAAGAAGAACCCATTTTAAGAAACAAGGGAGGGACATACAAATTAGAACAACAAAGCTTAGCAAATCTTCTCTTTTCTTTGTGAGGAAGCAGCAGTTCAAGAATACTCACTGCATCACAAAGTTATGGCTCACCTGGGATTTGAAAATCGATTCGCAGAATCTACGAACTCAAGCAGTGATGAAGTTCAAGATGTGGAAGTTTCAATTTCAGAGAGTTCAATTGTTGGATCGAAAGAATATTTTTCCACTGTGTTCTTTCATATTTTTCTAAAATTCTTCAAAATTAGTATGTGATTTTTTTCTTCTATTTTTTTTAATTAAAAAATTACTGGTGGTAGTTTGGTGGATGATGGTGGTGATGTTGGAAGGTAGAGCTGATGGACGGAGAGAAAGAAGGTTTAAAAAAATTATAAAAGAAAAAAAGCTTATCAATGGTTGTTCATGGTGGAAGAAGAAAGAGGGAAGATAAAGAAGATAAGAAAAATATAAAAATCTTAAAAAAGAGTCTTTTACGCGCTTTTAGTGAAGTGCAACACGCACAAATGTTGTGTCAGCAAAAGGTGCCAAAGTGGCACACTTTATGACTATTTGAGGTGCTAAAAGTGAACACCGTCCACTTGAGGTGTCAAAGTGAAAGATCGTGCCAAGTTTAGGGGGTTGTCGATGGGTTTGGCTATAAAACAAAGAAACAACAGATAATAATAACAATTGAAGAACAAGAAATCATGAGAATAGTACTAATAATATTGGTATACAAGAAAAAACATATTGTATGATGAATCAAGCCTATTTCAAGGTGGAGTAAAAAAACACACAATTACCTATTAGCCTTCTGCTATAATTCTAAACTTTTATATTTTTTTTATTTAAGATCATTTCTATATAATAGAAACATTGGTTTCAACATGACAGCTTAAAGGTATTAATAAAAAGATTAAGGATATAATGATCTTTCTGTAGAATTAACTAGCTGATCATAGTTATCTTTAATACTCTACTTGTTGAACCTTAGCAACACTTTTAAAGAAAAACCCATCCACTTTCATTTAATTACAACATGAACTTAAATAAAAGTCCTCCCTTTTCTATTTAATTACAATAATACCTAAGTTCTATTGAATATGGTGGGGTCCATACTTATTAAAATGACTAATTAAATATTTCATATATTTTTTATTTTGCTCTCTTAAAAGTAAATAATTTCTTCACTATATTTCGCATTTAAATTTTTACTACTCCATAATTTTACTATATCACCCCTAATTAATTATTATACGTCTTTTATATATTAAAAAATTAATAATATTTAATTAAAATATAAAATAAATATTTATGATATTTCTGTTTCAACCGTAATTTTACTATATCACCTCTAATTAATTATTATGGATCATTTATATATTAAAAAATTAATAATATATAATTTGTGATTTTACTATATTACCCCTAGTTAGTTATTATAAGTCATTTAGGTATTAAAAAAGTTAATAATATTTAATTTAAAAAGGTAAAATAAACATTTATGACATGTTTGCTTTAACTGCTTCAAACGTGATTTTACTATATCGTCCCTGATTAATTATTATAAGTTATTTAGGTATTAAAAAATTAATAATATTTAATTAAAATAGTAAAATAGACATTTATGATATATGTACTTCAGCTACTTCAACCATGGTTTTACTAAATATCAACCCTAATTAATTATTGTAAGTCATTTAAGTATTAAAAAATTTATATTATTTAATAAAAAAGGTAAGATAGATATAAAAATGATAAATTAACTCTTGATATTTAAAATTAACTTGACATCTTATGTGAGGTCCACTTAATTTTTTTCACGAGCATTTTTTATAGTAATTTTGCTATGTCTCTTAATTATTATGATCATCTAAGCATTGTACCACTTAATTGAAATAGAATAAATATTATAAATCACAATAATTAAAAATTTAAATTATTTAAAAAACATAATTGGCTATCGACAACACAAAACTCCGGACAAGGAGAGTGACATATATTACTCAAAAATTACATAAAAAGTATTATAAATTAAAATAGTTGACAACTTAAGATATCTAAAAATAATTTAATCTATTATATATTTCAAAAACAAAAATATGTAAAAATATTATAAATCACAATAATTAACAACTTAAATTTTTTATAAAATATAAAATATTTAGTTGACTCTCGAAAGTATATTAGTGTCACCTAAACTGGAATAGAAGAAAAGTATTATAAATCACAATAATTAAAAAAATAAAATTATTTTAAAAATATAATTGACTATTAATGCCACAAAAGTTTGGACAAGAAAAGTAATGTATATTATTTGAAAATTACATAAAAAATATGATAAATTACAATAATTAACAGTTTAAATTATCTAAATACGTATTAAAAGTATTATTGATTATCTAAATTCTATTTGTATCACATAAATTGAGACAAAAAATAATATTTATTGAATCCGTGCTAGATCCTGGATGAATCTTAGAATGTATATGCAATTTTTTTTTAAACTATTATTTAAATATATCAAAATTGAATGGACAAGTTCTAATACATCACATCAAATAGTGTACATGAAATAATGTTAGCATACAAACGACTCCTACGTTTCAATGAAAGGAACATATACAAAAACAAAGTTCGATAAAACATTTACAAAAGTATATTTTATCATGTTTTCAATGTCAAATAACTTAAATTAATATGAAAGATGATAACTTGTAGGTTTTTTTTTTTTTATATAAATTTTAAAACATTTAAAATTTAAATTTAAGATATTAATTTAATTTAACTTTAAAGAACAAATTGACAAATAAAAGAAAAAGAGAAATAAAAACAAAGAGTATTATGTCGGCTTAGTAGGGGATACAATTCAATTTTGAGTTATTAATTGCAACCCACATGTGATGTAATATGCAATTACTACATTTTATCATTCCTAGACTTCACTTTGTAAGAAAACACTGGGTGTGTTATTGTTGTTGTATACTTAATGTAGCAAATCTCAGTCATAAGATTAAAGATCTAAACTTCAAAATGCATCAAATTTTATTATTTACATGAGTAAGTTATACATAATTATCTTGTGAGATAATTTGGCTCATTGAAAAATACTATCAAGTAGTTAATATGTTTTATTTATTTATATTTTATAATTTATAATTGGAATTGATATCAATCTAATTTATCGTACATAATCAAAATATCTTAATGTTAGGCCCGTGCTGACACGGGCCATGCTTCTCTGGCATTCATGATAAGTTGAAGATATTATATCCTATCTAATCACCCCCACACCAAATACTTTTTTTTGACCATAATGTGTAACCATTTATTTTTGAAAAAATAAATAAATTAACATAACCAAGAAATCTAACTGTCCAAAACGAGTCCTTCATTAATTTGATTCTATCTCCATTCAGACATAGATGAAATCTTGACACTTTTTTTTATGGTTTAAAATGAAGAACTTTTTCAAAGTGCAAAACATATTATTTATTTTTTCCCAAATTATCTTTTTCTGTTACGGGTTTAATTGACCATATCTAATTTTTTTTATTTTTTTTTTGGAAAGAAGCAAAAATGTAATATGAATGAATTGCTTTCTAAATCAGTGTCATTAATTAATTTTCTTAAAGAGTAATTTAATTAAATTATCAAAATTGTTTGATCTTAATAACAGTTGTCCTCTTTTTCATCAGGTTAATCTCTATCTATTTTTATTAAGATAGATAAGAACAAAAATAGCAATTGATAATTAATTATATTTTAATTTTATAAAATAATAATAATTTAAATCAACTAATCCGATTTTTGATAATCGCGATAACTAAAATACAACCTAGGAGTAACAAATATGGTACTTACTTTAAGTAGGCATTTAGCGATGACAATTTTTCACTTTTTTTCTTTTTGAAAAATTATTTTACTTTAGTAAAAAAAGTGAAAATAATAGTGTTTGATCTTACGAATTATTTCACTTAGTGAAAATTATATTTAAAAAAATAAAAACAAGTAAAACTTATTTTCATTCAGATTTCTCTCGCAAATTTTTTAAAACAACTTTAATCTATACTCATGATCAAACACAACACCAATTTCAACTTCAAAAAATTATTATTTTCATGACCAAATGATTACTAAGACCATCTTCAACCACACTACATTTTACACTCTATTTTACACTCTAAATATATAGATTCTCCATATTTGGAGAACACCAACTCTAACCAACAACTCTATTTTACACTTTTAAAAGGAATCTTCTCTATATTTGGAGAGTGATTATTTATTTTCTTTGCATATATAGACTTTAGAGGGAAATATAGAAGATGGCTGGAGTTGCATTCTCTATCTAAATAGTCATCCAAATTTATGAAATTTTCTTCAAATATCACTTATATTTCATTTACGATTACAATATTACTCAACTATCACTCTATTTCTAAAAAAATACAAAATACTTCAAAAGTCTTCTTCTCTCTTAGTTGGCATGTCATGTCATCAAAACCTCATTTTTTAGAAATACTAAACTATTTAACTCATTAAACTCATAATCAAAATATAATTATATTCTCCTTTTCTAAAAAAATGCATCAGTTTATAAAAAAAATTATACTTAGAAAATTTTTATCAGTATTAAACTTAAAAAATATTTTTTCAATGGTTATTTTTTTGAATGATCACTCATATTTTTTGAATTGCCTATAAAATTACTTTTATTTTTTTTAGATATAATAATATGATTCAACTACCATTATTATTCTAAAAAAAAAATTAAGTATCTCATAAGTCTCTCTCTCTTCTAATTGACATGTCATGTCATTAATTTTTTTTAAAAATAATAGACCTATTTAACTCATCAAATTATTTAGTCAAAATTATATTCTTATTCTTTTCTTTTTTAAAAAATACATTAATTTATTAAGAAGGAATTTTCATGCTTAGAAATCTTTTACCATTACTTATACTTTCATTTTTTCTAAAGTTATTTTTTGAGATTGTTATCCATGTTTTTGAAGTTGCTTACAAAAATCACTTTTGTTTTTGTTAAGATAATAATATCACCCAATTATTAATATTTTTCTCAAAAAATCATTAAATACCTCAAAAGTCTCTTTCTCTTGTAATTAGCATGACATATCAATAACTATCATTTTTTTTAAATAAACATATTAACTCATCAAACTCATTTAACGTAAATTATAATCTTTTTTTTTTTAAATACTACATTAATTTATAAAAATAAATTCTCATACTTAGGTATTTATACTTTTTCTTTCTAGAATTATTTTCCTAAATAATCATTCAGATTTTTATATATAATTGTCTACAAAGATCAATTATTTTTTGATGAAAATAATATCACTAAATTGGATAAGTTATCTAATTTTTTTAATTTGCATGTAAAATAATATGATAAAGATTAATCATAGTAAAGAATTTCTAAGAATGAAAATTAAACTAATATATTTTTTAAAAAATAAAAAACTATAATTTTAATTAAATGAGTTTAATGAATTAAATAATTTATTATTTAAAAAATATGATTTTAATAACATGACATGTCAATTAAGAAAGAAAAATTCTTTAAAAATATTTAATAATTTTTTAAGAAAAAAATAATAATTTAATAATATTATAATCAAAATATAAATAATATTTTAAAAAATTTTCAAAACTCGAGTGGTTGGTTATTTAGGAAATTCACTCCAGCAGAGTTTAGACGAGAAAATAGGGGATGATCGGAGATATCCCAAAACTACATATGCTCTAGAAAAAGAGGAAATATGGGAGTGGGACCTTTCACTCAATGATTCACTTATCTATCCACTACTAGTCCGGTACCAGACTACCAGGACTAGCTAGTAGCACTCTCTCTCTCGAGACAGCTCCCCCATTTCTTACCACTATTTATCCTTAACCCCTTTTCAGGAAAAATACATGAATCACAGTTTCCATATTCCTTTTACCCCATCGACTTCCTCCTCTTCTTGAAAAATCCTAATCTTTAACGCATATTTTTCCACTTTCACCTCCATAAGAATCTTTATCTTCACTTTCGTTTTTATTTATTTATGCTTCTCTATCACTTCAAGATTCACCTATTTTTATCTCTTCTGAATAATCAACAACTCAGATTTCTCTGTTTAATTCAATTCATACGCATGCCTTCTTCTTGTTTTGCCTTGATTATTTTTGAGTCTCATCATGAATAGATGTTAAAGATTCAGCTATATTTATCTCTTCTGAATAATCAAGTACTCAAATTTCCAGTTTAATTCAGACCCCATCTAAGTTTCTTGTTGTTTTTGCCTTTTTTTTTTTGAGTATAAACATGAATGAATGTTAAACATTCAATCTTTTTGGTGTTTGGTTAATCTTGGATTTCAGATCTGTTTTTATGGTGCATTTTGGATTGTGAATTTTGAGGTTTTTGGTTGAATTTGTAAGGATTGTTTGAGAAATCATTTTTGTGTTTTTAGCATTTTCTGGTTTTGTGGGATGAAGTGGGGATATGGGTCAAAGTCAAGGTGTCGCCAGAGTTCAGTGGTTGCTGTGGCAGAAGAAACAGAAGGAATTGATCAAGTGTTTGTGGAAAGTTGTTGGACTAATTTGCCTTTAGAATTATTGAGAGAGGTTCTTATGAGGATTGAGGACACTGAATCTAAATGGCCTTTGAGGAAAAATGTTGTAGCTTGTGCTGGAGTCTGTAGGAGCTGGAGGGACATTATGAAGGAGTTGGTCAAGACTCCTGAAGTCTCTGGCAAGTTAACTTTCCCTATTTCTGTCAAACAGGTAAATAAATTTCCATCTTCCACTTGATTAACGGTGTGTTAGTTCTATTTTTTCTTTGTTGGAATTGCCTTGTTTTTTTAGATGGTTTTGTTTTATGA
Source organism: Capsicum annuum (assembly GCF_002878395.1). Lineage (NCBI taxonomy): Eukaryota > Viridiplantae > Streptophyta > Magnoliopsida > Solanales > Solanaceae > Capsicum > Capsicum annuum. Next base: position 182,950,085 of record NC_061111.1, read on the forward strand.
CTTATAGTCTAGACTAATACAATTTCATTTCTTCAAGACTTAGATTTGTTATGTGTTATACAGCTTGAATTAGTTCAAGATTAGATTAGGCTTAAGCTGAGCTTGAGGAAGCCATTGAAATGATACACGTTTGGCACTAGGCCACTCTTTGGTTCATTTTCCATATTTTTGGTGGCATCTATTCTATCTTCTTGCTGATTATGTTCACCCTCCACACCAATTTATGTGCCACCTTTTATTTCGAGATTCAAACTAGTCTTATCTTTGACTGTATTTTTCATATATCTTTTAGTAAATATTTGAATTGTCAATTACTGTGACTTATGGTATTTTTTACTTAGTTTACAAATATAGGTATTTTCTTTCAAAAAAATTGACAATTTCACGGTTAAAATTAAACTTCCCGACTCTCAAAATCTGAACCGTGCCACATAAACTGGGACAGAGGGCGTACTTTTTTCTGTTTACACAACTCTTCCAAGTTTTATTCTTCTTCAAATATGAATTATACTGTCTAATTGCTGGGTAATTTTGGATCAAGGATGGTGAGTCATTCCTCCCATGAGCGAAAAATAAGAAAGAAGTAAAAAATTGTAAAGTCCCTCATAAGAATTTACATATAAGGTATGAAGTTCATTATTACTTTTATCCTTGTTTCATGTATTCTTAGTAGTATTCCGAATTGTTGCAGCCTGGTCCACGAGACACGCTCCTTCAGTGCTTTATAAAGCGAAACCAGACAACACAGACATATCATCTATACCTCAGTTTGACTCAAGGTGAGCATTTATTTACTGTTTCCGAATCTGAGGCCTTCAGTTTTATTGAAGTTTTATCTTTTCAAACGAGGGGTTGCGTGGAGGGAAGCATGATGTTATGTTCAGCTAGAATATACCCTCAAGTTTGGAATCATCTTACATTTTTCTTTCATCTGCTTATTGTGGCAGCATTGGCTGATGATGGCAAATTTCTTCTTGCTGCTCGAAAGTACAGGAGGCCCACCTGCACTGACTATGTTATGTCACTGGATGCAGATGAAATGTCAAAGGGAGGTGGCACTTGTATCGGGAAATTAAGGTATGGCTTGCTTATTGTTGATGGGGTGAGTGGTAAAGCTTAGGTAGTGTATAAAAGAGTCTCTTTTTTTTTTTTGGCTAGATCAAATTTCCTTGGAACCAAGTTTACTGCATATGATTGTATTCTACCTTATGCTGGAGCCAAGCTGGTGAAGAGCCGTTCGACTAGGCTTGTAGGCTCAAAACAAATGAATCCTAGAGGGCCTTCTGGAAACTATGAAGTTGCTCATATTTCCTACGAGTTGAATGTACTTGGAGCCAGGTGAGGCTTTAATTTTCTTGCAAAAGTTTGGAGTAGGCTACTAAATAAATTAACTGCTCTCTTTGCTCTATGGACTAAATTTCTCTTGACACATGAATCATCTTATGTAACTAGCAGGGGGCCAAGAAGAATGCATTGTGTGATGGATGCTATCCCAGCTTCTGCCATTAAGCCTGGAGGTACAGCTCCCACACAGGTTGAATTTCCAATGGGCAATAGTGGTTCCTCTCTTCCAATGCGATTTCTTCAATCCAAATCAAGTCTTCGCTTGGAGAAGTCTTTGTCTGGGCCTATAGAAACTCAAAGAGAAGGTTCACTGGTTCTGAAAAATAAGGCTCCCAGATGGCATGAGCAGCTCCAATGCTGGTGTTTGAACTTTCATGGTCGGGTAACTGTTGCCTCAGTGAAGAACTTTCAGTTGGTGGCTTCTCCAGAGAATGGTGTGGCTGGACCAGAACACGAGAAGGTTATTTTGCAGTTCGGCAAAGTAGGGAAGGATATGTTTACAATGGATTACCGCTATCCGCTATCAGCATTCCAGGCATTCGCAATATGCCTTAGCAGCTTTGACACTAAAATTGCTTGTGAATAACTTGTCTTCAAGGTTAGGCTCTACCTCTTTCCTTGCAGAAGTTCAAATTTACAATCAAACATTTATTACATAGTCTTTCATAGTTATCAATATAATGAGGATTTTCTTGAGCGTTACAACAGTCATGGAGGAAACTTTTATCATTTCATTCTACAACTTTGTCACTTGCATTGAACCTTTTAATCTAAATTCCTGTTTTTGGTCGTCGAAGAGTTTAGATTCAAGCATCTTTCTTACATGAGAATAGTTCGACTTGATGAAAGATTTTAACTCCATTTTCTCATCCATTTCAATTTTAATATCTAAAGATCATTGGGGTGTGCATATTGTGTCTCCCCTCTAGTTATTGCAGCCTTAAGGCTCTTCGAGCTGGTCATGCAATTAGTTGAATTACCAAAAGGAATTCGCAGTAGGTGTGGCTTAACATTCTCTTTTAAGCTTCTACTGTGGCTTAATGTTCTCTTTTAAGCTTGCAATTAATTGCTACATAAAGGGAAGAGAGGATGTTCTGTGTTGTTTCGTTTAGGTGGTTTAGAACACATAATCAATGAGTAGAACAGATAAAAGTAGATTTCACATGGTACATCGGTATTTTAGAAATTCAAGTATTATGACACGTCACACAAAGTACCAACTTTTATTACCTTGAGTATGTTTCTGGCTTCTAAATCCCGTCTTTGCATTTGTTTGACAGCGGGGCGTGGATGCTTGGAAGTGCAATAATTCCAGCGGCGAAGTGATTGATTGCGAAGCACGAGAATGGCGCAAATGCAAATAAGATGCCAGATTAGTTGATATCATTAGTTCTTGTATGTTTTCTCAAGGACCACACCAAAAACTAAAGAATCACAGAATGTTGCAGCTAAAGATTCGAGAAAAATATTATGATCCTCTATTACATACTGTTTTGTACATTTTGTTTTTCTGTACATAATTTACTTAAATCATCTCCTTCTTTGAAAAGTCTTGTGATGCTGCTGTTGCCTTTTGAATTTTCATAACCTTCCTTCCCTTTCTCTCTTTATCTTTTACTATATATGTACTTTCAGTGTTTTTCATAATTTGCTGCTTGAAAACATTTGATGTCATATTTTCAAGATTTTGTCCTGTGTGGATATGGTTTTATTTCTTTCCCTTTTCCTCTTTAACTTTCTATTTTATTTATAGCAACTTTACATGCGTGGTGCAGAGATGATATTTAAATGTCTACTATCTAAATTTATTTGAATATCTCGAGTCGTTTGAATTATTCCCTCCAATTTATTTGTCTTTCTTTTTCTTTCTAATCCGTTTCAAAAGTAATCCCTCTTTTTTCTTTATTGCTAACTTTTTAATTTTAATTTTTCAGATAACATGCATAACATTACAAGATCAAAAAAATATTTTGATATATTTATGTACTTTTAGTAGGCATTTGGACAAATAATTTTATCTCATGATTTGATGAAATCAACGCTTGGACATGCGATTTCATCTTGTGATTTCAAATAATGAGATGAAATCTCAAATTCTCCAATAAAAAAAAAAAAATCATGATTTGAGATTTTAAATCATTATATCAACTTTTTAAAATAAAAAAAATATGGTCCATAAGTTTATATTTTGCAAAAAAATTATTTTAAATTTTGAAAAAAAAAAAACTCATGCTCAGCATGAATAGACACGTACCATATGAAAGAATTATGTTGAAGAATAAATATTCACTATTATTGTTTATTAGTGGATCTTTATAAAATAATGTATGCTTGAAAATTTGTCATCACAAACATTTATTTATAAAAGGAACATGGAGATATACAATTTATCAATGTAGTATCTTAAAATATTACGATATTCTATTTATGAATTATGATTTGCTCATTTGATAACATTATATAAGAATTGAGAAAAGATTAATAGATTTTATAATGTTGTAGAATTTTCATGTTTATGAGAAACATAGTCAAAATTACATATTCATACAAAATTTCAACTTTATCTTAAATGATTTCATATCATGATCAGAAATCATGATTTTATATCTCATGATGAAACGGCCCTTAATTTAAAGTCACATAACTCAAAAGCTTCTTTACTTTTTAAACTTCATATTAAAATGGATGGAGTTACCTTTCCAGCTTCTATCTACAAGACAGATGGATATATATTTTGTTACTACTAGACTATGATAGCTTGTACAAATGATGTTAATTTTTAATCAGTTCTTTTCTTTAGCAATAAAATGTAAATTTTATCATATCAATAAAATTTTATACACGTAAAGAGTAATTAGTTGCTTAACCACCTTCTAGGAATGGTATTAAGCTAGCCTAAGCCTCAAATAGATTCTAGTTACAAGAGAAAATTGAAGGAAAGGTGTCTTTTAAGTCTTGAACGAAGGATTAGTGACATTGACCAACTTAAAGGGTCAAGCATAATTAGGAAACTTGATTAAGTTAATAGTGGACTTCATTAATATTTTTAAAACTTTCTAATCTATTAAAAAATACAAATCAACCCAACCCACACCCCTCTTCAATCTAAATCATCGACCGTCTCTCTCATCTCTTTCGACAGCTTCTCTCAACCAACAGTTCTGTAAATTTCTCCTTTCAATCCCTGGCGACTTCAACCTCCGACGACAAATAGTTGGGCTTCGAGTTCCTTTTCAACTTCAACCGCCAATCGACGTGACAGCCTTGCTCTCCGGCCACAACAACTTTGAATTCTTCATCGTTTCTTTTCTTCTTTCGCAGGTAAAAACTTATGGTCTTTTCAGTTTTGAAGAAAACGAGGAACTTGAGTCAACTTCTCTTATAGTATTGGTTAACAATTTCAATATTTGTTGCTTTAATTTGAAATGCGGTCTGAATAAAATCCTAATTTTTGATATTTCTTTTCTTCTTTTCTCTTTTGTTGTTTAATTTCGAAGTTTAATTTGTTGTGCCCGTTGCTGGGTTGATTTGTTCTTGTTCTTGGTAAAAATGGTGATATTGCTGTTGTTCTGTTGAACAAAATCGTGATACTATTTTTTTCTCCAACAGATTATCCATCTGGTGCAACATATTAACCATCTGATGCAACAGATTTAGCATATGATGCAACAGATCAACCATTTGATGCAACAGAGGAACCATCAGATTAAAATTCTGATGCAATAAATTAACCATCTGATGTAACAGATTAATCATCTGATGTAACAAAGGAACCATCAGATCAAAAATCTGATGCAACAGATTTAGCATATGATGTAACAGTTTAACCATCTGATGCAATAGTTTAATCATCTGATGCAATAGATTAACCATATGTTACAATAGATTAACCATCTGATGCAATAGAGAAACCATCAGATTAATGATCTGATGTAACAGATGAACCTCCTGTTGGATAAAATCCTATCAACTCTTCCAACAGGACATGTCCAAGACTTGATTTTTTTAACTGATCATTCATCTGTTATGACAGACGATCCTTTTGTTGGAAGAAATCTAAACAATATTGACCATTGATAACTGTTCTAATAGATCACTCATATGTCATAATAGATGTGTGACCTGTTGTATAGATCATTCATCTTTTTCAACAGATGAGTGATATATTTTGTATTATTGCAACAAATTACTTAGTCGTTGCTACAGATTAGTTAACTATTCCAATAGATCACTCATATATTGCAACAAATATATGATCTGTTGTATAGACCATTCATCTTTCTCAACAGATGAGTGATATATTTTGTATTATCATAACAGATTACTCAGCAATTGCTACAGATTATTTAACTGTTCCAACAGATCATTCATATATTGCAACAGATGTGTGATCTGTTGCACAGACCATTCAAATTTCTCAACAGATGAGTGATATATTTGTATTGTTGTAATAGATTACTTATCCATTGTAATAAGTTATTTAGCTGTTCCAATAGATCACTCATATATTACAACAGATGTGTGATCTGTTGCATAGATCATTCATCTATCTTAAAAGATGAGTGATATATTTTGTATTATTGCAACAAATTACTCATCCATTGCAATAGGTTAGTTATTTGGTGCAACAGATAACCTACCTAGTGCAATAGATGTGTGGTTTATTGCAACTGTTATTTTACTATTTTACATATTAAATTTACTGTTATCCTTTTTTAACGATGCATTAATCAACTATAATATTTTTTTTATGTTCCTGTTAATTTTAGATAATATGGCTCCCAAAAGAACAGAAATCGAATCAAGTCCAAGTAAAGGAACAAGTGAAGCAGCTAGGCTACATCCACTACTCTATGAGTTTGCTTTACAAGCGTTATCTCAATCAGGAGCAGAATATAATGAACACAGGGAGGAGAAATATTTTAAAAGAGATGATTCAAATGCTAATAGCCCTTCCACCAAAGAGTTGGTCAAAACCTTCAGCATTGATCGTTATCCTGTGAGAATATAGTGCGATGGTGCCACAGATTTAACGGGTGATTTTGTGGTTAATTCAGCCATGGGAAAATCTTTTGACGCCTTTAGAAAAATACTTCGAGAACAAAAATTGGATGTTATTTCAGGGACATCTACTCTGGGAAATATCTAGATTTGTCGGAGGATAACAATGCTCTTTTTCAAATAAAAATGGTATATGAACTTCTCAAGCGTAGGTTTATGTATGAAAATAAAGATAAGATGGATGGGATGTGGATAAATTACTGTGGCATGCCTGTTCATTTTGGTTGGATGGAGTTTGCCATAGTTACTGGACTAAAATGTTATCCTCTTTCTCCTTCTTATGTTATACCTATTCTAACCCCAAAAAGCACCCCGCATACCCAAAAAAGGAAAAAGAAAGTCGTGTGATCGTGATGAACTGGTGTCTATTATTGGTCCAAACTTCAAAAATAAGAATTTGATAGAAGCGTTGAAAGGTAAAAGAATTTTAAAGAAGCACAAACAGTCATTGTGCTTGGTTTGGTTTGTACATAATATTCTTTGGGCGAGAGACGTTAACAACAACATAAGCATTGGTTTAATAAAGCTCTTCGAGGATCTTGAGGCGTTTAACAACGATCCGGGGGGTTATGAAAGCTTCAAAATGACTGTCAAATATTTGTTGACTCCGTTAGCGCCAAAGACAGTCAACTTAGATGGCTTTCCATGGGCTTTCATGATAAGTGTTTCTTTCTTTTATTATGATATCATTCATTTTTCTTTACTCAATAATGGTTTTGATTTATTGGCGTCATTTTATAGGCTTGGGCGTTTGAAGCCATTCCTTATTTGAGACAACAAGTGAACTACCAAGAAGAAGTTTTCTATAACGCCCTGAGTCTGCACCCCGAACGCCACACGGTGCTTACGACCCCAAAGGACCACAAGCTAACCCATGACTGGCACCTGCTGTGAGCACTAAATAATAATACTAAAATAATGCAAAAGTTAGGCTGAAATGCCGTAAGGTTCATAATCTGAATACTATTAAGAATAACATCTGATAATAATATTTGAAACTGAATACTGTCTGAACTAGTCTAGCATGAAAAGCCTCTAAGTGAACTGTCTAAATGTGGAGTTGATGGGACAAGCCCCCAACTAACTCTGACTACTGAAATACTGCAGCTACTGAAAATACCGAAATAAAACCATATCCTCAAAAGATGAGGACTCACTACTAAAACTGCTTCTGCTATCTGAATCTATCTAAGCGCGGTCGAAAATCTGAGCATCTGAACCTATGATATGAGACATCATAGCACAAAGAAAAAGTATGCGTCAGTACGTGAAATATACTGGTATTCTAGGAGAGGTAAGGTTGAATGCAAGGGTTCATATGTATGAATAGTATCTGACTAAATGATATATAGTAACTGATGAGAGCACATGAAATACTAAAACTACTGTAAATACTGAGTATGTAATGCTATACATATACATGTATATACTGTATCTGAGATTATTACTGAAACTGAGTCTGAGTTCTGATAACTGAGTTACTGATATCTGAGATTATTGATAACTGTATTACTGATAACTGGGTGACTATTTCTGACAGTCCTGATTCTGTAAAACTGAACTGAGTTCTATACTGAGCTGGGTGACTGTATTTGACAGTCATGATTCTATAAAACTGAACTGAGTTCTATACTTAGTCTGAAATTAAAACTGCGGGAGGTAATCATCTAACCGATATGCCCCTCTCTAAATGGATTGGGGTCCAACCTGTAACCCCAGTTGGAAGGGTGTCAGTACCGTGCCACGAGTAAAGACAAGCTAAAGAGTCATCCTCATCTAGTAGGTTCCCTGAATGAGAATGGCGGTACCCTCGGTACCCTCAACTGGCAGGTTAATATCTCAACCTACGTTTTTTACGTAGTTCTGAAACACAAGGACTGCTACTAGGGATCACACCCTCTACTAGTAGGTGAGCCCCCATCCTTGGGTTCACTCGTTGCTGAATCCTACTCCCATCTGAAGACACTGATTATTATACTAAGCTGAACTGGACTGATACTGAGTTTCACTAAGTTCTGTAATTGACTGAGTACTATTGTTCGTGACATTACTGAGACTATTCTGTAACTACTGTAGCTCTAGGTAAACATCTAGATTTTTGGGTATTAAATATCCCCAAGACTCGAAAGCATGGAAAGTAAAACATGGCATGATCTTGAAAAAACATAACAATAAATACTCGTTAACAATACATTCACCTAGGTATCTTGTCAAACACTTGAGATACATGAACTTGTTCATGAATGGGACCACATAATGACATATCATGATTTCACTATTCAATTCACATAGGCATTTTATCAAACACTTGGAGAGCATGGTTATTTTACATGAGGATAGTCAACACATGAACATCATGGATACAATAATCAATTGTAATTCCAAGGGTTTAACATGCAAATCATATAATTCACCACACATGCTAATTTAATTTCATGAAACTTGTAGTAAATCATGGATTTAAACCCAAATAATATCATGAACATGAATACAATCAAATTCAATATAAAATTCATGAAAGCAATCAACTTGTAGATATAAAAAAGGTTCTTGAACTCCAAGAGTGAAGGAAAGCCCTTAGATAAACACCTAACATACCTTGGTAATCAATTTCGTGAAGATTGATGGTGTGTTCTTGAAGCTTGAATTTGAAATTGGATGCCCTATTGTTTGTTCTTGAGAAAATTTGAGAGAGAATGAGTGATTTAGCCTTTAAAAAGGCTTAATCTCGTGTTTTTGGGGCCGATATAAGGTGGGAAAATGACTCAAATAACCCTCTGGACGTGGACTTTTAATTACTGAAAATGTGCCCAGCACCGCGTAGATCGACGCACCGCATCGATAGTATCGATGCGATGACCAACGCATCGCGTCGAGTTCACGTTGGTTCACTGAAATTTGCACTGAAACTTGGGGAAAAATATCCATCGACGCAATAGGCGACGCGATGTGCCGCATCGAGATTGCGTCGACCCACTATTTTGGTCACCCAAATATGATTCAAACGAGGTCTGAAAAATCCAAAACTCATCCAAAGTGACCTACTCACACACCCGATCATGATTCAATCCAAGGATTGATATTTTAAGGTCATAAGGGTCGTAAAATAAGATTTCCAAATTATGAAGGCTAAAATAATCCTAAGTATAAACACTTAGCTGGAATTTCTAAGTCTGAGACCTCTTTTCATGCTCTAAAGGACCGAGTTAAGCTTAGGATTTTGTGGGGTCTTAGATTTCCTGTCCAAGAATCTTGAGATGGTTGTCCGCCAAAACTAATAAAAATATAAATTTTTTTAATCTCTTCAAACCCTCGAAGGGTGCAGTAAGTATAATTATAATTAAGGATTTGTTTTAATTAATGATTTTCTTGAATGATCTAATCATCATTCTAATATATGTAATGATTTATCTTAGATTGTGCATCCGTCGCTAGTTCCGACCAATCGAGAGTTGAAAATAGAATAAGGTCTGTGCAAACTTTGTCAGACCCTAAGGTCATTGACAGAATAAAAATGGAATTGTTTGGAGCAATAACCATTACAAGAAAAACAATTTTGGAGGGTGGGCTTGTTGTTGTTGATGGTCTTAGTGGTGATGGAGCTGTTGGTGGTGGTAGCGGTGCTGCTGTTGGTGCTAATGATGTTTCTTTTACAGTATTTAAAATAAACCATTATGAGTATGATTATATTGATTATACAAATTTTGCCTCTTCCAGCGAATGTTCTGGATGCAAATGTCAAGACTGCAAGGCAAAACAGGATGTAGTGATTAATGCTATTAATAAATTAACTACTTCTGTAAAGGAATTGACATCTTAGAGGGGTGTCATTCCATTAAAGAGGATTTATATCCATCCACTTCATTAGAGATTAAGGCTAAGAGAAGAAGGAAAGTAATTTCTAAGGTATTATCAAGTATCCAAAAAAGTGAAATTGCAACTCCTCTGTCCTTGTTTTGCATTGAGCAATGTACAATGGCCAAAGAAGAGTAGCACAAGCTAAAGAAGGTGAATATATATCTCTATTTCAACTAACAAACAGACACATATCTGTTTCAACAGATGACACATCTGCTAAAAATTATCAAACAAATATATACAATTATTGCAATAGTTGACTAACCTGTTGCATCAGATAAAATATCTATTGCAACATATGTCTCGTCTGTTTTAGCAAATCAAATAACTCTTCATACCATTTTTATTTGTATTAACAGATGGCCTATCTTCTGTAACAGATGAGTCATATGTTGTAACAGATGGATCATCCATTGAAAATTATCATACAGGTCTTCCTAATGTAGAAATTTGTCCAAACAGTTGATTCATCTGTTGCAACAGAATTATAATATATTTGGGATAATTTAAAATAGGAAGAAGACCTATTTAATTTGCTAGAATAGATGAGTTATTCCTTTCCATTTTGTTGTATCTCCGTGATTAGCATTGACCAATTCTAGCTTTCTAGGTGGATGTAGAAGGTACTGCTGAACAACACTGATAATAGGCTACTCTTTTTATGGAAATATAGAGAATAGAAAGTGCAGAAATCGTATGTAAGCAACAATAAAGATCCACGATGCCCAAAGCCGAATTTCATAGTACCGGATGAAGAACAACTTGTTCATATTGAATAGATCTTTATAGATTGAGTCTGTCAAAGTAATAACCTCACCTCTCCTTAGGAATTCTTGGCATCAATACTTAAATTGTTGATGTATTTGTTGAGATTTGTACCCATAACAATTTTTTTCTATTTCATTTATTTGTTGATTTATTTCAGCTAATTTCTGAAGGCTTCACTTTATTTTTAATGTGGAAAATCCTCGATAGAGAGGAAGTTTTTCTTTTAATGTTTTAATGAGAGTGACCTTTCAAAGATCCAAAACAAACTTCCTTTATTTAGAGTTCTCCTCGTCGACGTTGAAGAAGACTCGCCCCAACGAATTTCATATATCCCCTTTCTACTCAATCTAGAAACAAGATTTGAACTAATAAATTGAAATGGAATACTAGATTCAAATATTGCAACATATAATGTATCTGTTGCAACAGACGACACATATGTTGAAAAATATCAAACAGATTTAGACATATGTTGCAACAGGTAGGTAATCTGTTGGAAATTATCAAACAGGTCTTCTCACTGTTGCAAAAGATATACTTAGATAGAAACATCAACATAATACAACAGATGACCAACCCATTACAACAGATAAACTATATGTCAGAACAGGTAGAATATCTGTTATGATAGATGGAAAATCTGTTGCATTATAAAAATTCAACTTTCATTAGACATAAAATATTGCCACTACATGTAAAAAAGTGAAAGTGACTTAAAATAAAAAAGGCGAAACCCATCGATAGTGTTAAGTTTAAACACCTAAAATAAAATAGGCATTAAGTAGACAGTGTTCATTTTAAACACATAAAATAAAATAGGCATCAAATGGTCAGTTTGTCACTTTTTGCCCTGTTGGATTCTCGCGTGTAATTCACATAGCCAAGGCTCGTTGAACTCTCATTTTTGCTGATTTAGCCCCCAACGGTTATTTTTCTCCCACTGGTCTTATATATTTATCTTCTTCCTAAAATTTAACCCTAAATTCTCAAATCTTCTTTTTCTTCTTCATCTTTTTTTCTCTATCCAAATTCATTTTGATTATTTATTTATTTTTTGCTTATTTTTTTATATTTTCCAACTGAGCTTGACAATGTCGAGGTCATCTTCCACTATTTTTTGTGATAAAATTTTTTGATATTGTAAGTGTGGTCATAAAGTTCTATTGAAGACTTCTTGGACTCAACAAAATCTAGGTCGTAGGTTTTTTACTTGTAAGATTTCAAAGATAATATTTTTTTATTTAATTAGTTGATTACTTATTGACTTATAATTGTTTTGTAATTATGGTCTTGTTTTTGTAGAAGTTGGGTGGATGTGATTACTTTGATTGGTATGACAAATGACACCCTTCACAAGCAAATCGTGTAATCTAGGGTTTGTTGAAGAAAGTCAAGACTTTTGAAGAGAAACAAAATCGAGCAAGAAGATACTACATTGTTGGCATTATTGCTACTGGTTTGGTGGTGTTGGGCACATGGATCTTCAAGCCTAATTGCTGAAATTTTCATGGTGGTGTATTTGTATTTGCTACTGGTTTGGTATCGTTGAGCACATAGATATTCAAGCATAATTGTTAGAAAATATCAAACAGATTTAGACATATGTTGTAACATATAGGTCATCTGTTTGAAATTATCAAACAGGTCTTTCCACTGTTGCAATAAATAAGACTATATCAGCATAATGCAACAGAGGACCAACCTATGGAAATAGAAAACTATCTGTCAGAACAGATAGAATATATTTTACAACAGATAGACAATCTGTTGCATTGCAAAAAATTCAACTATCATCAGGCAAAAAAATTTCCCCTACATGTATGTATATGTATGTATGTAATGTAATGTAAAGTATGTAAAGTGAAGTGACTTAAAACAAAAATTGTTATTTCACAGGCTCTTCTTTATACACAGGCTCCAAGAGTCCAATTAGTACCCCCATAAGCCCAGACCTCTTGCATGTTTGCCATGGCGTTGTCTTACAGAAAGATTGTTGGCTTAGCCATTTTTGTGTCGGTCAGCAAATATTCAATGTGGGTAAGAGCGTGCGACCCACATGCAGCAACAATTTTAATTTTTGGAAGGTTCTTATTTTGGCCTTCAAAATCCCGTGGCTGCATCATCAACACTTTTGTTGGAAAATGATCCATTAGTTTACTCTACCTCAACAAGATGGGGAACAACTCTAACAGTGGCTACATGTAGGTAAAGAAGTCGACCTCGTCCAAGACAGGTAAGTTGCAATAAAAAACCTTGATCTTTCCCTCCTCGAAAAGTATCTCAACAGCCCGATAATGTATGTCGTCCATGTTTATAACTTCAAGAATCATCTTTGCCTTGGTCCAGCTCTTGCTATGTGGATTTGGCCTCTCCTCTCTAACTTATTTTTTCATTTTTTCATCCCATTGGAACCCAGAAAGTAACGAATAAAATCCCTCACCATCGAGAGTTAATGCTAGGTTACTGAGATAATCGTACTTATTCTTGAGATTCTTGTAAAAGTCGAGGTCCATTATCCTATCAGCAGCATCATAAGATTTCGGGTAGGCTAATTGCCTGCCTCTCATGAGGTAAAGAATTTCTTCAACATACTATGATATAAGAAGTTAATTTTTAAATAGGTTAGTATTTGTAAAAAAGGAAAACATAGTGAAAGATACAATAGATGGTCCATCTATTGCAGAGGGTTCTCTGAATCTATTCACAAATTACCCATCTAATGCAACTTATGCAAGAGATGGGTAATATGTTGTAACAGAACCACCACAAGTTGCACCAGAATACACATATGTTGTAATAGATGACAAGTAGATTGGAAGTATAGGTTAGGAAAAGTAAACTTACCCTATCCACATATTGCATACGCATATCTGTCATACTTCTGAAGTCTTCGGCAGAAAAGAAATGAATGGGGTAATCTTTTGTGCCTTGCTTGGCCTGTCGCAGATCCCTCTTCTCTTTGGTGCCAAGTTTCGCATATATGTCCACCTTCTTGAATGGCCCCTGAACTTTAACAAATTTTGGAAAGGGAGGAGTTATAATTTTTTTGGATTTCCAATTGGAGAGTACTTGGCTAATTTCTCTTTTCTTCCCCCTAACCGCTGCTGTAGGAGTGTATGGCTCCCTTACCTTCTTGGATGGCATGACACCCCTCTTGAATTTTAATTCCTCATTAGCTTTAGTGATAGCCTCTACTTTTTCAAAGAGTTTATTTTGGTTGTCCTTGCACTCTTCGCATTTACAACGAGAACATGAGGGTGAAGATAGTTTAGAGGGACCGGTGTAAGGGTGAGAGAGACCTGTCTAATGGGGAGAGGGACCTATGAGAGGTGTATTTTCAAACATATTTATTTTTTCTCGAGCATCAACATGCTCAACATCACGATTGGGAGTAGCATCAGTATGCCTGCCACCAACATCAACTCCACCAGTAACACCCCAGAAGAAATACCCGGATCTGTTGCGGTAGTTTGTTCATGAAGAGCCTCAATACTTGGCTGACCTTACCTAACCGATCTTCTTATTGCTATTGCTCTAGCCAATTCCTTCTTTATTAACTCCACCATTGGGTCTGCTACAGTATCAACATGACCTACACTAACCAAAAAAGTCATCCCCAACTCCTGCTCAGTAGGCACGATTAATGGATGCACAACCTATTGAAAAGATAGATACATTTAAATCATATAATATAATAATTTTCACAGTTGGGTTACATATTAACATAGACAACTTATGCAACAGATGATCTGTATGTCATAACAGATTAATAATATATTGTATTAGATTATCCATTTATTTCATATTTTACAGTAGATAGTTAATCTGTTAAGAGTCGGGTTCAGAGAACCAAAGCAACATATGGGTAATCTGATGCAAAATATCAATCATTTGTTGTAATAGATTACCCATATGTTGCACCTGTTGGCACATGACGGGTTATTTGTCACAATAGATGTCTCATCTGGTGCATCAGATATAACATCTGTTGCACCAGATATAACATTTATTCAGTATCTTTCATTGATTTATATTATTTTACTTGAAAGAAGATGTACTGCATTATTCGTAGGGTTAAAGAGATCATCCTCCTTAATTCTTGTGTTGTTTTTTTGCAGCCAACCACCTAAACATCCTTAGATGAGAAACCTCATCCGGGTAATCCATTACCTGCTTTCGAAGGGGAGGAATGGTTTCAAATGCCCAATCCTAAAAAATGTAAATAAGAAGCTAGCAAAAAAAGTCATATTAACTATATTCAATATAAACTAATGGATGAGTAAAATAGTAATTAATTTTACCATGAAATTCTAAGAAAAGTCGTATAATGTGATCGTCCCTGGGCATAGCTTTATCAGTTAATATTTGACAGTTAAGTAAAAATTGTCATATCCCTAGGAATAACTGTTGAATTTATTAAAATCCTCAGCATGCGCCAACAAATCATCTTCTATGACCTTGTTGATGTCTCTTGCCAATATAATGGAATGGACAAACCAAACTAAGAACAATTGCTCCCTATACTACTTTGGTATGGTTTGATCCTTGAGATCTGTTATCAAATCTGATGCTTTGTAGCCACGTCCAACAATGTCCAACAACCCATCTATTTTTTCCTTGCGTTTGTTGGTTTTGCTGGGTGGTGGCTGGGATAATACCTTCCCTCTATTTGCTTGTGGTGGTTTAGCTTTCCTGCTTGCCTTGGCGATAGGTTTTTTTGGACAATCGCATCTCAAACCCATCACTATGGTAAACTCTTACAAGCCAAAATAAACTGGCATGCCACAATAGTTTATCTAGATTTAATCCATCTTTTTGGCCCCCTTCTCTAAATCTTTATCATCCCCCACGTACTTGATCTTGCGCTTGAGAAGACCATATACCATCTTCATTTAGAAATGGGTAGGGTGTTCCTCATCCTGTTCAAGATAGCATCCAAAGCAGATCATCTTAAAAAATCCATCTATGTTTTCGTTCTTCATAATATTCCTAAAATAATTACATTTTTTCCCCAACTATCATTTAAGTACAAGTTCACCAGTTAGTTCTGCAGGGTCATCTGTCGATATTGTAACTTAAAACCTGTCAATACTAATAGTTTTGATAGGATCATGTTGGGATGTCAATATTAATTCATGCCCCATTGGTGATCCATTATCATCATGTTGATGATCATCCTCTTTCTCACTCATCAATTCCTCTTCTTTCTCACTTTGATTTTCTTCATCACCATCTACAGACCCTTGTCCACCTCCCTCAATATTGTTTCCATATCTCTCCTCAGCTTTACTTTTCCCTGACTAATATTTTATAGGAAGCTCCTCCGAATCCCTCTGTACTGTAGCCTTTGTTGTTGGGTGGTCAGAATTTGATCCACTTTCACTTTCTTTTCTTTTGGGAGACATGTTTTACCTACAAATAACAAAAAAACAAAAATTATATTACAATTGATGTATGCATAAATTTTGAAAAATAAATACAAACACTACCAATACCGATAAACCACCAACCACCACCACAAACACCACCGATCAATGCCACAAACACCACAAATACCGACACCACCAACAGCCATCACAAATACCACTAACTAATGCTACCAATAGCCACCACAAACACCATCAATTCCACTATAACGACCACCACCACCACCACCACCACCACCAACACCATAAACACCATCCAATAATACCACGACAGTCAACGAAACACTGCAATAAAAACTAGGGTTTTCTCAAGTTCTTCCTATGATTTTATAATTAAAACTCAAAATTGTAAACCCATTATCGAAGATAATACAACTAAAAGTCTTCTTTTTTATCATTAACTTAAAAGCCCTTTTTTTTTTAGAAAAAATAATAAATATATAACTCTTTTTGAACTCTGTTACCTATGAAGACAGAGAAAATGACTAATACAAGCAAGAATGAAGTCGAAAATAACACCTATGAGGTCAGAAATGAGAAGAAAATCGATCTATTATTAAGGGTTGAGTAGTTTTTTGAGTAATTGTTGTCTGTATTATTGAGAGAGATAAAAGAGTGAGAACTTGAGATTTGAAATAATGAAAATTTTTCTCGCAAATGAATGATTTGTATGGGTTGATTTGTATTTTGGAAAAGTATGACAAGTTTTGAAAATATTAATTTGGTTCGAATTGATATTAATTATTTTTTAAAATTATAAAAGATATGCATAATTTTTATCCCTATCATTATGCAATTGCCAAAAGACTCGATTGAAGTTGTAGTTGACCCTATAAGAACTCACCCCCAGTCCTAGATTAATCTATTCAGATATTAGTTAAACATATGAACTCAATTGAAATTGTATAAAAACAAATGTTCAACCTGTTGCAACAGATTACCCATCTATTATAAATTATCAAACAGATTAAGTCATCTATTGCAATAGATTACCCATCTGTTGTAAATTATAAAATAGATGAAGTCATCTATTGCAATAAATTACCCATCTATTGTAAATTATCAAATAGTCGTGTCATCTATTATAGTTGACCCTATGAGAACTCACCCCTAGTCCAAGATGAATCAATTAAGGTATTAGTTGAATATATAAGGTAATAAGAATCGATTCATCTCAGAGCAATCGATCGACAACTCTGGTCGGGAGGAATGCAATATCATCTCATCATTCAATTGCCAAAATACTCAGTTGAAGTTGTAATTGAACCTATGAGAACTCACCCCTAGTCCTAGATTAATCAATTTAGATATTAGTTGAACCTATGAACTCAATTAAAATTGTATAAAAATAAATATTTAATATGTTGCAATAGGTGACTTATCTGTTGGAATTTATCAAATAGATTAAGTCATCTGTTGCAACAGATTATACATTTGTTGTAAATCATCAAACAGGCACTGCCATCTGTTGCGACAGATGACCGAGCTTTGGAAATTATCAAAATTTTCATCTGTTGCAAAGTATGACTTAGATGTTTTCAGATCTCTTTTTTAAAGAAATTTAGGTATTTTTTTCTGAGATAAAAAAGAAAAAATACTAAGGTGGTAAGAAATATTACTTGGATAACTCAAAAATTTCCTCATTGAATAGTCTTATTTGGTCTTTTCAATGTCACCATCTCCTCGTGCCACTCAAAGTTATTAATGAATATTTAAAACTGATATCTAGAATAATCCCTCTTCTTTATTCTCAGTTCTCTTTCTCTCCTTTTTTCCTCTCTTCTTTTGGATGAGGATCCTTTCGGATCTTAACCAATCAATATCTTTTCTTGAATGAACTGAATGTTCTGATCCCTTTGCTTTTTTGACATTGCAGGTATGATTTACTATTGCTCTTTCCTTCCTGTCTTCTTCTTTGTATGTTATTTAAATTAGATATTTACATCTGTTGTTATTAATGATTTACCTATTACCAGTTTCTTATTTATTGAGAAAACTGAAGAAAAGGTGACTTTTAAGTCTTGAATGAATGAACCATTATTTTTATTATAATATGCGAAAAATTCATCTGTTCGGAGAACTTAAATAGCCTTGTTGTCAGTATAGTTTTTTTTATTTCTTTTGTTTGTTACTTTGATGGTGCTGTTGTTGGGGGTGGTGGTCATGTTGGAACATATGGTGTTTGTGTTGTTGATGGTGTTGGAATATATGGTGTTGTTTATTTATTGTTGATGCTGTTGGTGGTGGTGTTGCAACAGTTTCCTCAACTGTTGCAATTGATGAATCAACTGTTGGAACAGACGTAGAAACTGTTTGAAGAAATCAAATCAGTAGCACGGTTGGTTTGATTTATTATAATAGATGACCCATCTATTGCAACATGTCATCTATATGTTGCAATAGATGCTTCATCAGTTAAACAGATGGGGAATCTGTTGCATCAGATTGGTCATCTGTTGATTTATTTAATTTTGTGTTTCCCTTTTGTAATGTTCTTTATGTTCTTCTCTGATTTTTCATCAAATGTATTTGTCTTGTTTGTAGATAAAAGAAAGTGAAAATGGATCAATTTTTGCCCGACCAACAGTAAAGGCTAGAGTAAGGATGGGTTCAAAGAAATAAGCTGCTTGCAGATGGAACCACTTCATATATGAGAGGTATGTATTACTGATCAACTTATTAAGAAAACAAACATCCAGTACAATGATTTTGTGAATGTTGGTTCTTTACCTATTAGGCATTAATCCTTCAAACAAGATATGGTATTTTACAGTTAAGATTGTTAGGTTTGAACTGTTAAGGGTGAGGGACCAAGTAGGTGGTGTCGATACCCTGTTACGATTTAGTGAAGATTTTTCTAATATTTATGTGTCAAGTTTGGAGAAGGATTAAGGTTTTTAGTGGTAGTGTAAATATTCAAATAGTGATTGCACTGACTTTAAGGGTTCAATGGACTTTTGAAAGGCCTCAAAAGCCTCGCACTGCTGCAAACAAGAATAGAAATGAATATAGTTATTGCTCTGGTCCAAATTTATATGGATGGGTTGCTTGAAGAGACTATTATATAATAAAAGGTTATTGTAAGAATACCTGTGTGGGAAGGGGGAGGTGGAGAAGACCATAAATTAGCTCAGATCTTATTAAAGAAGAAACTCAAAGTAGGAAGAGAAGTGTAGAAAAATTGGCTGATGAAATTAACATAAAAAATGAAAAAATTGAATAATCTGCAAATGTGAAAGTGTATTCAAATATGAAAATCCATCAGTCCATTTTGAAAAAAAAATGCTGAAGTGGATTAGAGTTGTGCACTTTGTTAGGGGAGCTGTAACTAGCTATCGTGGCTTGAATGAAAACCCACAAAATGCAGGACCAGAACTCTAAGGTTTCATCTTCTCGAGCACCGATGGTGGTAAGATTATCGTTCAGGAACAAAACATGAACCAATAACTCCTGAAGTAAAAATAAGCGATCAAGCCAAGGTGATAATTTCTCAAGATAAACTTATATCCCATGCCTCCTGTTTATGTCTCTGGTCTGGTCAAAGGCAGCGGAAACAACAAGGCATGGGATTTCTGCCTGACTTCAGACCTTTTTGTTTCTACTGCCACTGAACTGATTATAGCTACAAACAGAAGGCATGGGATGAAAGTTAGACTTCAGAAATTGATGCCTTGGCTTCCCTTATTTTTAATTCTGAAGTTATTGGTTCAGGTTTTATTCTTGACTGAAAATCTTACCAATATTTTGTGCTCGCGAAGTTGCTTCCTTAGTGTTCTGGTCCTGCACTTTATGAGTCTTCATTGAGGCCATGCTTTCTAGTTGCAGTCTCTAGCAAAATGACCAGGTTCAGTCCTCTTGGCCATTCTTCTTTTTCTTCAACGACTGACGGATTTTTATATTTGGATACACTTTCACATTTGAAGCTCATTCAGTTTTTTTTGTTTCTCATGTCAATTTAATTGACCAGATTTTCTAGAAGTTCCTTACTTGCTTCCCTGTGTTTCCTCTTAAACAAGGTCTGAAATGATATATGGTCTTCTCCACCTCCCCTTTCCTACACAGGTATTCTCCAAAACACCTTTTACTGTATAATAGTCTCCTTGAGAAACCCATTCATAAATTTGGACTAGGGGAATTTCTATTGGTTTCATCATTTTTTGCTGCAGTGCGAGGCTTCGAAGGCCTTTCAAGAAGTCCATTGTGCCATTAAAATTGGTCCAATCTCTATTGAATATTTACACTGCCGCCAAAAACTTGAACTCTTCCTCAAACTTGACACAAAAAAATTAGCATAAATCGTCAGTAAATTTATTAGGGTATCGAAACCATCGTCTTGGAATCCTTTGGCCTTATCAGTTCATACTTATCAAACTAAACTGTACAATGCAGGATTTTATTTGAAGGATAAATGTCTAATCAATAAAAAATTGCGTTAACAAAATCATTTTACTTTATGTGTGTCTATCACAGTAGCCTGATCAATAACACATAACTCCCATGTATGAAAGTGGATCCATTTATCTGCACGCACCTTATTTTTCCTAGCCCATTAATACATGTCAGACAGTGTTTATTTATCTACACATATGTGATGACTATTAAAAAAGCGGAGAAGAGTCGTGTCTTTTTATCTAACACATTCAAAACAACTGATAAATCGAATTCTCCATATGTTGCAACTGATGAATCAGCTATTAGAAGAAATCAAAACAACTCCTTTAGCAGATGGTCTATCTGTCGCAGCAGATAATCCCTATTTTGCAACAGATGTTGCAACAGATGGTAAATCTATTGCGATAGACCAGACATTATTTATTCATCTACACGTATGTGATGACTATTAAAAATGAGGTGAAGAGTCATGACTTTTTATCTAAAATATTCAAAATAGCTGATGAATCGAATTCTCCATCTGTTGCAACTGATGAATCAACTGTTAGAAGAAATCAAAACATCTCCTCCAATAGATAGTCCATTTGTTGCACATACAAATCATATGTTGCAATAGATGGTAAGTCTATTTTGATAGACCATCTATTGCACTTACAGACCATCTGGTGCAACAGATGGTAAATCTATTGCGAAAGATGGATGATCAGTTGTTATCAAGTCTCAAATCGTTTTGAAAAGTTGAGAAGTTTGAATGTAAAAGAAAAACTCGTGTCTTTCCACAGAAAATAAAAAGCCAACAGTTTGAAGGTATGCAATGGACCTAAACAGTTATGCTTTTAGGCCTAACACATTCAGATTCAATCCTCTAGAAATAGGTCCCTCCACTTTTATTTATTTCTTGAATTTTGTCTTTTCAGATTACATCTTCAACCACTTCTTTTCAAAGAGCATATTTCTTTCTTGTTGAGGTAAGTTTTTTTTTGTGTAAATCTTCCAATTCGTAGTATACATTGTATTACATTCGAACTCTTTTCTTTACATTTTTTTCTCAATTCATGCATGTTCTAGATATGGCTGATACAAATTAGGATGTTGCAATTCTACAAGACACTGTCTGAGAACTTGAGTCGCAGGTTCATGACCTATGGTGGGACTTGTTCGCCATGAGAGCCCAAATGATCATTGAGATTCGCAAGCTTAGGAGGGCCTTGCTTTTACCGGTTGAAGCTTGGCCGGCTGGCAATAATAATGCTACTGCTGATAATAATAATAATTAAAATATGTTTTTTTTTTAATTCTATATCTGATCTATACCTAATGTATTTTGTTTTTTTGTTTAATGGAGAATTTATTTTTGGTCGCTTTTTAATTCTTATTTAATTTTTATTCTATCTATTCTTTCTTCTAAACATGTTAACATGTCAATCGTTGGTGCCGAAAGGGGCAATTTTAAATCTAGAAGCAATAGCAATTTTGGCATTTGAGTTCTATCAACAGATGGACCATCTGTTGGAACAGATCAGTTGGGTTTCTGTCAGCAGATTATGCATCTGTTGGAGGAAAAAATTCTAGTTTGATGGAACTGTGTTGTGTTCTTCCAGCTAATGTCCATCTGTTGAATATAATTATGGTCTGCTATATTATTTAATTCATATTTTGCCTCTTTTATATACCTAATGTATTTTATTTTTTGTTTAATGAAAAATTTATTATTGGTCAACTTTGGCTTTTTAATTCTCATTTAATTTTCATTCTGTCTATTCCATCTTCTAAATATGTTAACATGTTGACTGTTGGAGGTAAGGAGCAATTTTGAATCCAGTAGCAATATCAATTTTGGCATTTCAGTTCTTTCAATAGATGGACCATCTGTTAGAACAAACCGATTGGGTTTCTGTCAGCAGATTATCGAGGAAAACATTCCAGTTTGATGGAACTGTGTTGTGTTCTTCCAGCTAATGTCCATCTGTTTCCACAGTGGGTAATCTGTTGAAAATAATTATGGTTAGCTGTATTATTTAGTTCATGTTTTACCTCTTTTTATTAATGCACAAGTTATTAAAAAAGATATTTTATATATAATAAATGATAACATTACATTCACAACAATGAGTTAAATATATAAAAGTCCATAACAAACAATAACACAAGTTTTTGCAATTACAACGATCTTGGTGGATTACGATCCGGGCATGTATTTCTTTTGTGGCCAGCGTGCTTACATACAGAGCACTTGTTTCTTCTTAATGAAAATGATTCTCTGACTCTACATCTCCTCATATATGGCTTTCTTTCTAGTTTGATAGAGCTTGGGTTAATATATGGAGGAGGTATTAATCTCCCCAAAAGCTCTTCAGGAACAATCCATGATTCTTCGGGAGGCACTGAAGTAATATCCCCACAATATGCCATTTCATATTTTTCCACCGAATAATATGAAGAGGAGAGCTCATAAATTTTAGGTCCATATTTTGCACCGTATTGAGCTTGAAGTGCTGCCATAGCATGTGGACTGGGTATTTTGTCCAAGTCAAAAACTCTGCACGTACAAGATCTTGTTTGAACATCAACCATGACAACATCACCATGACCAGTGATACTAAATTTGTAATCTTCTATTTGATGAGATAATAACCTATTCCCCAAACTAATGTTCATTGATAGTATTTTTTTGATTTCTAGAACAAATGGGTTTCTTCTTGGGCCCTCGAACTGCACACGCCTTTGATTAAAAAATTATCCATACTTCTTATTTATTATTTCAAACAGAGCCACGATGGGAAATTCTCTTTCATCACCAAATAATGAATTCTCTGATTCAACGATATTTGATGTCATAATATTGTACCTATACAAAAGAATTACTTAGTATGACATCATACTAAACTTGTAACTCAAACAAGACATTGAATTCATAAGAATGTACCTATCTACTGGACAGAATGCCCGACTCCATCTCTCAAAACTGACATGTACGAGATGTTCTACTACCTTGGGATGCACATCCGCTATTTGATTGAAATGGTCTAAAAAATCCTCTCTACTATATGCTTTAGCTGGTCTATAAAAAAGAGCCACAACCCTTTTGTTATGATAGTTAGTCCGAATGTTCTCTTCAAGATGCCTGATGCAACAACCAAAGTAAGCTGAAGTGAAGAAAATTAAACCCATCTTTGGAATACTTGGATGCCTATCCGAAACAAAACATAGCTCTTTGGTATCTTTGATGCAGCTTCGTAGTTGTTAAAAAAATCCATAAGAGACATCACATTCCTTATCCTCTACACAAAAAGTGACAGGAAAGATGTGATTCTCCACATCCTGCGCCACTGCCGTTAGCAGAACTCCATTATACCTGCTCCTCAAGAAGGTACCGTCGATGGCTATTTCTTTTCTCAAATGTCAAAAACCTTGAATCCAGGCACGATAGGATACAAAAAAGTACTTGAACCTTTCATTTTCATCAACTTGCAATTTCGTCTTACTTCTGGGATTTGTGGACTCAATCATATAATGGTAGGCATCCAGGACTGCATACCCATGCTCGTGTGTCCCCTAACCAAGTCCTTGGAAATCCCTATGGCTGTATATATCTTTCAATAACTGGCCAGTACATCCAATTCCATAAGGAGTTGATTGGCCATAACCCTTGTAGAAGGGCCTTTGCCACCGGGAAAACTATTCTTGAATTATTCATTGAGGAACTTTGCCGTGGCGTGAGGATTTTGGCCCGAGATATGCTCCAAACCACATGTGTGATACTTTTCATTTTTATGAATGAAAAATCTATCAGAACTTACGTACTTCACTCTCTCAATCTCCACTTGCAGTTCAGATTAGCACATTTGTAGGAAAGACACTGCTCGAATTAATCACTTTCTTTATTCTAAAATCTTTTTTCATGCAAGAAATAAATAAAGTGGTAGATAGTTCTTTCTTGTCGTTGAATGGCATTCCATTAAAAAATCTAATCCATCATCTTAAAGATTGCCAGACTGTGTCGATCGAGAAGAACTGTCCACCGTGGTCACATCAACGGGCGCAGGTGTTTGATTATCATCTGAAATATTCATGTCTAGATCATCCAACCTATCATCAAATATGTATTATTGTTGTTCTTCTTCTATCTAATCTTTTCTACTACATACACCTTTAACACCAGCGTGGATGAATCATTAAGATAATCACGCAACCAAACCTGCTCGATTATCTTGAAAGGTAGTACCCTCTAATTTTCAAAGGAGCTGTGCATGTAGATGATGATGAGTTCTTCTGATTGACAATTTAGTTCATAATAACTGATGATTAAGTTCATAAAATCATCATATGAAACATCACTTTGGATTGTCATAGCTATCGTCTCTAGCATTTCACCCTCCTTCCAATACCATACATATCGATATCTCTTCTCAATCCATTGACCATGACAAACCACCTTTATTGTTATTGATCCGTCCATTAGTGGTACCTAAATAAAGTCATTTGTTAAAAAAAGTTAATAGTGATTTCATAGTGTCGTACATAAATCCCAACAAATATGTAATCTATTGCAACAGATAAGTGATCGGTCACAACAAATTACTTACCTATTGGGATTCATATTATGCTCCTAAAGCTAATTTTAACAGATGAGTCATCTGTTGTAACAACTGAATCATATGTTGCAATAGACTATATATCTGTTGCAATATATGAAGCCCATGTGGGGATTGATATTACAGTACTAAGGCATCTTTGAAGCTAATTCCAAAAGATGAGTGACATGTTGCAACAGATAATTAAACTGTTGCGACAGATGACTTACCTATTGCAACAGACGACGTGTCTGTTGGAATCGAGGTCAGGTTCTATCATAACAGGTTACTAATATATTGTAACAGATATTTATTGTTTGTTGGAATTGAGTTCAGTAACCTATTGCAATAGATATTTACCCTATTGCAACAGACGACACGTCTGTTAGAATTAAGTTCAGGTTCTGTTTCAATAGGTTTCTAATCTGTTGCAATGGATATTTATCATGTTGCACCAAATAACTAATGTGTTTTAATAGATGGGTCATATGTTGCAACAGATGACCCATCAATTCGATTTATGTTATGACACTATAGAACCATAAAATGAATCCAACATATGAGTCTTCTATTTAAACATATCTATTTAAACAAATGGCTCTTATGTTGTATTCATGTTCATGTGCTATATATTATTGAAAAAACAACACAATAGCAGTTACCCAGATGATAAATTCAACTAAAATCATAATTTACCTTACCAAAATCTCCTATGAAGTAATGCCAAAGTGGAAAGTGATGTACAAAACAAAATTTGAACTAAGAAATTAGTCAAATAGCAACAGTAGCAATAACAAATGGTCAACAATAAGAAGATGAGATGATAATGAAGTAGAAAATAATGATAATGAAGCAGGAGATAATGAATAAAGCAGCAACAACAATGAACAACAAAAATTGCTAAGAGAGAGAAAATAATAATGGATGAGAAGAGAGAGAAATATGCCCTTTTCCCCTCCATTTCTCATTATATTAGGTAAACATTTGGATCAATGTGTAAATTTAAAAACTTGTGGACTATTCTCAAACTTACCCAACTTTCTTAATACATAATAATATAATTGTCACCTCCACTCAATTATTAAGACTTGTGTCACCTACACCTCATTTTCAAACTCTTTTGTCACTTTTAGCTCAAAGCCCCTAGTTACAAATTCTATATATATAAACCTCATATTTCCTAACATAGTTGGAACATCTATACATGTTAACTCTCATCCTCAGTACTATTTGTACTTGTTGAACTAGAAATCAACATTCACATTATGCCCTCTAAAAATATTAGCATGCCTAGCTAGACAGATACTATAGATCATGGCCCCATAGCTTGCTGCAATAGTTTTCCTCTTGAATCTCTTCCACTTATTTCTTCTGATCAAGTAAATTATTCCTTCCACATTCTTGATATGTACACTCACTTCAAGCTGAGTGGTTAATTTTTACCAAACATCATGAGCTACACAACATGTTTCAAACAAACGAGTAGTACTTATCACACAAAATACAAGTATCACTGTTACAAGGGATACCTATCCTTATCATTATTTATTTGGTGAGTTTCTTACCTTTCATTTCAAGACACAACATGAATCTATGTTTAGGAATCAGAACTTTACTCTATACAAAATCAGCACCCCTCCATACAAGTTTATTTGCCCCAAATAATTGATCCTTTTTCTATTGATCCATCAGATCAGTTTACCAAAATCAATAAGGTTATAAGTTCTACATATTTTGATGTCTACATATCCTTGAGCTTTTAAGCAACATACTATATACCCCTTGACTAATTCAACTTTTCTCTTGTCCACAAAGTCACGTCATAGATACTATAATGACCATCTAGTTCATTTTCTCCGTTTACGTATATTTTCTATATTTTGTGCCTTATCATAAAGGCTAAAAGTCATTTATGACTTTTTAAAACTGTTATTTTAGTTTTTGGATAGTTTATTTGGGTTTTAGGCCCATTTTCCTTTTTATAGCTTTCATTGTTAAGGAATTGGTATGAGACCAAAACTCATAGTAAATGGACTAAAATGAGAACCAACTATGCCGTTAGATTCAAAATGTTGATTTTAGGCTAAGGGAACCCTTGGTCTAGGCTTCGAGGCTTTTGAACTCATTTTGGCTATTGGATGGAAATTGGTTAAAATGGAACTATAGGTGTGAGATCCACATTTAATTGAAACAACCTCAGATAAAAGTTTTGATGGTTCCTTTGGATTTGTATTATCAAATTTGGTATGGTATCATAATTTATTTGTGAGCACGGGGTTATGAACGAATTTTAAGCACCCGATCGGAGTCCGTAAGGACTTGGCTCCTTGCTGGTTTACCGACATCTAGTGCAACCAAATTTTGAACTTCGCATTCATGTGGATTTTCCATGTTCACAAAATAGACTTAACATTTGTAACCTATCCTTCATGTTTACGAGGCGTAAGCCATCTTGGACGACTCAACTTTGCTTTTCACGTACGCGGTGGACCGACTGCATTCACGAAGGACTTGTCCAGGCTGGAATCATGTTTGTGACTCATGCTATGCATTCGCTAAGGACGGCATTATATAGAGACCAAAGCTATAGAGGAGAAATCCTTTCTCTTGCAGCGATCAAAGGCGCGGTGAAAATCTTAGTTAATTAAATATTTCTCCCAAAATAGTTTATTATTTTAAAATTTATTTTGGGGAAAAAAAAGGAGAAATTTGTGGAAATTTATACTAGGAGTTCTTCGTTGGTTTAAAAAAAGTAAGGAATCCATTCCCATTAACTTATAATTGATGATTAAGCCTTAGGATTTCTAATTTATGAAGTTTAGAGAGGGTTTTAGAGTGGATTTTAGTTGTTTTATGATTCAAGTGAGGAAATTAAGTAATAAGTTAATAAATTTTGTTTATTAATCATTAATTTTCCATTGCATTCCATTAATTTACTAATTCAATCATGGAATTGGTAGTTTTAGATGAATTACGATAGAAAAATCCTAGAATGGGAAAGGTATGATCATGGACTTGACCATAGGGGTTTGGGCTGAGTCATGATTTTCGACATGGTAGGTCATTGTATTAATTATGTGTTTATATACTTATTCTAGGCCATAATCAAGTAGGAACTACACGAAAGGGCAAAGCTCCGAGTTAGTGGAGTTATACAAACTTGATTTGAGGTAGGTGATAGTAGTGTAGTTTAAATCAATTTGTGCTATATGTGCATGTTAACTACTTTGTAGTGTGGATTGTTGGTGCGTATTGTTTGGTGTGGTCAATGCAAATAATTTATGATTGCTATATGATTTTTGACCAACCTTATTTGTTAAATGTTGAAGGTTCGGTATTTAGAACATTCTCATAAGATTTTGGTAAAACAAGATTGGCAAACACTTGTATCTGGGGTTTAGTACATGGACAAAATTTATCTCTGCAGGTCATGGCTAGAGGGTGGTTGTATTACCTCTTACGTGTATGTTTGAGGGTCATGTGAGTTTTGACGTTTTATGAGTGAATCGGGGAAATATATTTATATGCTAAATTAATTATTCTAACTTGTCTTGACTGAATTTGACAGGTGATAATATATTGTCTTATCGGTTTTGATCCCTAATTGCTTATTTGCTGTTTGTTATGCTAAGTGTGATTGTTGAGCATGGATTAATTATTGTACTATAACATGGTTATGTGTTCATATTGTCATCTAGGGTTGGTCAAATAAACCTACCAGTACACTGCTATTTTTGTGTGCGCTGATACTACACCTGCTTTTACTTTTGTGTGTGCAATACATATTCTAGCAGCTCCTACGAGACCTCACTTGTGGTCCCAGTAGTTGACTTCAGATTTCAGGGTGAGTCGCATATCTGAGCTACTATGCAATCTCTCTTTATTGGCATAGTTATGTATTTTTAAACCTATGTTTCCATTACAGTTTTTGAAGTTGCATCCCCTTTTTGACATTATTTAATTGTTTTTGTACGGAAGACTTTTGGTTCCTAGGGATAGTTTATTTCCTTAAGTACAATGTTTTGGCTTAGATTGTACTTTCTTTTTTTGTTTATCCTTGATTTTATCTGTTAATAGATTAGTTCTTGATTTTCTAATGTTGCTTGTGAGATTGTTCTCCCACTAGGTGATAGTATGGGTGATACCCATGATGATTTAAATTATGACAAAGTTGGTATTAGAGCCTAGGCTTGCCGATCTATTCGTATTAAAATTGGTCTAGTAGATTCTCATTGAACAGTATGACGATGTCAGTACTTTTCTTCGGAAAGCTATAGGACTCTAGAAAATTTGTCATTCTTGTTTCATTCATGCTATACTTTATTCCAATTGGTATTTCGCGATCCAAATTAGTAACTAATCCCCTTCATTTTTTTGTCCATAGATGGTGAATACTAGGTCCAACAAAATTCAGCTAGCAACACCCATATTGAATTCTCTAGCTGCGGGTCCAGTCGAGAGAGAGAGGATGAGTGAGAGAGAGAGAGAGAGATAAGAGAAGGAGAGGATGAACCACACCCACCAAGTTTAGAGCTGAAGCGGCGGTTGGCCTGACTCTTGATAGGTCAGTATTATCTCCCCCACCTCAAGATCATTTGGTGGAGACGAAAGTAGTAGACGAATAGGGTGTGGAGCCCGAGGTAGCATCTCAAACTGGGGTTGCAAGATTACCCACTATGTCTGCTGAGGTTGTGAAATAGGTGTTAGCTTTTCTGAATGGGTTGGTTGGGACTTGAGCCACTCCAACAACATCAATTTATCAGGCTCCAGTTATTCATCCTACTGTCGCCATTAGGGGTGGCATGGTATAGTTTGATATTTGAAATTTTGATATGATTATTTTTATATTCGGGTTCTAAAAATATTATATCATTACCATATCATATTAATTCGATATGATTCAGTATTTTGGAATTTGATTTCAGTATTTTACAGTATGGTAATCGGTAATCATAGTTTGTTCAACTTCAATTATAAATAGTTGTATCATATATTATTATGACTAGAACTTTCCAAAAACATGTATCAATTGTATCATACTAGCACATTACACCTGTCGAAATATACATTCAAAAGAAATTACAAAAACTTCTTTTGTAATCAATTACATAAAAAGACATTTCAATCAAAGATAAAGTAGCAAAAGTTCCAATGTCTAAACATTTAGTTTTATAATAATACTAAGTTGTGTATTTGTTAATATTTTAATAATACATATAAGTTATATATATACAACTACATACTTTGATATGGTAATCGGTATTTTGATATGTCATCTATAAATACCAAATAACATACTGAATACCATTTTTTTTTAAAAATGTATATCATATACTATGCCAAATACCATAATAACAAAACCACGATATCAATAATTTTGGTTCGATTTGGTAATTTGATATATATCATTCCATGCCCACCCTAGTCGCCATGGCTCCTATGATGGATAAAGCTTAAGGGATCAATGCTTTTCCTTGTATGGTTTTGGATTCAGTGATGACTGGTACAGAACATGAACTACTGACAAAATTTTGAAGTTGAAACCTCCAACATTCTAGGGTACAAAGCGGAGGATGCTTTTGAGTTCATCATTGATTGTTATGAGAGGTTACACAAGATGGGTATGATGAAGCAACGTGGAGTTGAGTTTGTGACCTTTTTGTTGGAGAAGAATAGTAAGCAATGGTGGAGGGCGTATGTTGAATACCAGTCATCGACTTTGCCTCTATTGACTTGGGACCTGTTTCATGCTTTGTACATAGAAAAGTATATGCCACCGTCCCTCTGTTACCGCAAGAAGGATGCGTTTTTGTCATTGGAATAGGGACACATGTTGGTTGGGCCTATGAGGCTAAGTTCCATGCTTTATCTCGGTATGCCCCTCTATTGTTGACCTATAAGGAGGAGAGGATTTGCCTTTATGTTAAAGGTTTGAACTATGATCTCGGTTTTTATCACGACCCGAACTTGGATCGTGATAGGTATTTCAAGTCCCACTTGGACCGAAGATCACCCCCTTCACCTAACCTAACCAACATATCAACCACAAGCATCAGATAAATTCCAAACATATAATAAGATAGAGCAAAATAAGATTAAAGATAACTCATGAGTGTCTAAACCAATCCACTAAAACACATACCTCAAGTCAACAGTAATCCAACAAAGCCTCTGCAAATCTAATGTCAATAAAATATCGGGACATGACCCCGACAATAGCCAAAATCAGGTCTAAACAAAGTCTGAAACATAGTATGAAAAGACTATGAAATTAAGCTTTCCTAAGTATGGAAGCTCACCACTTCAAGGTCAATCCACGAACCACTTGAACAACTGATCACTATGTAGGAAAAGAAGAAGAAGTTTCGATCCTTGTATTGCATAGGGATACAATGTTCGGAGATGGTTATCGGTTAGAGCGCTAGCATGTAACTCAAGGATAAGGATAAATAATGCCTATATATATAACCAAGTCAACCAGCATATGCGCACAAACATATATATATATATATATATATATTATGCCGGGATAGGGAACAAGGCTTAGTATGAACTTTGAAAACATTAACCTGGGTTATGTAGCATAACCATCATATAAAAAGGCACCCACGAGCTATATGGGTCCAGCTATCCCCTAGAATAAAGGGCCCTAGTGCGTTTAGCCATACAACCTAGAGAATATCGATATTCGTATATGCCATTAGATGGACTCAAACCTCCCAACATAATCTAGGTGACTTAGCGCTGTGTTTACAATATGGGGGACTCAAACCTCCCATTCATATACTTATTCGGGGGACTTAAACCTCCCGGTCATATAGACACCCACACCAGCTAGCATGATTTTTAGTGTTAGTCCTTCAGACTCCATTTTTACAGCCCGAATACACATCCCACTTTAAAGCCCTATTAAAACATTCTTCACACATACCCAAAACCATTAGTCCATTTACTTACCAAAGGCATCTCGTTGATATCACATACCAACCTCATTTGCAAGTGTACAACATGCCATAACCATTATCATTCAACATTAGACTCAAACTCATTGTCTATATAAAGACATCAATTCAATTCAACTTCTAGGGACTCGAACCCATTTAGTCCTTTAAACTACTAAGGTTACAATTCAAATCAACTTATGGCTAACAAGGTCCCCATGAAATCATTTACCAACCATTTATATTATTAGGCCCATGACTTAGTTCAAATCACAATTTAATTTAATTTATGGTCATCAAGACCTTCACAAAATCATTCACCCTTCATTAACATTCTTATGCCAAGCATTAGTTCAAAACACAATCATCATGTGATAAAATTCTTCTCATAGACATTTTCACAAACAGGTTGAGCACATATCATTATCAAATCATTATTCAAGTAAAAAACCATCATGTTAGGGTTAATCATGACCCATTTATTAAACCACAATTCCCATGCACCCACATGTGCAAAACTATCATAAAAAACATGTATAAACAAAAGTGAAATCATGACAGAACAATACTCAACATTATGCATTCAAACCCTCAACCATGGATTTCAAAACCACCATTTATGATTCAAGAACAATGTTTAAAAAACATAATTTTTGTGAACTAACAATGAAGGAAGAGTCACATGCCTGAATTACGAAGAGTCACAGAGAGATTTTGATGCTTAACCCTCTATATGGCCACCTTGATGAAACCCTAGCCCAATTTTCTTGAGTGTTTTTTTTAAGAGTTTTGAGAGTGTTTTGATATTTTAAAGTAAGGAATGCGGGACCAAATAGTGATACGGGATGTGGGGTCTTAAGGGCTTGAGGTGGGAAATGTCTAAAACACCCTCAACTTAAAAGCTGCAGAAGACTCGCAGGAGGATACGATTGGAACTCTCCACTTGTACCCATATCATATGAGTGGTTCCTTCCACTCGTACCTTGATCAGAAAGTTGGACATCATATTTTGTCCAACATAGGACTCCTTAGACTAACTCGAACCCTAGCCATATGACTAGTACCCTTCAAGTCGTACCCTTAGCAGAAATATCTAGGCTAGACATTGGACAACATACAGTTTGGACCCTACCTTTTGTATCATGTACATACGACTCATATAGAATCTTCTCGTATCAAGAACAAAACTTAGACAATGTGACACTGACCATCATACTACTAGGGTCCTAGAGTCATACCTAAATCATACGAGTGGTAAGGTGTAAGTCGTATGATGCGCAAAAGGTTCAAGATTCAGGAAATTTTGCAAAGGCTAAAGTTCGAGGTGTTTCAGTCTCCCCTCTTACAATCATTCATTCTCGACAGATGGGATGGGGCATTTCAGGCATAATTTAACCCCAAACATCTCTACTATTACCTTTAAGACAAAAAACAAAACACCAAGGAATTCACATTCCACCTTTAACAAAGACATAAAACAAAAATGTCAAGAACAATACATACTTCAAGCATAATTTTTTGGAATTAGGAATAGGAATTGATATTAGGACTTCATATCTTCCTTGGCCTCCAAATTAGCTTCCTCGAACTTTTGGTTTCGCCATAGAACCTTCACCAAAGCCACATCTTTTGTTCAAAACCGACAAATTTGCCGATCCAAGATCCTCACCAGGACCTCCTTATAGGACAAATAAGTTGAAATACCAATGTTCTCCAAAGGAATAACCAATGAAGTATCACCCATATATTTCCACAACATAGACATATGGAATACCAGATAAATAGAACTCATTCTAGAGGGAGAATCCAACTCATATGCAACAGTACCAACCTTCCTCAAAATCATATACGGGCCAACATACCAGGGACTGAGCTTCCTCTTCCTCTCAAACCGCATCACTCCCGTTATGAGAGACACTTTCAAGAATACCCAATCTCCAACCTCAAACTCCAAGTCTCTTTGTCTCATATTTGCATAGGACTTTTGGTGTCTTTGGGTGGTCTTAAGCTTATCTCAAATCACCTTCACCTTTTTCATAGCTTGGCAAACTAAATCCGGGCCAAATATTTTTGCTTCACCAACCTCAAACCACCCAATAGGAGACCTACACCTCCTACCATACAATGCCTCAAACAGAGCCATACCAATGCTAGAATGGTAACTATTATTATAAGTAAATTAAATTAGAGGAAAATGGTCAAACCAACTACTACCATAATCAATCACACAGGCTTGCAACATATCTTCCAAAGTCTAAATAGTCCTTTTAGCCATCCAACTGTAGGTGAAAAGTCGTACTAAGACTCACTTTAGACCCCAAACCATGCTGAAAAGAGCATAAAAAATGCAACGAGAACTGAGTACCATAATCCTAAATAATTGAGATAGGATCACCATGCAATATTACAACTTTTTGAAGAAACAACATTGTATATCCTCGATAGAATAAGTCATCCTCATTAGCAAGAAGTGAGCAGACCTAGTCATCCTATCCACAATGACCCAAATAGAGTTGAACTAATTCCTTGACCGCGGAAGGCCGGTAATAAAATCCATATTATTTATCTCCCATTTCCACATCAGCAATTCAATCTCTTAAAGTATCCCACCATGCCTCAGGTGCTCTACTTTCACTTGCTAACATACCATACACTTAGCCACAAATTTGGCTATATCCCATTTCATATTATTCCACCAATACATCTCCTTGAGATCATAATACATCTTTGTTGAATTGAGATGAACTGTATGCTATAATTTATTGGCCTCGGCTAAAATCCTGTCTTGCAATCCTTCCATGTCGGGAACACATAACCTCCTTTGGAACCTTAAGATACCATCACCACATACCTCAAAGGACATCACCTTCTATTTACCTACATCATCCTTGATCTTCATTAGAAAAGGATCTAACAACTACTTTTCTTTTATTTTTGAACCAAAAGATAATTATGCCACATGTTGCACAAATACACCACCACTCTTGGACTCTAAGAGATAAACTCCAAGATTTGCTAAATAGTGAATATCCTTTACTAATTCCCACTTATCCTTATCTATATGCAATAATCTACCCATGGACAACCTACTAAGAGCATCAACAACTACATTAGCTTTACCTGGATGGTAGTGAAGACTCATGTCGTTGTCTTTTAAAAACTCAAGTCATATCCTTTTCTTAAGATTAATCTCTTTATGAGTGAACATATACTTTAGGCTCTTATGATAAGAAAATATATCAACATAGACCCCATATAGATAGTGACACTAGATTTTTAACGCGAATACCATATCTAACAATTCCAAATCATGAGTAGAATAGTTCCTTCCATAAACCTTCAACTTTCTAGAGGCATAAGAAGCCACCTTACCATGCTGTATCAACACATAGCCCAAGCCAACCCGAGACGCATCACAATTGACCACGAATCCCTCTGTACCTTCAGGTAGAGTCAAGACTGGAGCTGAAGTCAACTAATATTTTAGCTTATCAAAACTACCTTCATAAGCATCAGATCTTAAGAACTTCACTTTCTTCTAAGTTTATTTAGTCAATGGGGTAGCTATAGAAGAACAAATCTCTAGAAACCTCCTGTAATATCCGACTAAACCCAAGAAGCCCCAAATATTAGTTGGAGTCAAAGGTCTAGGCCACCTCTTAACCACAAACACCGTTTGGGGATTCATAATAATCCCTTCACTAGACATGACATGACCCAAAAAAGTTATGACATTCAACCAAAATTCATATTTGGAGAACTTAGCATACAACTGCTAATCCTTCAAGGTCTGCAACATAATACAAAGGTGGTTGTCATGATCCTCATCATTCTTAGAGTACAATAAGATGTCATCAATGAAGACAATGATGAATAAATTGAGAAATTGATGGAAGACCCTATTCATCAAATCTATAAATGCAAAAGGGTCATTGGTCAGCTAAACGACGTCACCAAGAACTCAAAATTCCCATACCAGGTACAAAAAGATGTCTTAGAGATATGAACCTCCATAATTATTAAATGGTGATATCTGAATCAAGGATCGATCTTAGTGAAGAATTTGGCACCCTAAAGCTAATAGAAAAGGTCATCAATCCTCGAAAAGGGATACTTATTCTTTATCACCACCTTGTTCAATTACCAATAGTTAATATATATCCTAAGGGAACCATACTTATTTTGCATGAATAACACTGGTTCACCCCACGGGGACATAGTAGGACAAATAAAACCTTTGTCTAAGATTACCCAAGGTTTTTACCTTGACAACGAGTTGATATCACAAGTCGTTAGGTTAGATCATGAGTCATAATAATTGTCTCATGACCATACCTATGAATTTTAGTATTTGGGACCTCAGGTAAAAAGTCTAGGTAACGGCTCATGGTTAGTGGTCATGAGTCGTTAACATAATCGTAGCGACTTGGCTCAATTTTTCTATATATTTTAAGTAGGGTTATGTTGGTCTTTTCCTCCCATCCAAATATTATCCCATGACTTACAATATCTTAAATAATCTTTTTTTCATAAATTAACAAAATCAAATACACTCCTCTCCTCTTAAACTCCCCAAAGTAAGAGAAAGCTAGGATTTGTAAGGAATTAAATATCCAGGCTCTAATTTGTGATTTCTCTCTAACTTCTTGTTTGTTTCAGGCATGTATCTCCTCCCTAAACATAAATTTTATATAAAAGCATATGTTAATCATTGTTTATGTTGTTTTAATGGTTGGTTTGAAATTGGGTTAAGGATTCTTGATGATTATTACTTGAATTATGTTTCCCATGGTTTAAATGTTTTGGTTATGCTTTAATTGATGCTTTTTGGGCTGGATGGGTGCATGTTTAATATGTCTAGAATGGGGGACATGGGTTCCCCCAAATTTATGGATTTTTGATTTGAAATTGGCATTAATCTCAACCCACTTTGTAAACTTGATTTTTGGAATATGGATATGCATGATTTAACTTATTTTTTGACATTTCATTACACATAAAGGCTAAATGGATAAACATGAATTTGAAAAGACTTGGTGGCCATGGTTTTGGATTTTTAAAATGGAACTTAAAGTCAACTTGTAATTGAATTGAAATGGCATAATTGGATTAGCTTGCAAGCATAATTGGTAT